>NC_083231.1:123431378-123763878 GCF_032191835.1 Heteronotia binoei | reverse complement strand
GATGGTGGAAGACAGGAGGGCCTGGTGTGACTTGGTCCACAGGGTCGCAAAGAGTCGGACTCGACTGTGCGACTGAACAACAACAAACCTATTATTTTGATAAGACTATGCGATTTGCATTGTGATTTGGTGCAATTTGTTTCCATTCCCACCTGGGAGTTGGCAGCCCCATTTTGGGTGGTGTGTCTCTCCAGTTGCTTTCCTGTTGACTTGGTCACCTGGCCTGGCGGACTTGTCTCCAGCCCGGCTGAGACTGCTTTTCCTGATGGGTTAAGCAGGGAGCGCTGCAGACGAGCGTGAACGAGGTTCACAGAAAGGGTTCTTGTCTTCCCTTGATTCTCACTTCCAACGTTGCAGAACTCTCCAGAAGGAAGCCAAGCATTTTACGTCCAGCAGCTAGTCTGCACTGGCGGCTCTCCCTGAGCGGCCTCCTGATGGGAACGGAAGGTGTCATGGCATCCAGTCAAAGTTGTAGCAGATCCGATCAACTAAAGCGGAAGTTCTGGATGCTGCCGTTTCCCCTGAACACCCCCTACGGCTGCCTACAAAGGAGCGGGAAGCTGTCAAGTGACCCCCGTTGTACCGGCCCCCCTCTCTTGGGCCACACCACAAGTTCCCTGAAGCTCACACTGTTCCATGCACAGATTTCCTAATGGTGCTGGGATTCAGGGAGTCCCATCCATCCAAAGGTGAGAGGATGGGAGAGAGAGGCCAAGGGGAGAGAGCAGCCCAAACACAGCCTCTCTGAACTGCATTAGCTGCTCCCGGTGGTCTGCGTGGAAGCAAATGGGCGATTTTGCAGCTCTGATTCTTTGGCATGGTGTTGAAAGCCTTCTGCCTTGGAAGGGGAAGGCCCCCAAGAGCAAGGCGGAGAGTCCCAAAGAACCCTGGCGCATTGTGACAAATGTCAAGGGTTGTTCCAATGCCAGGAGACCCAAGGTAGGCGCCTGCCACCCTCCTCTGCCAACCCCTTGCCTTCCCCTCCTCTGTGCGTGATGCGGTGGCTAAAAAGGCAAATGCAATTTTGGGCTGTATCAACATAAGCATAGTCTCCAGATCACGTGATGTGATGGTATCGCTTTACTCTGCTCTTGTAAGACCTCACCTGGAGTCTTGTGTTCAGTTTGGGGCACCACATTGGAAGAAGGCTCTAGACAAGCTGGAACGGATCCAGAGGAGGGCGATGAAGATGGTGAGGGGTCTGGAGACCGAGTCCTATGAAAAAAGGTTGAAGGAGCTGGGGATGTTTAGCCTGGAGAGGAGGCGACTGAGAGGTGATATGATCGCCATCTTCAAGTACTTGAAGGGCTGTCCTATAAAGGATGGTGTTGAATTGTTTTCTATAGCCCCGGAAGGTAGGACCAGAACCAACGGGTTGAAATTAAATCAAAAGAGTTTCTGGTTCAACATTAGGAAGAACTTCCTGACCGTTAGAGCGATTCCTCAGTGGAACAGGCTTCCTCGGGAGGTGGTGGGCTCTCCTCCCTTGGAGGTTTTTAAACAGAGGCTAGATGGCCATCTGACAGCAATGAAGATCCTGTAAATTTAGGCGGGAGGTGTTTGTGAGTTTCCTGCATCGTGCAGGGGGATGGACTAGATGGCCCTGGAGGTACCTTCCAACTCTATGATTCTATGTGCAGGAAAGCAAAGATTTGGAAGAAAGCCCCTGGAGGCTACAAGCATAGACAGCTTCAAGAGGGGATTGGATCAACATCTGGAGCAGAGGTCCATCAGTGTCTATTAGTCACAGCGTACTGTTGGATCTCCGTCTGGAGCAGAGATGCTCTGTATTCTTGGTGCTTGGGGGGGCACAGTTGGAGGGCTTCTAGTGTCCTGGCCCCACTGGTGGACCTCCTGATGGTACCTGGTTTTTTGGCCACTGTGTGACACAGAGTGTTGGACTGGATGGGTCGTTGGCCTGATCCAACATGGCTTCTCTTATGTTCTTATGTGACACAGAGTGTTGGACTGGATGGGCCACTGGCCTGAGCCAACATGGCTTCTCTTATGTTCTTATGTGACACAGAGTGTTGGACTGGATGGGCCATTGGCCTGATCCAACATGGCTTCTCTTATGTTCTTATGTGACACAGAGTGTTGGACTGGAGGGGCCACTGGCCTGATCCAACATGGCTTCTCTTATGTTCTTATGTGACACAGAGTGTTGGACTGGATCGGCCGTTAGCCTGATCCAACATGGCTTCTCTTATGTTCTTACGTGACACAGAGTGTTGGACTGGATCGACCGTTGGCCTGATCCAACATGGCTTCTCTCTATTCTTGGTGCTTGGGTGGGGGGACACAGTGGGAGGGCTTCTGGAGTTTTGTCCCTGCTGGTGGACTTCTGGATGGCCCCTGGGTTTCAGCCACTGTGTGAAGCAGAGTGTGAGACTGGATGGGTCTGTGGGAAGATCCAGTCTCTTGTGTTCTTATGTCATACTCCCGATACCAGGAGTCTACAACCAGGAGAGCCAGTTTGGTGTAGTGGTTAAGTGTGCGGAGTCTTATCTGGGAAAACCGGGTTTGATTCCCCACTCCTTCACTTGCACCTGCTGGAATGGCCTTGGATCAGGCCAATGGCCCATCCAGTCCAACACTCTGTGTCACACAGTGGCCAAAGAAAACCAAGTGCCATCAGGAGGTCCACCAGTGGGGCCAGGACACTAGAAGCCCTCCCGCTGTGCCCCCCCCCCAGCACCAAAAATACAGAGCATCATTGCCCCAGACATAAGAATATAAGAGAAGCCCTGTTGGATCAAGCCAATGGCCCATCCAGTCCAACACTCTGTGTCACATAAGGACATAAGAGAAGCCCTGTTGGATCAGGCCAATGGCCCATCCAGTCCAACACTCTGTGTCACATAAGAACATAAGAGAAGCCCTGTTGGATCAGGCCAATGGCCCATCCAGTCCAACACTCTGTGTCACATAAGAGCATAAGAGAAGTCCTGTTGGATCAGGCCAATGGCCCATCCAGTCCAACACTCTGTGTCACATAAGAGCATAAGAGAAGCCCTGTTGGATCAAGCCAATGGCCCATCCTGTCCAACACTCTGTGTCACAGTGGCAAAAAAAACAGGTGCCATCAGGAGGTTCATCAGTGGGGCCAAGACATTAGAAGCCCTCTCACTGTGCCCCCACCCAAGCACGAAGAATACAGAGCATCACTGCCCCAGACATAAGAACATAGGAGAAGCCATCTTGGATCAGGCCAGTGGCCTATCCAGTCCAACACTCTGTGTCACACAGTGGCCAAAAAACCCAAGTGCCATCAGGAGGTCCATCAGTGGGGCCAGAACACCAGATGCCCTCCCGCTGTGCCCCCGCAAGAACCAAGAATACAGACCATCACTGCCCCAGACAAAAGAACCTAAGAGAAGCCATGTTGGATCAGGCCAATGGCCCATCCAGTCCAACACTCTGTGTCACACAGTGGCCAAAAAAACCAGGTGCCTTCAGGAGGTCCACCAGTGGGGCCAGGACACCAGAAGCCCTCCCACTGTTGCCACCCGCAAGCACTAAGAATACAAAGCATCACTGCCCCAGACAGAGAGTCTCATCAATACTTTGTGCCTAATAGCCCCTAATGGACCTCTACTCCAGATTTTTATCCATATGTTAATCCTTCCCCAGATGTTGCTTCCTGGCTCTGGGATTGAGAGGTGGACTGCCCCTGAATGTGGAGGTTCCCCTCAGTCACGCTGGCTAGTAGCCACTGATAGACCTCTCCTCCGTCCTTCTGCCTGAGAAACAGAACTCTGATTTTTGAGGGGCATTTTCTCCGCCGAGGCCTCTCTTTTGCCCCCCCCCCCATCAGCACTGGGGTGGATGGAGGTCCCCTTTTCCTGCAGTGTACCTCTGCATAGCTCATTTGCCACTCCCAAGTCCCCTCTCGCTGTCCTGGCTGCAGTGGCGCTCACGTGCCCAGGTCCCCAGCTGCGGTGCATTCACGGTTCATGAGGCACACGGAGGCTGAGTGGAGCTGACAGAGAAACCTTTAGTGGAACAAACGGGGATATAGTATCAGGCAAGGCTGACCGAGCCATGAACCCTCGCCAAACACGGAGCAAATTAGCATCAATGAAAATAGCAGGCCGTTCAGATCACTTCTGTGTGAGGTACCAAATGCAGCTAGCGTGTCAGGACGCATCAGGGCAGGGAGGCGTGAGGGATGGCTGCCCCGGCCTCAGCCCCGCCAATTACGCAGGGCCTGCGCTGCAAAGTTCACCCTGACGTCTCTGCAACGGAACTGCACTTGCCCCAGAGGTGAAGGTAGCAGGTGAGCGCCTCTCCGGCGCGACAGTCATGTTGGGTGCGCGGTGAGGGCCAGCACTGGGGGCTTGACAGCCGTGTTCCGCGTTTGCGGGCGAACGCTCCCTCTCAGCGGAGGAGTTTTGGGAGCAAAACTCGTGAGCTCCTGGCATTCAAAGCTGCGAGCTGCCGCAGAAATGAGTTTGCTCTGGAGCCATTTTCCCTGAGCGAAGACAAAAAGGTGCGAGCCGGAGGCTAAAAATCTGTGAGCTGGCTCACACTAACTTAGCTTTCCCTATGAAGAAAGATAAAAAGGCTTATAATAATATAATAATAATAAATTTTATTTATATCCCGCCCTCCCCGCCTAGGCAGGCTCAGGGCGGCTAACAACACTTCAATAAGTTATACAATATAGGGTTTAAAACAATTAGGTTATACAGTAATATAAAATAACAATCTAAAACAATATAAGATTATACAATAATTTAAAACAGCGATCTAAAACCAGTTCCAGTTGCCTGGATCATTCCATGATTTGGACGGCAGTGATCTTCCTGATGTTGTTCTGTTCACTTATGTTATGGCAGGGGTCACTAGATAAATCGTTGATGGATTAAACAGCCATCCTATCAACGGTCTACAAAAGCCTGCTTAAAAAGAATGGTCTTACAGGCCCTGCGGAATTGATCCAAATTCCGCAGGGCCCGTACCTCCTCCGGGAGTTGATTCCAAAGGCACGGGGCTGTAACAGAGAAGGCCCGTGCCCGGGTACTCTGTAATTTTGCTTCCTTTGGCCCAGGGATAGTCAGCATGTTCTTCCCTGCTGACCTCAGTGCTCTTTGGGGCTCATATGGGGAGAGACGGTCCCTCAGGTAGGCAGGTCCTTGGCCATATAGGGCTTTAAAGGTGATAACCAGCACTTTGTATTGGACCCGGTATGTAACTGGCAGCCAGTGCAGTTCACGCAGCCCCGGCTGTATATGCTCCCATTTCGGGAGTCCTAATAACAGCCTGGCCGCTGCGTTCTGCACCAGCTGCAGCTTCCGGGTTCGACACAAAGGCAGCCCCATGTAGAGGGCATTGCAGTAATCTAATCTTGAGGTGACAGTCGCATGGATCACTGTTGCGAGGTCCCGGCGCAGGTTCACAGAAGGGAGCCAACTGCCTTGCCCGCTTCAGATGGAAAAATGCCGACTTGGGGCTTGGGGCTCTTTAGCTTGGAGAAACATCGACCGAGGGGGTGACGGGATAGAGGTTTGCAAGATTATGCAGGGGATGGAGAAGGTAGAGGAAGAAGTCCTATTCTCCCTTTTTCACAATACAAGAACTCGTGGGCATTCGATGAAATTGCTGAGCAGTCGGGTTAGAAAGGATAAAAGGAAGTCCTTCTTCACCCAAAGGGTGATGAACGTGTGGAATTGACTGCCACAGGAGGTGGCGGCGGCTACAAGCATAGACAGTTTCAAGAGGGGATTGGATCAACATCTGGAGCAGAGGTCCATCAGTGGCTATGAGCTACAGCGTATTGATGGAACTCTGTCTGGGCAGTGATGCTCTTTATTCTTGGTGCTTGGGGGGGGGCACAATGGGAGGGCTTCTAGTGTCCTGGCCCCATGGATGGACCTCCTAATGGCACTTGGTTTTCTTGGCCACTGTGTGACACAGAGTGTTGGACTGGATGGGCCATTGGCCTGATCCAAGATGGCTTCTCTTATGTCTGGGGCAGCGATGCTCTGTATTCTTGGTGTTTGGGGGGGGGGGGCACAGTGGGAGGGCTTCTAGTGTCCTTGCCCCTCTGATGGCCTTCCTGATGGCATCTGGGTTTTTTGACCACTGTGTGACGCAGAGTGTTGGACTGGGTGGGCCATTGGCCTGATCCAGCATGGCTTCTCTTATGTCTGGAGCAGTGATGCTCTGTATTCTTGGTGCTTGGG
Source organism: Heteronotia binoei (assembly GCF_032191835.1). Taxonomy (NCBI): domain Eukaryota; kingdom Metazoa; phylum Chordata; class Lepidosauria; order Squamata; family Gekkonidae; genus Heteronotia; species Heteronotia binoei. The sequence goes on along the minus strand of NC_083231.1, from coordinate 123,757,690 downwards.
GGGGCACAGCGGGAGGACTGGATGGGCCATTGACCTGAATTTGACCCAACTTGGCTTCTTTTATATTCAGGACCAGCTCTACATTTTTTTTTGGGGGGGGGGCAAAATTAAAAATGGACCTTTTTATCTTGTGGTACCATAGAATACAATGGACTCCATACCCAATTTGGCTCCCCCCTGGGCAAGCATCCCCCTCTACCTCCCCCCCAGATCTGATCCTGGTTATATTCTCTTATGTTTGTAGGGGGAACACCGCATGGGACTCACTCTGGGGCCCTGTCTGAAAGAACAGAGGAGGAGCCCAGCTGGATCTGACCGCAGGCTGTCTAGGCCAGCATTCTCTTCTCCCAGGGGCCAACCAGCTCTCCCCAAACAGGAGGACTGCTCCTGGAAAACTGCCATAAAGAGGCACACTGGGGTCTCTGAGAACCAGTTTGGTATAGTGGTGAAGTGCGCGGGCTCTTATCTGGGAGAATCGGGTTGGATTCCCCACTCCTCCACTTGCACCTGCTGGAATGGCCTTGGGTCAGCCAGAGCTCTCCTATCTGGGAGAACCGGGTTGGATTCCCCACTCCTCCACTTGCAGCTGCTGGAATGGCCCTGGGTCAGCCAGAGCTCTCCTATCTGGGAGAACCGGGTTGGATTCCCCACTCCTCCACTTGCAGCTGCTGGAATGGCCTTGAGTCAGCCAGAGCTCTCTTATCTGGGAGAACCGGGTTTGATTCCCCACTCCTCCACTTGCAGCTGCTGGAATGGCCTTGAGTCAGCCAGAGCTCTCCTATCTGGGAGAACCGGGTTGGATTCCCCACTCCTCCACTTGCACCTGCTGGAATGGCCTTGGGTCAGCCATAGCTCTCTTCTCTGGGAGAACCGGGTTGGATTCCCCACTCCTCCACTTGCACCTGCTGGAATGGCCTTGGGTCAGCCAGAGCTCTCTTATCTGGGAGAACCGGGTTGGATTCCCCACTCCTCCACCTGCACCTGCTGGAATGGCCTTGGGTCAGCCAGAGCTCTCTTATCTGGGAGAACCGGGTTGGATTCCCCACTCCTCCACCTGCACCTGCTGGAATGGCCTTGGGTCAGCCAGAGCTCTCTTATCTGGGAGAACCGGGTTGGATTCCCCACTCCTCCACCTGCACCTGCTGGAATGGCCTTGGGTCACCCAGAGCTCTCTTATCTGGGAGAACCGGGTTGGATTCCCCACTCCTCCACCTGCACCTGCTGCAATGGCCTTGGGTCAGCCAGAGCTCTCTTATCTGGGAGAACCGGGTTGGATTCCCCACTCCTCCACTTGCAGCTGCTGGAATGGCCTTGGGTCAGCCAGAGCTCTCTTATCTGGGAGAACCGGGTTGGATTCCCCACTCCTCCACTTGCAGCTGCTGGAATGGCCTTGGGTCAGCCATAGCTCTCTTATCTGGGAGAACAGGATTGGATTCCCCACTCCTCCACCTGCACCTGCTGGAATGGCCTTGGGTCAGCCAGAGCTCTCTTATCTGGGAGAACCGGGTTGGATTCCCCACTCCTCCACTTGCACCTGCTGGAATGGCCTCGGGTCAGCCAGAGCTCTTATCTGGGAGAACCGGGTTGGATTCCCCACTCCTCCACTTGCACCTGCTGGAATGGCCTTGGGTCAGCCATAGCTCTCTTATCTGGGAGAACCGGGTTGGATTCCCCACTCCTCCACTTGCACCTGCTGGAATGGCCTCGGGTCAGCCAGAGCTCTTATCTGGGAGAACCGGGTTGGATTCCCCACTCCTCCACTTGCACCTGCTGGAATGGCCTTGGGTCAGCCATAGCTCTCTTATCTGGGAGAACCGGGTTGGATTCCCCACTCCTCCACCTGCACCTGCTGGAATGGCCTCGGGTCAGCCAGAGCTCTTATCTGGGAGAACCGGGTTGGATTCCCCACTCCTCCACTTGCACCTGCTGGAATGGCCTTGGGTCAGCCATAGCTCTCTTATCTGGGAGAACCGGGTTGGATTCCCCACTCCTCCACTTGCACCTGCTGGAATGGCCTTGGGTCAAGCAAGAGCTCTCACAGAGCTGTCCTTGAAAGGGCAGCTGCTGTGAGAGCCCTCTCAGCCCCACCCACCTCACAGGGTTTTGTTGTGGGGGGAGAAGATAAAGGAGATTGTGAGCCGCTCTGCATCTCTGATTAAGAGAGAAGGGCGGGGTATAATTCTGCAGTTGTCATCGTACTGGGGGAAGGATGGTTGTTCTGCACATGGGGTTTGTCCCACGAAGGACCCAGGCGTTGGTAAACTCTGGCCCTCTGTTAACTCGTCTGAGCTATATTCTAAGTCAGGATTGGTGGCAACCGTATGTTCCCTCCTGTCCATACGATACACGGCAGGGGTGGCCAAACTTGCTTGACGGAAGAGCCGCACAGAATAAGCATCAGATGTTTGAGAGCCGCAAGACATGGAGGGAGGGAGGGAAGGTGGAAAGAAAGCAACTTTAACTTTAAAATGCCTTCTCCAAGCCGTCTGTTGGGGGTCGGGGCTTTGAGAGCAACACAATATGTGTGAAAGTGCCTCATGTGGCATTGTGGGGCCTGAATTGCATCAGGAAAATGAGACCCAAGAGAATGCTAACCCCCTCCCTTCCAGCATCACAGCCCTGATCCAAACGCCCCTTGTCATCAATTTGCAGCTAAGTTATAGGGAGTTTTATATAGTGGGTTTGATGCATGGAGAGATGCCATTGTGGTGATCAAAGTTCACCACAATGGTGATAGAGATTATAGACAAACTGGAACAGGTCCAGAGGAGGGAGACGAAGATGGTGAGGGGTCTGGACACCAAGTCCTTTGAGGAAAGGTTAAGGGAGCTGAGGATGTTTAGCCTGGAGTGGAGGCAGCTGAGAGGTGATAGGATCACCATCTTCAAGGACTTGAAGGGCTGTCATCTAGAGGATGGGGTGGAATTGTTTTCTGTGGCCCCGGAAGGTAGGACGAGAACCAACGGGTTGAAATTAAATCAAAAGAGTTTCCGACTCAGCATTAGGAAGAACTTCCTGATTGTTACAGCGGTTCCTCAGTGGAACAGGCTTCCTTCCTTGGAGGTTTTGAAACAGAGGCTAGATGGCCATCTGACAGCAATGAAGATCCTGTGAATTTAGGGGGAGGTGTTTGTGAGTTTCCTGCGTTGTGCAAGAGGTTGGACTAGATGGCCTTGGAGGTTCCTTCCAACTCTATGATTCTATTAGGAAGAACTTCCTGACTGTTAGAGCGGTTCCTTAGTGGAACTGGCTTCCTCCTTGGGAGGTAGTGGGCTCTCCTTCCTTGGAGATTTTTAAGCAGAGGCTAGAGGGCCATCTGACAGCAATGAAGATCTTGTGAATTTAGGGGGAAGCATCTGTGAGTTTCCTGCATTGTGCAGGGGGTTGGACTAGATGGCCCTGGAGGGTCGTTCCAACTCTAGGATTCCAGGATCTATGAAAGCTCATTATTGTGTTACAGCATGGTAACCAGTAGCTAAAGAAGATTGCTTTAATGGGCCAATGGGGCCAACTCTATGCAGTGCCACGTTCCCGCGTTAGGATGCCATTGAGCCATTCGAACCAGCAGGAGGGCTGTGATTGGAGCAGGGCAGCAAGGATTTGGATCCTCCTGGCCATTGTTCTCGAGTCCCCAAGCTCCGGCTTAAAGATATTGGATTTATATCCCACCCTGCACTCTGAATCTTAAGAGTCTCAGAATGGCTCACAATCTCCTTCGCCACAACAGACACCCTGTGAGGTGGGTGGGGCTGAGAGGGCTCTCACAGCACCTGCCCTTTCAACGAACTCTGTGAGAGCTATGGCTGTCCCAAGGTCATTTCAGCAGTTGCAGGTACAGGAGAACATAAGAGAAGCCATGTTGGATCAGGCCAATGGCCCATCCAGTCCAACACTCTGTGTCACAGTGGCCGAAAAACCCAGGTGCCATCAAGAGGTTCACTAGCGGGGCCAGGAGACTAGAAGCCCTCCTACTGTTGCCCCCCAGCACCAAGAAGACAGAGAATCACTGCCCCCAGACAAAGGAACATAAGAGAAGCCATGTTGGATCAGGCCAGTGGCCCATTCAATCCCACACTCTGTGTCACACAGTGGCCAAAAAACCCAGGTGCCATCAAGAGGTCCACTAGTGGGGCCAGGAGACTAGAAGCCCTCCCACTGTTCCTCCCCAGCACCAAGAAGACAGAGCATCACTGCCCCAGACAAAGGAACATAAGAGAAGCCATGTTGGATCAGGCCAATGACCCATCCAGTCCAATACTCTGTGTCAGGGTGGTGAGAACCAGAGATGATTGTGAGGAACTCCAAAGGGATCTGTTGAGGCTGGGTGAGTGGGTGTCAACATGGCAGATGAGGTTCAATGTGGCCAAGTGCAAAGTAATGCACATTGGGGCCAAGAATCCCAGCTACAAATACAAGTTGATGGGGTGTGAACTGGCAGAGACTGACAAAGAGAGAGATCTTGGGGTCATGGTAGATAACTCACTGAAAATGCCAAGACAGTGTGCGTTTGCAATAAAAAAGGCCAACGCCATGGTGGGAATTATTAGGAAGGGAATTGAAAACAAATCAGCCAGTATCATAATGCCCCTGCATAAATCGATGGTGTGGTCTCATTTGGAGTACTGTGTTCAGTTCTGGTCGCCGCACCTCAAAAAGGATATTATAGCATTGGAGAAAGTCCAGAAAAGGGCAACTAGAATGATTAAAGGGTTGGAACACTTTCCCTACGAAGAAAGGTTGAAACGCTTGGGGCTCTTTAGCTTGGAGAAACGTCGACTGTGGGGTGACATGATAGAGGTTTACCAGATAATGCATGGGATGGAGAAAGTAGAGAAAGAAGTACTTTTCTCCCTTTCTCACAATACAAGAACTCGTGGGTATTCGATTAAATTGCTGAGCAGAAAGGTTAAAACGGATAAAAGGAAGTACTTCTTCACCCAAAGGGTGATTAACATGTGGAATTCACTGCCACAGGAGGTGGTGGCGTCCACAAGCATAGCCACCTTCAAGAGGGGTTTAGATAAAAATATGGAGTAGAGGTCCATCAGTGGCGATTAGCCACAGTGTGTATACATACATACATACATACATACATACATATATATATATATATATATATATATATATATATATATATATATATAGCCACTGTGTGACACCGAGTATTGGACTGGATGGGCCATTGGCCTGATCTAACATGGCTTCTCTTATGGTCTTATGTCACACAGTGGCCAAAAAAACCAGGTGCCATCAGGAGGTCCACTAGTGGGGCTAGGAGACTAGAAGCCCTCCCACTGTGCCCCTCTCAAGCACCAAGAAGCCAGAATCACTGCCCCAGACAAAGGAACATAAGAGAAGCCATGTTGGATGAGGCCAATGGCTGATCCAGTCCCACACTCTGTGTCACACAGTGGCCAGAAAAACCCAAGTGCCATCAAGAGGTGCACCAGTGAGGCTAGAAGCCCTTCCGCTGTGCCCCCCACAAACACAAGAATACAAAGCATCACTTGCCCCAGACAGAGAGTTCCAACAATAAGCTGTGGCTAATAGCCACTGATGGACCTCTGCGCCATATACTTATCCATTCCCATAGGGCAGAGGTGGCCAATGGTAGCTCTCCAGATGTTTTTTGCCAACAACTCCCATCAGTCCCAGCCATTGGCCATGCTGGCTGGGGCTGATGGGAGTTGTAGGCAGAAAACTTCTGGAGAACTACTGTTGGCCACCCCTGCCTTAGGGAATCACACCCAGTTCTCCCAGATAAGAGTCCGCACACAACCACTACACCACACTGGCTCCAATGAGCCTGGCATGAGCAGAAATAGCAGCCCCAGAAGTACACAACATACACAACAGTGACCCTGTCGGGTTTCCAAGGCAAAAGATGTTCAGTGGTCGTCGGCCATTGCCTGCCTTTGCGCAGCAACCTTTGGCTTCCTCGGGGGTTTCCCACCTGAATACTGACCAGGGCTGGCCCTGCTCGGCCTCTGAGATTTGATGAGGCCAGGCTCCCCTGGGCCATCCCACTCAGAGAGATTGCCTGTAGCCACCTCCAGCGGCTACTTTGACCTCTCAAAAGAGAAACTGCCAAGAGACCCGGTCCCAGGTTTTCCTGCATCTCACCTGGCCTTCACAGGGTCAGAGCCCCCGGGGGAGGAGCTAGAAAGAGAGCCACGCCCCAGACACATCCCACAGCCTTCCAGGTTCCTCTGTAATCTGGACTATTATAAGTGAGGATTAGTGGTGTGCAGAAATGCCCCAGTCTAATGTGTGTCCCTCCCGCTGTCCCTTTGCATTCCTTTTGGATCATGCAGAACTTCAGGCCAAAGAAGAAGAAGGGGACGGCAAAAGAGGAGACGGCCGGACAGCGTTACTGATGCAACCAACACGAATCTGAGCAGACTTTGGAGGATGGTGGAAGACAGGAGGGCCTGGCGGGACTTGTCCAGGGGGTCGCAAAGAGTCGGACTCGACTGTGCGACCGAACAACCACAAGAGCTTCGGGGGAGTCCCACGCCTTTCTGCTACTGGGGCACAGGGCCAGATGAAACCCTCTGGAGGCCACTAGGCAGTCGAAATCTTGGGGGGGCCTCTTGCAAATTATCTCCGAGTCTGAGCACTCGCCCCACCGCCTACGGCCCCCCCTGCAGCCCCCTTCTCCAAAGCCCCTTTGACTAAGCCGCAGGGGAGAGGCAGAGAGAGGCAAACTTGGCGACAACGCCAGCAGCAGCCGTACCAGGCGAGTCGAGCAAAGAGCAGCTCAGTTGCTGGCTGCACATGCAGGATGGGAGGGCTGCAAGCAGGGGCGGGGAGCCGGCCCAGGGCCCCCGAAGGCATGGGGGCCCATAAGCAGGACCAGCCCTAAGGCACATAGCACCCTAGGCAGACTTGTGACCCACCCACCCCTGCACCACCTCCTCCCTCCCCTTTGTGCCTATATGGGAAGGAAGTGGGGAGGAGGCAGCGGCGCTGGCGCCCTTTCAGAATTTGTGGTCCTTCCCGCTGCTGCTGGCCTGCCCAGGCACTGACAGGGAGCGCGCTGTGCAGTTTAACCCGCTGATCAGCTGATCGGCCGGGGGTGTGTGTGTGTGTGCGCCTTTAGATAGCCTTGGAGCACGGCGCTCGACTGCCAGTTCTAGGCGTTGAAATAGACCTGGTGGGGGAGGGAGGCGGCAGCTGGGGAGCAGGCAAACTAAGCGTTTGCCTAGGGTTGAATTTGGCTCCCCGGCCTTCCGGCGCTCTAGGCAACCACCTAGTTTGCCTAGTGAGCGAGTCAGCCTTGCCCATAAGTCAGTGCCTACGTGGCTTCATTGTTCATCCGTCTCTGCTGGGGTGGGTGGATGCAGGGCTTAATTGGAACTCAGGGCTTTTGCTCCACCCTCCCCAACAGCTGAAAGAGCCCCGTGGCGCAGAGTGTTAAAGCTGCAGTACTGCAGTCCTAAGCTCTGCTCGCGACCTGAGTTCGATTCCGGCGGAAGCTGAGTTCAGGTAGCCGGCTCCAGGTTGACTCAGCCTTCCATCCTTCCGAGGTCGGTCAAATGAGCACCCAGCTTGCTGGGGGGGGGGGGAGTGGAGATGACTGGGGAAGGCAATGGCAAACCACCCCTTAAAAAGTTTGTCGTGAAAACGCTGTGAAAGCTGTCACCCCAGAGTTGGAAACCACTGGTGCTTGCACAGGGGACCTTCCCTTCCCTTCCCTTCCCTTCCCTTCCCTTCCCTTCCCTTTCCTTTCCTTTCCTTTCCTTTCCTTTCCTTTCCTTTCCTTTCCTTTCCTTTCCTTTCCTTTCCTTTCCTTTCCTTTCCTTTCCTTTCCTTTCCTTTCCTTTCCTTTTCTCAGCAGTTTGGCAGCAAAAGAAAACAAAGTTTGGAGCCCTCCAGAAAAAGCCCCCCTCCCCGCGCAAGCAGTGGCCAGTCGCAATGCAGTTGTAACTGCATTTTGCCTCCCCCCCCCCTCGACACCGGCAGGTTGATTCCACTCGACTACTTTGGAGAGCGAAGACCTGGCAAGGCAGTTCCCAGGGAGATCCGTGGAGAAGAACTTTCCAGAGGTGTCACAGGCTTGGAGCAGAGGAGAGGGAGGAAGGCAGGCCCCGAGATGGAAATGCGCTGCTCCTTCCCTGGCTGAAGTTCACACTTGTCTGCAATTTCACCCTCACTCCATTACTGACTGACACATTGGGGTAAAAAAAAAAAAACGCCTCTCAGGGCCTCTGGCGAAAACTGCGCTCCGCTCCTCATCAGGAGTGCCCAGGGACCGGCACTTGTTTTTCTCAGAAATCCAGCTTTCTTTGTCTCTGTTCTTCTGTTCCCTTTCGCATCCTGGAGGGGAGGAGAGGGTGGGATTAGAAGGCACACAGGAGGGACTTGAACATCACGTATGTCGTGACCTTCTCAAAGAACCTCTCTGGGGTGTCCTTGAGATGTCACCGGCCGGTTGTTTTCTTGGCAGAGCAGCGTTATGGCTACATGCACAGCTATATTGCAACCCTCCCCCCCAACTCACTGGGAATGACAATGCAGGATCGCAGGCTTTGTCTTTGACCCACCCAAGTGTGAGAGGCAAGGTATTGGGCAGCCAACTCCCAGGAAGAGGCTGGAGATCTCCTGGAATTACAACTGATCTGCAGAGTAGAATCAGAGAGTTGGAAGGGGCCCTAGAGGGGCCGTAGAGAGATTATAAGAACACAAGAGAAGCCATCTTGAATCAGGCCAATAGCCCATCCAGTCCCACACTCTGTCACACAGTAGCCAAAAAACTCCAGGTGCCCTCAGGAGGTTCTCCAGGAGGACCAGAACTCCAGAAGCCCCTCCAAGCACCAAGATGGCAGAGCATCACTTCCCCAGACATAAGAACACAAGAGAAGCCATCTTGGATCAGGCCACTGGCCAGCCAGTCCCACACTCTGCGTCACATAACAACATAAGAGAAGCCATGTTGGATCAGGCCAGTGGCCCATCCAGTCCAACACTCTGTGTCACATAAGAACATAAGAGAAGCCCTGTTGGATCAGGCCAGTGGCCCATCCAGTCCCACACTCTGCGTCACATAAGAACATAAGAGAAGCCATGTTGGATCAGGCCAGTGGCCCATCCAGTCCAACACTCTGTGTCACATAAGAACATAAGAGAAGCCATGTTGGATCAGGCCAGTGGCCCATCCAGTCCCACACTCTGCGTCACATAAGAACATAAGAGAAGCCGTGTTGGATCAGGCCAGTGGCCCATCCAGTCCAACACTCTGTGTCACATAAGAACATAAGAGAAGCCATGTTGGATCAGGCCAGTGGCCCATCCAGTCCAACACTCTATGTCACATAAGAACATAAGAGAAGCCTTGTTGGATCAGGCCAGTGGCCCATCCAGTCCAACACTCTGTGTCACATAAGAACATAAGAGAAGCCATGTTGGATCAGGCCAGTGGCCCATCCAGTCCCACACTCTGCGTCACATAAGAACATAAGAGAAGCCGTGTTGGATCAGGCCAGTGGCCCATCCAGTCCAACACTCTGTGTCACATAAGAACATAAGAGAAGCCATGTTGGATCAGGCCAGTGGCCCATCCAGTCCAACACTCTATGTCACATAAGAACATAAGAGAAGCCATGTTGGATCAGGCCACTGGCCCATCCAGTCCCACACTCTGCATCACATAAGAACACAAGAGAAGCCATCTTGGATCAGGCCACTGGCCAGCCAGTCCCACACTCTGCATCACACAGTGGCCAAAATCCAGGTGCCATCAGGAGGGCCACCAAAAGGGCCAGAACTCCAAAAGTCCTCCCACTGTTACCCCTCCCCCAAAGCACCAAGAAGGCAGAGCATCACTGCCCCAGACATAAGAGAAGCCATCTTGGATCAGGCCACTGCCTTCCAGTCCCACACTCTGTGTCACACAGTGGCCAAAACCCAGTTGCCATCAGCAGGGCCACCAAAAGGGCCAGAGCTCCAGAAGTCCTCCCACTGTTACCCCCCCCCCCCCAAGCACCAAGAAGACAGAACATCACTGCCTCAGACATAAGAACCTAAGAGAAGCCATCTTGGATCAGGCTAACGGATCTGTCCATTCCAGCACTCTGTCACACAGTGGCCAAAAGCCAGGTGCCCTCAGGAGGGCCACATGGTCGCTGGGACGGGGCATGTGGAATGTGTCTGCATCACTTCATGTGAGAAGTGTAGGGTTGCCAACTCTGCTCTGGGGAATTGTTGGTGATCGGGGGGGGGGGGGAATGCAGCCAAGAGAGGACAACGTTCTCCACGGGGTATAATGGCCGCCCACCCTCCGAAGCAGCCGTTTTCTCCAGGGGAACTGATCTCTGGAGTTTGGAGATTGCTTTTCTTCCCAAGAGATCTCCAGGTCCTACCTGGAAGTTGGCGGCCTTACAGAAGATGGATCTCTGTGTGTGTGTTTCTGTGCAAGTGATGGAGGTTGTGTGTGTGTGTGTGTGTTAGGGCTGTATCCACACAAAGTAGCCCTCGAAATCTGCTGCCTCATTATCACTTACGGTTGCCAATCCCCAGGTGGCGGCAGGGGATCCCCCGGTTTGGAGGCCCTCCCCCCGCTTCAGGGTCATCAGAAAGCGGGGGGAGGGGAGGGAAATGTCTGCTGGGAACTCTGTTATTCCCTATGGAGATTGATTCCCATAGAAAATCATGGAGAATTGATCCACGGGTATCTGGGGCTCTGGGGGGGGGCTGTTTTTGGGGGTAGAGGCACCAAATTTTCAGTATAGCATCTAGTGTCTCTCCCCAAAGTACCCCCCCAAGTTTCAAAAAGTTTGGACCAGGGGGTCTAATTCTATGAGCCTCAAAAGAAGGTGCCCCTATCCTTCATTATTTCCTATGGAAGGAAGGCATTGAAAAGGTGTGCTGTCCCTTTAAATGTGATGGCCAGAACTCCCTTTGGAGTTCAATTATGCTTCTCACAGCCTTGATCTTGGCTCCACCCCTAATGTCTCCTGGCGCCACCCCCAAAGCCCCCAGATATTTCTTGAATTGGACTTGGCAACCCTATTAGGAGCTTGTGAGCCGCTCTGAGACTCTTCGGAGTGGAGGGCGGGATATAAATCCAATATCTTCATCTACCTCACACGGTGTCTGCTGTGGGGGAGGAAGGGAAAGGAGATTGTGAGCCGCTCTGAGACTCTTCGGAGTGGAGGGCGGGATATAAATCCAATATCATCATCATCGTTATAACTCCAAGATGGAGGCCGGATGGCTGTAGTTTTGGTGGCTTCTTCCAATGCCCGGAGGTGCCTGCCGGGCACGAGAGGAGGCGGGAGTGTTGTTGGCCCCCGGGCAGCTGCGCAGCAGGCGCGGAGGTGGCAGGTTCAGAGCACGGTCACCGAACACCCGCGCCAGGTCAGCCTGGTGACTTTGAGGCCGAGAGAGAGAGAGAAGTGCCAGGCCGGATTAGCTCAGAAGGCCTTCAGGCCAACCTTGGCGTCTCCTTCTCTCTCCTTCTCCCTCTTTCTTGCCTCTGCAGCTCTCTGCAAATGTTTGGCCGACCAGGTCTCCTTCCCTGCCCCCCCCCCCCTCGCTGCCAGCCAAAGGCTCTGACAGCCCCCACCTTCCCCATCACGGGTGAGATCACAGCCAGCCCCTCCTCTCACCTTGGGTGCCCCTCCTGCCCAAAACCACTCTTGGGGGCAAGAGGGCAATGTTTGCAAACCCCACCTCCAGAGTAAGGATTACAAGAATATATGCAGTTTACTCCCCCCCCCCCCCGGGGTCTGTGTGTGTGTGTGTGTGACTCATAGTAGGTTGGCTGAACTGAGTCACGTTCTGCACTCACACCTGGATTTGTTATCTTTGGTTTGGGGTCCTGAACGACTCTCCTTTTATCTGCCAAACCCGAGGCACGCTGTCAAGTGCCATAAAGGCTGCTAGGATCCTTCCCTTACATGTGCTCTCCTTCCCCACCCCCACAGCTGATAGTGCCGCATTAGGAGGGGGGCGGGTTGTTTTGCAAACTGGAGAGTTGTGCTTATTGGCTCTCCTCGAGTGTATTGCCCCTCCCCACAGAGCATCAGGGTCCTCACAGCTAGGGTTGCTGATCCCCAAGTGGGGCAAATAAGGGGGGGAAAAACCACGGTGAGGTTGAAGACCTGGAGATATGAACATATGAAGCTGCCTTCTACTGAATCAGACCCTGGGTCCATCAGAGTCAGTCTTGTCTTCTCAGACTGGCAGCGGCTCTCCAGGGTCTCAAGTGGAAATTTTTCACAACTATTTGCCTGGACCCTTTTTTGGAGATGCCAGGGATGGAACCTGGGACCTTCTGCTTCCCAAGCAGATGCTCTACCACTGAGCCACCATCCCTCCCCACTGTGTACTATGCTGCTAATATATATTTGCTCTTTACTATCACTACTTTAGCACTCAACACTAGTTTGCTTAGAAGAATCACATGATGAAAAAGGATTGTAACGCAGCTTAACAACCACTAAATTCACAGGATCTTCATTGCTGTCAGATGGCCATCTAGCCTCTGTTTAAAAGAGCCACCACCTCCCGAGGAAGCCCAATCCACTGAGGAATCGCTCTAACGGTCAGGAGGTTCTTCCTAATGTTGAGCCGGAAACTCTCTTGATTTAATTTCAACCCGTTGGTTCTGGTCCTACCCTCTGGGGCCACAGAAAACAATTCCAGCCCATCCTCTATAGGACAGCCCTTCAAGTACTCGAAGATGGTGATCCTATCACCTCTCAGCCGCCTCTTCTCCAGGCTAAACATGCCCAGCTCCTTCAACCTTTTCTCACAGGACTTGGTCTCCAGACCCCTCACCATCTTCGTCGCCCTAATCTGGACCCGTTCCAGCTTGTCTATATCCTTCTTAAAATGTGGTGCCCAAAACTGAACCCAAGACTCCAGGTGAGGTCTTACCAGAGCAGAGTAAAGTGATACCATCACATCACGTGATCTGGACACTAGACTTCTGTTGATACAGCCCAAAATTGCATTTGCCTTTTGAGCCACCGCATCACACTGTTGACTCATTTTCAGCGTATGGTCCGCTCAGTAGACAAGGTGCTGGCGATTCTCCCAGAATGAAGAAAAAAGTGACACGCTTCCGGTAAAAAATAGGCGTGTTATGGTAGGGAACGTCCTTTGCCCGACTAATGGTTATTCTGGAACTAAATATACAATTACATACACATTAATTAAATGTAATGATGCAAAGAATTGAGCGCTGGGTGAGCTACTAAGTCTTTGCAGAGTTTCTCTTGGCATTCTCTTATGCATCTCTTAGGAGTGCTCATTAAGCTGCGTTACAATCCTTTTTGTTATATAAAGCGATTCTTGTAAGCAAACTAGTGTTCAGCGCTAAAGCAGTGATAGCAAAGAGCAAATATATATTAGCAGTGTAGGACACGGTTATCTCCAGGTCTTCAATCCCCAGGTGGGGACAGGGGATCCCCTGGTTTGGAGGCTGTTATCTGGGGTTTGGAGGGGTGTGTGTGATTTTTGAGGCCCAGGCACCAAATTTTCAGCATAGCATCTAGGGTTGCCAAGTAACCCGCAGCCTGTGGCTGTTTTCGTGTGCGCATTGTGCATCGGCTGCTCTAGGAGCGTTAGGGTTGCCAATCCCCAGGTGGGGGCAGGGGATCCCCCGGTTTGGAGGCCCTACCCCCCCTCTTCAGGGTCATCAGAAAGCGGGGGGAGGGGAGGGAAATGTCTTCTGGGAACTCTGTTATTCCCTATGGAGATTTATTCCCATAGAAAATCATGGGGAATTGATCCACGGGTATCTGGGGCTCTGGGGAGCCTGTTTTTTTTGGGTAGAGGCACCAAATTTTCAGTATAGCATCTAGTGCCTCTTCCCAAAATACCCCCCAAGTTTTAAAAAGATTGGACCAGGGGGTCCAATTCTATGAGCCCCAAAAGAAGGTGCCCCTATCCTTCATTATTTCCTTTGGAAGGAAGGAATTGAAAAGGTGAGGGCCAGAACTCCCTTTGGAGATCATTTATCCTTGTCACAGCTTTGGTCTTGGCTCCACCCCTAATGTCTCCTGGCTCCACCCCGAAAGTCTCCTGGCTCCCCCCCCCCCCCCAAAGTCCCCAGATATTTCTTGAATTGGACTCGGCAACCCTAAGGAGCATCCAGGGAAAAGCTATGGTTTTCAGTTTGGTGTAGTGGTTAAGTTTGTCGACTCTTATCTGGGAGAACCAGACTTGATTCCCCACTCCTCCACTTGCAGCTGCTGGAATGGTCTTGGGTCAGCCATAGCTCTTGTAAGAGTTGTCCTTGAAAGGGCAGCTGCTGGGAGATCCCTCGCAGCCCCACCCACCTCACAGGGTATCTGTTGTTGGGGGAGAAGATATAGGAGATTGTAAGTCGCTCCGAGTCTCTGATTCAGAGAGAAGGGTGGGGTATAAATCTAAAGTCTTCTTCTTCTTTGATTCCCCTCTCCTCCACTTGCAGCTGCTGGAATGGCCTTGGGTCAGTCAGAGCTCTGGCAGAGGTGGTCCTTGAAAGGGCAGCTGCTGTGGGAGCTCTCTCGGCCCCACCCATCTCACAGGGTGTCTGTTGTGGAGGGAGAAGATATAGGAGATTGTAAGGCGCTCTGAGTTTCTGATTCAGAGAGAAGGGCGGGGTATAAATCTGCAATTTTTCTTCTTCTTCATGGACACTCTAGCAATTTTGAGGAACAATATTGCTTTAAGTGTTTTGAGAGTTCATTGATTGCACCTGGAGAACGCGGTCTTATGGCGGCCCTCCCCTGCTGGTTGAAGCATCTGCCTGGAATGAAATTTGTGAAGAGCAGTTGAGAGAAAGTGATGCACCATTTTGTAAGTATACTTCGATGTACTATTGCATTTAGAGATATTTATCTTCCACACTATGATGTTAAATAATAATTGTATTTATTTAGGCTCTTGATAAAGTGTGAACTGCCTCAGGGCGGTTCTTCGAAACGCACAGCAAGTACAGTCGACAGACACGTTGAGAGAGATTGAGATTGGATTTCTCCGGCGAGTGAAGAGGAGGGAGGTGAAGAGTCGCTGCTGTTGCCCCACCTCCCCCTTTGAACGGACAGCCACTCCACCGGTGCTCTTTTGAGCCTTTTCCCTCCTTGTGAGGGCTTGGTTGGACTTTATGGGCACATTATTTTATCCTCTGTCAGAACGGGACTAATTGAACTGAGATATTCTTGCTGGAACTGGGCTCCATTCATCCTTCTGCACTTTTGATTGTGTTTTGGGAGATATGTCTGAACACAATTTACTGTGATATAAGCGATTTTTAGGCCACACAGTTTTGTATTTTTGTGTAGTCCTTGAAAGCGCAGCTGCCGGGAGAGCCCTCTCAGCCCCATGCACTTCCCAGGGTGCCTGTTGTGGGGGCAGAAGATAGAGGAGATGGTGAGCCGCTCTGAGACTCTGTCCTTGAAAGGGCAGCTTCTGGGAGAGCTCTCTCAGCCCCACCCACCTCACAGGGTGTCTGTTGTGGGGGAGGAAGATAGAGGAGATGGTTAGCCACTCTGAGCCTCTGTCCTTGAAAGGGCAGCTTCTGGGAGAGCTCTCTCAACCCCACCCACCTCACAGGGTGTCTGTTGTGGAGGAGGAAGGGAAAGGAGATTGTAGGCCGCTCTGAGACTCTGTCCTTGAAAGGGCAGTTTCTGGGAGAGTTCTCTCAACCCCACCCACCTCACAGGGTGTCTGTTGTAGAGGAGGAAGGGAAAGGAGATGGTGAGCTGCTCTGAGACTCTGTCCTTGAAAGGGCAGCTTTTGGGAGAGTTCTCTCAGCCCCACCCACCTCACAGGGTGTCTGTTGTGGGGGAGGAAGGGAAAGCAGATGGTGAGCTGCTCTGAGACTCTGAGATTCTGAGTGGAGGGCGGGGTATAAATCTGCAGTTCTTCTTCTTCATGGACGCTCTAGCAATTTGGGAGGGAAAACTGCAAGTGATGTCATCGCACCGGTGATGTTGGGGGAGGTTCCCACCACCGGCTCAATGTGGGTTCGCAGGTGGGGAACCTCTGGGGTGGGGGAATCCCCACCTGGCCCAGAAACTTGGCAGCCCTAATACCATCCAGTGCCTCTCCTAAAAACATCAAGTTTCAAAACGATTGTACTGGGGGTCCAGTTCTATGAGCCGCAAAAGAAGGTGCCCCTTTCCTCCATTATTTCCAGAGGAGGGAAGGCATTGAAAAGGTGTGCGGTCCCTTTAAATGTGATGGCCAGAACTCCCTTTGGAGGTCAATCATGCTCATCACAATCTTACTCCTGGCTCCACCCCCAATGTCTCCTGGCTCCACCCCCAATGTCTCCTGGCTCCACCCCCAATGTCTCCTGGCTCCATCTCCAAAGTCCCCAGATACTTCTTGAATTGGACCTGGCAACCCTACTCATATCATTCAATAGTTTTATACATTTAAAGCATTTTATTAGCTGCCTTTCTACCTTACAGAGGTCAAGGTGGTTTACAACATCGATAAAACACATTAAGTACCTTAAAAACATAAAACTGAAAAATTTTAAATGGCAACTTGGCGGAATGCTTGCATACTTTTAATCAAAACTGGCCGCCTGGATTCCATAGCAAGAAGAGCCATGCTGGATCAGACCAGGGAGGGTCCATCTAGTCCAGCCTCCTGTCTCACACAGGGGCCAACCAGTTCCTCTGGAGGGACAACTACAGGGCAGAGAGGCCGAGGCCTTCCCCTGAGAAGAACATCAGAAGAGTCCTACTGGATCAGACCAGGGAGGGTCCATCTAGTCCAGCCTCCTGTCTCACACAGGGGCCAACCAGTTCCTCTGTAGGGCCAACAACAGGGCAGAGAGGCTGAGGCCTTCCCCTGAGAAGAACATCAGAAGAGTCCTACTGGATCAGACCAGGGAGGGTCCATCTAGTCCAGCCTCCTGTCTTCTCACACAGTGGCCAACCAGTTCCTCTGAGGGCCAACAACAGGGCAGAGGCCGAGGCCTTCATAAGAACCTCAGAAGAGCCTCGCTGGATCTGATGAGCGGTCCTTCCTGTCTCATGCACTGGCCAGCCCAGGAGGAACTCATTTGCATATTAGGCACACCAGTTTGGTGGAGTGGTTAAGTGCACAGACTCTTATCTGTGAGAACCGGGTTTGATTCCCTACTCCTCCACTTGCAGCTGCTGGAATGGCTTTAGGTTAGCCATAGCAGAGCTGTCTTTGAAAGGGCAGCTTCTGGGAGAGCTCTCTCAGCCCCACCCACCTCACAGGGTGTCTGTTGGGGGCGGGGGGGGGGGGAGGTAGAGGAGATTGTGACCGCTCTGAGGTTCAGAGCATAGGGTGGGATATAAATCCAATATCATCTTCTTTTTATACGAATTCTGATTCTGGGGAGGAGAATCTTCAGTAACTCAGCAGAAACTGCAGGCACAATCTGCTGAAGGCTGCCTTCGCTCGCAACCATCTCTTTAGATATTATCCAGGCATCAAACTTTAAAGACTTTGAACATGCAGCATTTCCGGTCTGTTGCCTGAAAATTTCTGCCAAGACGTGCCCTGAAGAATTGAAAGGACTCCACATCATGCATAATTCATTGCATCAGTTGGTTGGAGCCCCCTCCCTCCACCCCAGGAGGAAAGGCTGAAGGGTCTCTGGGACTTTCCAGTTTAGAAAAAAGGAGACAGGTGGCTGGACTAGATGGACCTCACTGGACTGATCCAGCAGGGGTCTTCTGATGTTCTTCTCAGGGGAAGGCCTCAGCCTCTCTGCCCTGCTGTTGGCCCACCAGAGGAACTGGCTGGCCCCTGTGTGAGACAGGAGGCTGGACTGGATGGGCCCTCCCTGGTTTGATCCAGCAGGGCTCTTCTGATGTTCTTCTCAGGGGAAAGCCTCTGCCTCTCTGCCCTGTTCTTGGCCCTCCAGAGGAACTAGTTGGGCACTGTGTGAGATAGGAGGCTGGACTAGATGGACCCTCCTTGGTCTGATCCAGCAAGGCTCTTCTCGGGGGAAGGCCTCGGCATCTCTGCCATTGTTAGCCCTCCAGAGGAACTGGTTGGGCACTGTGTGAGACAGGAGGCTGGACTAGGTGGACCCTCACTGGTCTGATCCAGCAGGGCTCTTCTGATTTCTTCTCAGGGGAAAGCCTCTGCCTCTCTGCCCTGTTCTTGGCCCTCCAGAGGAACTAGTTGGGCACTGTGTGAGATAGGAGGCTGGACTAGATGGACCCTCCTTGGTCTGATCCAGCAAGGCTCTTCTCGGGGGAAGGCCTCGGCATCTCTGCCATTGTTAGCCCTCCAGAGGAACTGGTTGGGCACTGTGTGAGACAGGAGGCTGGACTAGGTGGACCCTCACTGGTCTGATCCAGCAGGGCTCTTCTGATTTCTTCTCAGGGGAAAGCCTCTGCCTCTCTGCCCTGTTCTTGGCCCTCCAGAGGAACTAGTTGGGCACTGTGTGAGATAGGAGGCTGGACTAGATGGACCCTCCCTGGTCTGATCCAGCAAGGCTCTTCTCGGGGGAAGGCCTCGGCATCTCTGCCATTGTTAGCCCTCCAGAGGAACTGGTTGGGCACTGTATGAGACAGGAGGCTGGACTAGGTGGACCCTCACTGGTCTGATCCAGCAGGGCTCTTCTGATTTCTTCTCAGGGGAAAGCCTCTGCCTCTCTGCCCTGTTCTTGGCCCTCCAGAGGAACTAGTTGGGCACTGTGTGAGATAGGAGGCTGGACTAGATGGACCCTCCCTGGTCTGATCCAGCAAGGCTCTTCTCGGGGGAAGGCCTCGGCATCTCTGCCATTGTTAGCCCTCCAGAGGAACTGGTTGGGCACTGTGTGAGACAGGAGGCTGGACTAGGTGAACCCTCACTGGTCTGATCCAGCAGGGCTCTTCTGATGTTCTTCTCGGGGGAAGGCCTCGGCATCTCTGCCATTGTTAGCCCTCCAGAGGAACTGGTTGTCCACTGTGTGAGACAGGAGGCTGGACTAGGTGGACCCTCACTGGTCTGATCCAGCAGGGCTCTTCTGATATTCTTCTCAGGGGAAGGGCTCGGCCTCTCTGCCCTGTTGTTGGCCCTCCAGAGGAACTGGTTGGCCACTGTGTGAGACAAGAGGCTGGACTAGATGGACCCTCCCTGGTCTGACCCAGCTGGGCTCTTCTGATGATCTTCTCAGGCCTCGGCCTCTCTGCCCTGTTGTTGGCCCTCCAGAAGAACTGATTGGCCACTATGTGAGATAGGAGGCTGGACTAGATGGACCCTAACTGGTCTGACCCAGCAGGGCTCTTCTAATGTTCTTAATTTTCTGTCACAGGATGCAGTAATGGCCAATAGCTTGGATGGCTTTAAAGCAGAGCTGGGCGGCAATTGGAAAAAAGTTTTGTCCTCTGTGTATTGCCAGGAGGTTTTCTGGAGTCATCTGTTTGCCATTGTGGGGAACAGGATGCTGTACCAGATGGATCACTCATGAACACACACAAAGCCGCCTTGTACTGAAACACACCCTTTGCCCATCCTTCGAGGTCAGTGTCATCTATTCTGACAAGCAGCCACTCTCCAGGGTCTCAGGCAGAGTTCTTTCCCATCACCTCCTGCCTTAACTGGAGAGGCTGGGGATTGAACCTGGGACCTTCTACTTGCCAAGCAGATGTTGTAGCTCAGGGCTCCCACCAAACCTTTTGAAGAAAGGGGCAGGCCAGGTGGGCTTCCTGAGTGGATACAGGAGATTTCATTGACGGCCTCCACAACACAAGGATCTCCACCGTGTGACTAAAGGAAAGCTGAGGCACCTGCTGCCTTTTGTGGCAGCCATTTTGTGGCTATGCTCACCTCACTGAGTCAGGTCAGGTGCCTGTAAACTCAAAAGGACTGGGGACGCCTGATCTGTTTCATGCCTTTGCCTGGCCCAGGAGGGGCTGTGGGTCAAGAACAGAGCCTCTGCCTGGCACGCTGAAGGCCCCAGGTTCAATCCCTGGCATCTCCAGATAGAGATCACGGAGCAGATGATGGGAAAGACCTCTGCCTGAGGAGCAGGGTTGCCAATCCCCAGGTGGGGACAGGGGATCCCGCAGTTTGGAGGCCCTCCCCCCACTTCAGGGGCATCCGAAAGCAGGGGCGGGGGGAGGGAAATGTCTTCTAGGCCATATGGAGTGGGCGGCATATAAATTTAAAGTAAATAAATTATTCCCTATGGAGACTGATTCCTATAGGGTATAATGGAGAATTGATCTGCGGGTATCTGGGACTCTCAGGGGGCTGTTTTTTTGAGGTAGAGGCACCACATTGCCAGCGTAGCATCCAGTGCCGCTCCTTAAAACACCCTCCAAGTTTCAAAAAGATTGAACCAAGGGGTTCAATTCTATGAGCCCCCAAAGAAGGTGCCCCTATCCTTCATTGTTTCCAAGGGAGGAAAAGCATTTAAAAAGTGTGCGGCGCCTTTAAATGTGATGGCCAGAACTCCCTTTGGAGTTCAATGATGCTTGTCACACCCTTGCGCCTGGCTCCACCCCCAAAGTCTCCTGGCTCCACCCCCAAAGTCCCCCGATATTTCTTGAATTGGACTTCGCAACCCTACAGTGGAGACCTCACCATCTTTGTCGCCCGATGAATCTGAAAGGCTTGAGCTACAGCACATAAGGCCAGCAGGGGGCGCCCTGGGCAACACAGGCCCCTCAAACGCATCTCCCTTGGCCAAAAAGATTCCCAGGCCCGGAGGGGAGGGGGGCATGCCCACAAAATTAATGGAGGCGGGGGGAGCCCATCTGCAGGTGCACTTTGAGGATATTCTTTCCACCTTTTCTTTCTGCCCAGGGAACGACATACTAAACAAAAAAGCCCTGCGTGAAACAATGGTGACTTCGGGGGTGTGGCCTAATATGCCAAGGAGTTTCTGCTGGGCTTTTTCGACCAAAAAAGCCCTGCGCACCCCTGATGTAGCCTATTTTCCTGGAGCTTACAGTAGGCCCTGTACTAAGAGCCCCGGAAGCTCCAGGAGGATGGGCTGCATCAGGGGTGCGGGGCCGAAGATGCAAAGGAGTTCCTGCTGGGCTTTTTCGACCAAAAAAGCCCTGCGCACCCCTGATGGAGCCTGTCCTCCTGGAGCTTACAGTAGGCTAAGAGCCCTGGAAGCTCCAGAAGGATGGGCTGCATCAGGGGTGCGTGGCCGAAGATACAAACAAGTTTCTGCTACAAAAAAAAAAAAAAGGTCCTGCGAGGAAGTCTGCATCCGCATGAAAGCTGACACCCAGAATTCAACTTCGTTGGTCTCCCGGACTCAGCTTCCCGCAGTGTCCACCAGAGGGCACTCATCCACAGACAAAAGCAGATTGTGCTATTTTTTAAAATGAGATTTCTGGCTGGACGTGTCTAGCGATGACTGGCAGCCTCTTTCTCCAACCTGCTGGCTCCCCTGGGCAATCCAGCCCCTCGGTGCTCTTTCTGTCTGTGGGGTGGAGGCATCTCTGTCCAGAAGCATCAGACGCAGTCCCTTCGCATTAACTTCCCCTGCGGAGCTGACTGGGGTGTCACTCAAGAAGAGCGTGCCTGTCCTCACCTGCACCCACATCCCTTACGGAAAGCATGGAAGCGAATGTGCAGCAACGGCAAAGGCAGGCCGGCCAGCAAAGAATGGGAAGGCAGCACTCACGCAGCATGCCGCTGCTGGCCACTAGGGTTGCCAATCCCCAGGTGGGAGCAGGGGATCCCCCGGTTTGGAGGCCCTCCCCGCTTCAGGGTCATCAGAAAGCCAGAGGGGCCCCAGGGGGAATGTCTGCTGGGCGCTCCATTATTCCCTAGGAAGATCGATTCCCATAGGGTATAATGGAGAACTGATCTGCAGGTATCTGGGGCTCTGGGGATACCTGGGGCTCTGGGGAGGCTGTTTTTTGAGGAAGAGGCGCCAAGGTTTCAGCGTAGCATCCAGTGCCTCTCCCCAAAATGCCCTCCAGGTTTCAAAAGGATTGGACCAGGGGGTCCAATTCTATGAGCCCCCAAAGAAGATGCCCCTATCCTTCATTATTTGCAATGGAGGGAAGGCATTTAAAAGGTGTGCGGTTCCTTTAAATGTGATGGCCGGAACTCCCTTTGGAGTTCAATGATGCTTGTCACAACTTTGTTCCTGGCTCCACCCCCAGTGAATCCTGGCTCCACCCCCAAAGTCTTCTGGCTCCACTCCCAAACTCCCCAGATATTTCTTGAAGGATTTGGCAACCCTAGTAGGCACACAGCACATTTGTAACAACGGCTCCTGGGGTGGTGTGGTAGTTAGGAGCCAAAGACTCTAATCTGGAGAACCGGGTTTGATTTCCCACTCTGGGTGACCTTGGGCCAGTCACAGGTCTCTCAGAACTCTGACCTCACAAGTAAGATGCTGTGGAGTCTTGTAAGCAAAAGAATTCCACTTTGTGAGCTCCCGGCGTTCAAGTCGCAAGTGAGCAATTTGGCTACTGCATAAATTAGTGTGCTTTGGGTCCCTCCTTCCTGAGCTAAAATGTGTGAGCCAGGGGCTATAAGACTTTGAGCTAGCTCACGCTAACTCAGCTTAGACGGAACACTGTCCCCCCCTTGGTCCATTTCAAAATATTATCTGGTGACCCAGAGCAATGAAAATGGTAGAAAGGTGCACACATGGAAAGGAACAAGTAAATCCTTCCTTCCTTCTGCTTGTTTGCTTGCTTCCATTTGCTTGTTTGATTCCCCGCTCCTTCGCTTGCAGCTGCCGGAATGGCCTTGGGTCAGCCATAGCTCTCGTAGGAGTTGTCCTTGAAAGGACAGCTTCTGGGAGAACTCTCTCAGCCCCACCCACCTCACAGGGTGTCTATTGTGGGGGGAGAAGATATAGGAGATTGCAAGCCGCTCTGAGTCTCTGGTTCAGAGAGAAGGGCGGGGTATAAATCTGCAGTCTTCTTTCAAACATCTGACATTTATTCTATATGGCCACTCCTGGACACACTTAACCACTACACTGCTAGAGAGCCAGTTTGGTGTAGTGGTGAAGTGCATGGACTCTTATTTGTGAGAAGCAGGTTTGATTCCCCACTCCTCCACTTACAGCTGCTGTAAGGGATGCTGGGCACTCCCCCAACCTGGAACTCTAAGGAGTACACAGACCCCATCCATTGGTGTGTGCTGTCATACAGGAGACTTAGGTGCTGGATTATGGTTGCCAAATCCCCAGGTGGGGGCAGGGGATTCCCCCAGTTTGAAGGCCCTCCCCCCGCTTTGGGGTCATCAGAAAGTTTGAGGGGGACTCCATTATGCCCTATGGAGACCGATTCCCATAGGATATAACGGAGAACTGATCCGTGGGTATCTGGGGCTCTAGTGGAGTTGTTTTTTTAGATAGAGGCACCAAATTTGCAGCATTGCATCCAGGGCCTCTCCTCAAAACACCCCCCAAGTTTCAAAGGGATTGGACCAGGGGATCTAATTCTATGAGCCCCAAAAGAAGGTGCCCCTATCCTTCATTATTTCCAATGGAGGGAAGGCATTTAAAAGGGGTGCGGTCCCTTGAAATGGGATGGTCAGAACTCCCTTCGGAATTCCACTTTGATTGTCACACCCTTGCTCCTGGCTCCACCCCCAAAGTCTCCAGGCTCCACCCGCAAAGTCCCCAGCTATTTTTTTATTTGGACCTTGCAACCCTATGAGCTGGATGGTGCTCAAGGTCTTCACAGTCCTCCGCCCATCGCCCCAGGGAAGAAGGAATGAGCAGAAGAAGATACTGGATTTATATCCTGCCCTCCACTCCAAAGAGTCTCAGAGCGGCTCAGAATCTCCTTTCCCTTCCTCCCCCACAACAGACACCCTGTGAGGTGGGTGGGGCTGGAGAGGGCTCTCACAGCAGCTGCCCTTTCAAGGACAGAGTCTCAGAGCGGCCTGCAATCTCCTTTCCCTTCCTCCCCCACAGCAGACACCCTGTGAGGTGGGTGGGGCTGGAGAGGGCTCTCACAGCAGCTGCCCTTTCAAGGACAACTTCTGCTAGAGCTATGGCTGACCCAAGGCCATTCCAGCAGGTGCAAGTGGAGGAGTGGGGAATCCAACCCGGTTCTCCCAGCTAAGAGAGCTCTGGCTGACCCAAGGGCATTCCAGCAGGTGCAAGTGGAGAAGTGGGGAATCAAACCCGGTTCTCCCAGATAAGAGAGCTCTGGCTGACCCAAGGCCATTCCAGCAGCTGCAAGTGGAAAAGTGGGGAAAAACCCTGTTCTCCCAGATAAGAGAGCTCTGGCTGACCCAAGGCCATTCCAGCAGGTGCAAGTGGAGGAGTGGGGAATCCAACCCGGTTCTCCCAGATAAGAGAGCTCTGCCTGACCCAAGGCCATTCCAGCAGCTGCAACTGGAAAAGTGGGGAAAAAGATAAGAGAGCTATGTCTGACCCCAGGCCATTCCAGCAGCTGCATGTAGAGGAGTGGGGAATCCAACCCGGTTCTCCCAGATAAGAGAGCTCTGGCTGACCCAAGGCCATTCCAGCAGCTGCAAGTGGAGGAGTGGGGAATCAAACTCGGTTCTCCCAGATAAGAGAGCTCTGGCTGACCCAAAGCCATTCCAGCAGCTGCAAGTGGAGGAGTGGGGAATCCAACCCGGTTCTCCCAGATAAGAGAGCTCTGGCTGACCCAAGGCCATTCCAGCAGCTGCAAGTGGAAAAAGATAAGAGAGCTATGTCTGACCCCAGGCCATTCCAGCAGCTGCAAGTGGAGGAGTGGGGAATCCAACCCGGTTCTCCCAGATAAGAGAGCTCTGGCTGACCCAAGGCCATTCCAGCAGCTGCAACTGGAGGAGTGGGGAATCAAACCCAGTTCTCCCAGATAAGAGAGCTCTGGCTGACCCAAGGCCATTCCAGCAGCTGCAAGTGGAGGCGTGGGGAATCCAACCCGGTTCTCCCAGATAAGAGAGCTCTGGTTGACCAAAGGCCATTCCAGCACCTGCAAATGGAGGAGGGGGAAATCAAACCCGGTTCTCCCAGATAAGAGAGCTCTGGCTGACCCAAGGCCATTCCAGCAGCTGCAAGTGGAGGAGTGGGGAATCCAACCCGGTTCTCCCAGATAAGAGAGCTCTGGCTGACCCAAGGCCATTCCAGCAGCTGCAAGTGGAGGAGTGGGGAATCCAACCCAGTTCTCCCAGATAAGAGAGCTCTTGCTGACTCAAGGCCATTCCAGCAGGTGCAAGCGGAGGAGTGGGGAATCCAACCCGGTTCTCCCAGATAAGAGAGCTCTGGCTGACCCAAGGCCATTCCAGCAGCTGCAAATGGAGGAGTGGGGACTCAAACCCGGTTCTCCCAGATAAGAGAGCTCTGGCTGACCCAAGGCCATTGCAGCAGGGGCAAGTGGAGGAGTGGGGAATCCAACCCGGTTCTCCCAGAGAAGTCCGCACACTTAACAACTGCACTAAACTGGCTTTCCAGGATCTTTCACATCGGAGCGAAGGCACTGCAGGCCCTGAGGCCCATCTGGGCTACCAGACGAAGCCAGCAGGCCTCCCTTCCACAGACTCCAGCGGCTGCACAACATAAACCGACGGCTCAGGCCTGCAAGACATTGAAGGACTTCAGCAGGAGGCCGCAGGGTGGAAGAAGCGAGCTGCCTTGTCTGGGGCCGGAAGATCCACCCGGACGTCTGTGACAGTTCGCTTTCCGAGCATCCTTCTTGAGGTGCGCTCTGTGCTCCCTTACCTTTCCCAAATGGCATTTGCCGGCTTCTCACTGTTCCTTCGGCAGCTCTTCTCTCCTGAAGGGAAAGGTTACGACGGCCGCCGACTGGGCCACGAAGAACATCGCTACGCTCGCCCCGAGCCGAGGTTGCACCCGTGACATTTCGCAGAGCTCTGATCTGATGTGGGAGGCAGCGGGAGGTCACCTCCAGGCCTTCGGAGTCTGCGGGAGACCGGCAGGGAGAAGACCAGGGCTGACGGCTGGGGCTGGCGTGAGTCGTTTCACTGTGCCCAATCATTGGGGCAAATCTGGAGGGGGCGAAGACAGTGGGGAGTTAATCTTGGAGCACACCACCACTCCATTTTTCGCCCCCAGGAACCCCTGTGTCCCAAGGATTATGTAAGGGGGAGGTGGTGGAGAGAGCTGACAAAGAGAATTTTTTCCTCCCTCTGCTCAAATGCAAGGCCTCGAGGGCACCCAGCAAAGCCGATGGGCAGCAGGTTCAGGGAGGACCTCTTTACAGAGAGAGCGATTCAAATGCGGAATTGGTGGCCAGCGGATGGAGTGACGCAGGGATGGAATTCTAGGAGCTCCTCTGCATATTAGGCCGCACCCCCCCTGATGTAACCAATCCTCAGAGAGCTTACAAGGCTCTTTTTTTGTAAGCTCTTGGAAGACTCGCTACATCAGTGGGGTGTGGCCTAATATGCAAAGGAGCTCCTGCTAGAATTCCATCCCTGCGTCACTCCATCCGCTGGCCGCCAATTCCGCATTTGAATCGCTCTCTCTGTAAAGAGGTCCTCCCTGAACCTGCTGCCCATCGGCTTTGCTGGGTGCCCTCGAGGCCCTGCATTTGAGCAGAGGGAGAAAAAAATTCTCTTTGTCAGCTCTTGCCGAGGCACCAAGGCCCCCCCTGCCCACCTTCATCACCCACTCCCCCTCTCTTTGTTCACAGCAAATAAGAACATAAGAGAAGCCATATTGGATCAGGCCAATGGCCCATCCAGTCCAACACTCTGTGTCACACAGTGGCCAAATATATACACACACACACTGTGGCTAATAGCCAGTGATGGACCTCTGCTCCATATTTTTATCTAACCCCCTCTTGAAGCTGGCTATGCTTGTGGCCGCCACCACCTCCTGTGGCAGTGAATTCCACATGTTAATCACCCTTTGGGTGAAGAAGTACTTCCTTCTATCCATTTTAACCTGACTGCTCAGCAATTTCATCGAATGCCCACGAGTTCTTGTATTGTGAGAAAGGGAGAAAAGGACTTTCTCTACTTTCTCCATCCCAGGCATAATCTTGTAAACCTCTATTATGTCACCCCACAGTCGACATTTCTCCAAGCTAAAGAGCCCCAAGCGTTTCAACCTTTCTTCATAGGGAAGGTGTTCCAGCCCTTTAATCATTCTAGTTGCCCTTTTCTGGACTTTTTCCAATGCTATAATATCCTTTTTGAGGTGTGGCGACCAGAATTGCACACAGCACTCCAAATGAGACCGCACCATCGATTTATACAGGGGCGTTATGATACTGGCTGATCTGTTTTCAATTCCCTTCCTAATAATTCCCAGCATGGCGTTGGCCTTTTTTATTGCAAACGCACACTGCCTTGACATTTTCAGTGAGTTATCTACCACGACCCCAAGATCTCTCTCTTGGCTATCAAATCAGTGGCTATCAAACAGAACTTGGGGGAGGGCTTTTTTTACATATTTGGCCACATCCCCTCATTTGCATATTTGGCCACACCCCCCTGACGTCGTTGTTGTCTCACACAGAAAAAGCCCAGCAGGAATCATTTGCATATTAGGCCACACCCTCTGATGCCACGCCAGCTGGAACTGCATATGACAGACACGGCTGGAAAAGGCCTTGCAAGGATTGAGTGGGGACAAGGTGGCCGATGTACGGATTGCTAATGGCTGCTCTCTGCACATAACGCTATGACTCAGGAGCGCAAGCCACTGATCTGCTGTGAACAAAGAGAATGGGAAGGGAGTGAGGAAGGTGGGCAGGGGGGCCCTTGATGAACACGAACATATGCAGCTGCGGCCTTCTACTGAATCAGACCCTCGGTCCCTCATGTCTACTCAGACTGGCAGCAGCTCTCCAGGGTCTCAAGCTGAGGTTTTTCACGCCTACTTGCCTCTCCTTCCTTGGAGGTTTTGAAGCAGAGGCTAGATGGCCACCTGACAGCAATGAAGATCCTGTGAATTTAGGGGGAGGTGACCGTGAGTTTCCTGCATTGTGCAGGGGGTTGGACTAGATGACCCTGGAGGTCCCTTCCAACTCTAAGATTCTGTGATTCTATGGTTAGAGCGGTTCCTCAGTGGAACAGGCTTCCTCCTTGGGAGGTGGTGGGCTCTCCTTCCTTGGAGGTTTTGAAGCAGAGGCTAGAGGACCATCTGACAGCAATGAAGATCCTGTGAATTTAGGGGAAGGGGTTTGTGAGTTTCCTGCATTGTGCAGGGGGTTGGACTAGATGACCCTGGAGGTCCCTTCCATCTCTATGATTCTATGGTTAGAGCGGTTCCTCAGTGGAACAGGCTTCCTCCTTGGGAGGTGGTGGGCTCTCCTTCCTTGGAGGTTTTGAAACAGAGGCTAGATGGCCATCTGACAGCAATGAAGATCCTGTGAATTGAGGGGGAGGTGTTTGTGAGTTTCCTGCCTTGGGCATAGGGTTGCCAATCCCCAGGTGGGGGCAGGGGATTCCCCGGTTTGGAGGCCCTCCCCCTGCTTCAGGGTCGTCAGAAAGCGAGGGGGAGGGGAGGTAAATGTCTGCTGGGAATTCTATTATTCCCTATGGAGATTTATTCCCATAGAAAATAATGGAGAATTGATCCACGGATAACTGGGGCTCTGGGGGGGCTGTTTTTTGGGGTAGCAGCACCAAATAGCATCTAGTGTCTCTCCCCAAAATACCCGCCAAGTTTCAAAAAGATTGGACCAGAGAGTCCAATTCTATGAGCCCCAAAAGAAGGTGCCCCTATCCTTCATTATTTCCTATGGAAGGAAGGAACTGAAAAGGCGTGCTGTCCCTTTAAATGTGATGGCCAGAACTCCCTTTGGAGTTCAATTATGCTTGTCACAGCCTTGATCTTGGCTCCACCCCAATGTCTCCTGGCTCCAGCCCCAAAGTCCCCAGATATTTCTTGAATTGGACTTGGCAACCCTAATTGCGCAGGGGGTTGGACTAGATGACCCTGGAGATCCCTTCCATCTCTATGATTCTATGGTTAGAGCGGTTCCTCGGTGGAACAGGCTTCCTCCTTGGGAGGTGGTGGGCTCTCCTTCCTTGGAGGTTTTTAAGCAGAGGCTCGATGGCCATCTGACAGCAATGAAGATCCTGTGAATTTAGGGGGAGGGGTTTGTGAGTTTCCTGCATTGTGCAGGGGGTTGGACTAGATGACCCTGGAGGTCCCTTCCAACTCTAGGATTCTATGATTCTAAGCACTTGTTCTAGGGAAAACCCTCCGATGTTCTTTGTACCTTGCTCTCCCCCAGGCCCGTAGCCAGGATTTCAAATGTTGGGGGGGGGGGGGGCATTTAAATTTCTGAGGGGGCACTTTAATTAACTTAATTCTTGCCGGGGAGCTGTGTCTGACCTCTGCCAGACTGTCTTTGGGCAGAAATTCGAGTAGCACACACATACAATATATATTCAATGGCTCATTATATTCAGTTGTTCATATCATAGACACAATATACACGAAAATATATTCACAAAGTCCCAGTCCCCAAATGTCCACGGTATTCCAAAGCCGACTTGAAACGGAATCTTCAATTCCTTGTGTGAAGCAGCAGAGAAGGAAAGATGGGACGTAGTAACCAGCTGTGGAATTTGGGCGAGGCATTGCCCATTCGAGAAGCAATGAGCGAATGATCATTTGTACAACCGGAGAAGGCGTACGCAGTGATTTCCAATGCAAGTGACGATTGAGAAAGGTGTGGCCGAAACCGGTCTCCCGTCTTTTCTTCACTACTTCACACAAGGAAGTGGAAATTCCATTTCAAGTAGACTTTGGAATACAGTGGACATTTATGGACTGGGACTTTGTGAATATATGTTTTTTGTGTGTACCGTTTTTATGATATGAGCGACTGAATATAACGAGCGATTGAATATATATTGTAGGTGTGTGCTACTCAGATTTCTGTATTTTTGACATCTCTCTATCAGGTATCCTCTGTCTTTACTAGGCTTCCTTTGAGGCACAGGTGGGGCTTCCTTACTTTCCAAAGGGCCATCTCTCCCCCCACCCCCCAGCCCCACTCCCTGGTCTCTGAACAGGGAGGACCAACCTCTCACAATCCGCCCACCTGCTTCCTAGAGGCAGCAGGAAGGGAAGGCTGAGGTCCAATGGGCCTGAGTCAGGGGGCCTCACCAGGAGGTCAGGGGGCAGGGCCCCCACAGGCCCCCCTGTGGCTACAGGCCTGCTCTCCCCACAACTGGAATCTTGGGTAGGTGTATCATGCAGACTGTTCTGCCTGGGCCAAGGCCAGATACCAATTGCTTTGAATGGCACTCGCTCTACAGCCAAAGGAAAGAGCCAGGAGCACCTTAAAGACAAACAAAAAGTGGGGGTGGGAAGGAGCTTTCGGGAGTTACTCTGGTCACTTCTCCATATAAAACCATGGATGGAAGACATACCTTCTTCGCTCCAGTTTTGTATTAAAAAGGTCAAGGTCGTCCCCTGTGCAAGCACCAGTCTGGGGTGATGTTGCTTTCAGAACGTTTTCATGGCAGACTTTTTACGGGGTGGTTTGCCCTTGCCTTCCCCAGTCATCTACGCTTTTCCCCCAGCAAGCTGGGCACTCTGCTGACCGACCTTGGAAGGATGGAAGGCTGAGACAACTTGGAGCCGGCGACCTGAACCCAGCTTCTGCCGGGATCGAACTCAGGTTATGAGCAGAGCTTTTCCCAGATAAGAGTCCGCACACTTATCCACTACACCACGCTGGCAGCAAAGAGGCAACAACAGCAGAAGGGGAGGGAAAGGCGTGCAGGGCCGGCGCGTGGGAGTAGGTGGGGTAGGTGGCTGCCTAAGGCACTACCCTGCCTGAAGGTGGCCCCTTACTCTCCTTGCCCCTTCTGCTGCTGGAAGGCACAGCTTGGCTGCCACGCTCTTTGGAGGCTTCTAAGGAGCGGCGCCCAGCCACTTTCGGGTTGAAAGCTGCCAGCTGGTGCAGGGGGAATGCAGCGGCGCAGCAGCCCTTTTGTGCCCCGCCCATCACTCTCTCCCCGCATGCCGCCCTGCATGATGACGTGCACAAAAAACAACCTGAAAGGGAGCTGGGGGAAGGGGCAGTGCACGGGTCTGCCGGGAGTGGCAGAACCCCTAGAACTGAGCCTGAAGGTGTGCGTAAAACTTACTATTTCAAGGTAGGGTTGCCAAGTCTAATTCAAGAAATATCTGGGGACTTTGGGGGTGGAGCCAGGAGACATTGGGGGTGGAGCCAGGAGCAAGTCTGTGACAAGCATAATTGAACTCCAAGGGAGTTCTGGCCATCACATTTAAAGGGACAGCACACCTTTTAAAATGCCTTCCTTCCATAGAAAATAATGAAGGGTAGGGGCACCTTCTTTTGGGGCTTGTAGAATTGGACCCCCTGGTCCAATACTTTTGAAACTTAAGGAGTATTTGGGGAAGAGGCACTAGATGCTATACTGAAAATCTGGCACCTCTACCTCAAAAAACAGCCCCCCCCAGAGCCCCCAATACCCGCGGATCAATTCCCCATCATTCCTAATGGGAATTGTTCATGGAGGTGCATAATGGCTGTGGAGGTGGAGCTTCCCCCGCCGGCCAGCTGGCTGGGGGAGGGGGGAAGCCTGTAAAACCGGGGGATCCCCTGCTGGGACCTGGGGATTGGGAAGCCTATTTCAAGGCCTGCTTTGAATAATTGCTGATAATTGTGAGATTCAGGATCCAAGTGAGAAGAGCCACAGCCTTCCAAATACAGCCTGGAAATCTTTTTCTGCTGTTCCAGTATCTGCGCGATTTAACTAGGGCTTACAAGCTATGTATTATTTAGTCTGCTCTGTTCTGAGCATCTTTGCGGCTGCTGAAGATCTCTGTAGCCAGCCATGCTCAAAAGAGCCCTTGCTATGAAGTAAGAGTAACCAGGCTGGAATGAAAGAAGATTCCTATGAAAACCTCCGTGCTTTTGTTTCTATAAAGAGTTTATCTTTTTGTTAAAGTGCATCTCTTGTATTGCCTCTCTTATGTTTGTAGGGTTCCCAATCCCCAGGTGGGGGCAGGGGATGCCCTGGTTTGGAGGCCCTCCCCCCGCTTCAGGGTCATCAGAAAGGGGAGTGGGTGGGAAATGTCTCCTGGGCGCTCTATTATTCCCTATGGAGACCAATTCCCATAGGGTATAATTGAGAACTGATCTGCAGGTAGCTGGGGCTCCGGGGGTGGTGGGGGGTGGTGGCTGCTTTTTGAGATAGAGGAACCAAATTTGCAGCATAGCATTCAGTGCCTCCTCCCAAAATACCCTCCAAGTTTCAAAAGGATTGGACCAGGGACTCCAATTCTATGAGCCTCAAAAGAAGGTGTCCCTATCCTTCCTTATTCTCAAATGGAGGGAAGGCATTTAAAAGGTGTGCGATCCCTTTAAATGTGATGGCCAGAACTCCCTTTGGAGTTCAATGATGCTTGAGAGCCAGTTTGGTGTAGTGGTTAAGTGTGCGAACTCTTATCTGGGAGACCCAGGTTTGATTCCCACTCCTCCACTTGCACTTGCTGGCATGGCCTTGGGTCAGCCATAGCTCTGGCAGAGGTTGTCCTTGAAAGGGCAGCTGCTGTGAGAGCCCTCTCAACCCCACCCACCTCACAGGGTTTGATTCCCCACTCCTCCACTTGCACCTGCTAGCATGGCCTTGGGTCAGCCATAGCTCTGGCAGAGGCTTTCCTTGAAAGGGCAGCTGCTGTCAGAGCCCTCTCAGCCCCACCCACCTCACAGGGTGTCTGTTGTGGGGAGAGAAGATATTGGAGATTGTGAGCCGCTCTGAGACTCTTCGGAGTGGAGGGCGGGATATAAATCCAATATCTTCATCTACCTCACAGAGTGTCTGTTGTGGGGGAGGAAGGGAAAGGAGATTGTGAGCCGCTCTGAGACTCTTCGGAGTGGAGGGCGGGATATAAATCCAATATCTTCTTCTTCTTCTTCTTGTCCCAACGTTGCTCCTGGCTCCACCCCCAAAGTCTTCAGATATTTCTTGAATTGGACCTTGCAACGCTAGACCTCAGTGGGGTACAATGTCATAGAGCCTCCAAAGCAGCCATTTTTTCCAGGGCAGTTGATCTCTGTAGCATTCTGGAGAAGAGCTGTAATTCCGGGGGATTCCCAAGTCCCACCTCGAGGCTGGCAGCTCTAGTGCACAGCTGTTCCAAAGTCACCTAGTGAGCCTCTGTGTGTGTGTGGGGGGGGGGGAGGGGGGGGTGGATTTGACCCTAGATCTCTTAAATCTGGAGTTGCCACCTCCAGGTAGGACCTGGAGATCTCACAGAACGACAACTCCTGACTACAGATATGAGTTCCCTTGAACAAAGTGGGTGCTTTGCAGGGTGGGCACCTGGATATTCCTGGATATTTGCAAGTGGTGCTTGGGGAGGCGAGTGAGCTAAGCAGGGGCGTGATGACATATAGCGTCTCCCTGCGGAAGCTGCCATGTTCTCCAGGGGAACTGATCTCTGTGACCTGCAGAGCAGTTATAATTCTGAGACAACTCCAGGCCCCACCAGGGAGTTGGCAACCTGAGCACAACAGTATCATACCCCCCCGTCTCTTCCCAGGCTCCACTTCGAAGTCTCCAGGAATTTCCCGAGCTGGAGTTGGCAACTGTACGCCCGGCCGCTCTAGGCGCTGGGTCTCTAAGGTTGCATTGCTAACCCGCCGTTATTCACTAGCACTTCCCTCCTGCTGTTCCTCCTCCCCACCGCCAGGGGCCGCTGGGGCGCTCCTGGGTAGCCGCGTGCGCCTGCGCCCTCCGCGGCCGCGCGCTTCCTCTCCCCGCCGGAAGCGGTGGGCGTGGCCGCGCTTGCGGATGCGCCGGTGGCAGCGAGTGGGCGACGACGACAACGGAACCAGCGATGTGGTTCATGTACGCCCTGAGCTGGCTGGCGCTGCTCATCCAGGCCGCCTTCGTCACCCTCGGCATCGGTGAGGCTCCCTCAGTGCGGCCGCGGCCCTCCGCCGGAATGGTCTCGCCCGCCTACTCCCGCCCCTCCCCGGGCGCCGCAATGGTCTCGCCCGCCCCGCCCACGGCAGGCGGCGGTTGGCTGGTTGGCGTCCCCCGAGTTTCCCATTGGCCGGGAGGAGCCGTCCTTCCCACGGTGCGCCAATCACTGGCGCCTGCTGGCCCGGGCGGGGGAGGGGCTGCAGGGGTCGCCCTGGCGGGGGCCGAGTGGAGCCTCCGTGGGCAGCGGCAGTCTACCCTTCCCTGCTGCCTCCGCCAGCGTTAGATTTCAAGAATAGTTGCCCTTGTCAGAGAGCCCGCAGGGTGGCGTGGCTGAAATGACAGACTAGCCTCCGGGAGGCCTGGGTTCGAATCCCACACTGCCAGGGAAGGTAGCTTGGGCCAATCACGCGCTCTCAGGCTGGCCAACCTCACAGGGTTGTTGTGAGGATAAACTAGAGGGGAACGATGGGAGACGCTTTGGGTCCCCATTGGCGGTATGAATGATGTAGTTATATTTTTATTTAGGCGTTCACAGGAAATCTCTCCCTGCTGCAACTGCCCCGTCCTTTGCAAATTTCTCCTATAATTATTCCCAAAACTGTCTTGCCCATGCATATCTCTCCTTCCTTGGGGTTTTTTCAACAGAGGCTAGATGGCCATCTGACAGCAATGAAGATGCTGTGAATTTAGGGGGAGGTGTTTGTGAGTTGGACTAGATGATCCTGGAGGTCCCTTCCAACTCTAGGATTCTATTAGAAAGAACTTCCTGACAGTTAGAGCGGTTCCTCAGTGGAACAGGCTTCCTCCTCGGGAGATGGTGGGCTCTCCTTCCTTGGAGGTTTTGGAACAGAGGCTAGATGGCCATCTGACGCAATGAAGATCCTGTGAATTTAGGGGGTAGGTTGTGAGTTTCCTCCATTGTGCAGGGGGTTGGACTAGATGACCCTGGAAATCCCTTCCAACTCTAGGATTCTATGATTTTATATCTGAGGAACTGAGCTCTGACTCAGGAAATCGGATAAATGTAGGTCTTTGAGATGCCACCAGGCTTTCTGGTTTATTCTCTTGCTTCCGCTGGGGTTGCCCTGGAAACAGCCCGTTAAGATGTCTGAACAGTAGGGGCTGGGATTTACAAAATGGGAAATTAGTTTTGCATCAGAATAACCCCTCCCCCTTCAACTGTAATCCACGCTGGCAGTCATTTTATTTAGTTCATTTATATCCCATTTTAAGAACTTAAGAGAAACCATGTTGGATCAGGCCAATGGCCCATCCAGTCCAACACTCTGTGTCACACTGTGGCAAAAAAAAAAAACCCAGGTGCCCTCAGGAGGTCCATCAGTGGGTCCAGGACACCAGAAGCCCTCCCACTGTTGCCCCTCCCAACGACCAAGAATACAGAACATCACTTGCCCCAGATGTAAGAACACAAGAGAAGCCCTGTTGGATCAGACCAGTGGCCCATCCAGTCCAACACTCTGTGATAGTCAGTGACCAAAAAAATCAGGTGCCATCAGGAGGTCCACCAGTGGGGCCAGGACACTAGAAGCCCTCCCACTGTGCCCCCTCCCCCCAAGCACCAAGAATATAGAGCATCACTGCCCCTGACAGGGAGTTCCATCAATACACTTTGGCTAAGAGCCACTGGCTTACCTCTCCAGTGGAGACCCAAACAGCTTCCATTCTCCTCCTTTCCTGCATTGTGTCTCCATGACAGCCTTGTGATGCTGTTTAGGCTGAGGGCATGTGACTGACGCAAAGGCACCCAGCAAACTTCCATGGCAAAGTGGAGATTCGAACCTGGGTCTCCCAGATCCAAAACACAACACACTGTCAGCCCATAGGGGAAAAAACCAGGAGTGGGGTGCTGAAACCAGGAGACAACAATTCAGTTCCCTGGACTGCGATGAATGCCATTGGGTGATCTTGGGCCAATCACTAGAATGCCTCATGTTCTTGTGGTGTTGACCAGACAGGGAAGGGAGAAGCAGGTATGGTGCTAAGCTCGCTGGAGAAAGGGCCAAGCCAAGGTGGTGCAGAGATTAAGGGTGTTGAATCTGGGTTCGAATCCCCACTCTTGCCATGGAAGCTTGCTGGGGGGACCTTGGGCCAATCACGTCCTCTCACCCTCGCCTACCTACCTCGTAGGGTTGTTGGGAGGATAAAATGGAGGCTAGGAGAACGATGTAAGCCTGCTTTGGGCCTCCATTGGGGGACGAGGGAGGATGCTAATGAAATAAATATTCATGCAGTCAAACTGATTGTGCAGGAAACCTCTGTGGCAGCGTTCTGGACTGCTAGGAGAAAGCAATGCCATGCCGAGGATGGGGCAGATAGGTTTTCAGCTGTGTTGGATGGCAGGACGGCACTGCTGTCAGAAGGCCAGCTGTCCTCTATTTGGAGGTTTTTAAGCAGAGGCTAGATGGACATCTGACAACAAGGCTGATTCTTTGAACTTAGGTCGATCATGAAAGGGAAGGCAGGAGGGGCTGCATCAGGGCTTCATTCTTGTGGCCACTTCTTACAGGCCCAGGGGATTGCTATTTGCCACTTTGGGGCCAGGAAGGAATTCTCCAGGCCTGTTTGGCCAGGGATCCTGGAGGGCTTTTTGGGGAGGGGGTGGTTTGCCATCTTCTGCGTATGGAACGTGTGTCACTGGGAGTGTGGGGGGAGGTATTTGTGAATTTCCTGCATTGTACAGGGAGTTGGACTAGATGACCTTGGAGGTTTCTCCAACTTCATGATTCCATGACTTGGTCCAGTGGACATAAACTACAGCAAAGGAAGGTTTGCCTCAATTTGAGGGAGCAAGTTGTATACAGTGCTGGAACAGCCTCCCTTGTGGTGGATCCTTCATTGCCGGAGGCTTTTAAGGAGCGATTAGATATCTCCTTGTTCGGGATGCTGTAGTTGAACTTCCGTTGCATGCAGGGGTTGGACTAGATGACCCCTGTGGGATCAGCACTGAGATTAGATAAAATAAACGGCAATATCATCCTTCGGCGACACGTGCTGGGCAAGGAGATCCCGAACCCCACCCACCGGGGAGTCCTAGAAGCCAGCGGGTCTGGCATCGATCGCGGCCGACGTGGCCCCTTTGGAGGTCTGATGCCCCAGCCTCCTTGGCGAGAATGGCAGGGAGATTGTTGGCTCTGACTGCATTTCCCTGGCTGCCTTTGCCTCCAACGGCCCCTTTCTTCTCCTCTGCAGCGGCTGGACTGTACTACTTGGCGGAGTTGATCGAAGAGTACACGGTAGCTACAAGCAGAATTATTAAATACATGATATGGGTAAGTCTCGGGTTGCCTTTGTACCTGCTAAGCGCCAACTTGAGCCCGCTGGCCTCAGCTTGCTGGTGAACCATGAAGGCTGGCTTGCGCAGCTGGGGGATCGGGTGGCTGGGTAGGGGAGGTTCTTTTTGGGTTGGTTGGAGGAGAGGGTGCCCATTGAACAGTTTATGCCAAGGGTGGCCGAACTGCAGCTCGGGAGCCACAGGTGACTTTTTCACACCTATTCTGTGGTGCTTGAAGCCTCCACCACCCCATCGGCCAGCTTGGAGAAGGCGTTTCTCTCTTTAAATCACTTCTGCAAGCCCAGCTAGCCGGTGACTTGAAGAATGCATTTAAACTTAAAGTTGCTTTCTCTCTACCTCCCCGTCTCCCTCCCTCCCTCCTTCCTTCCTTCCTTCCTTCCTTCCTTCCTTCCTTCCTTCCTTCCTTCCTTCCTTCCTTCCTTCCTTCCTTCCTTCCTTCCTTCCTTCCTTCCTTCCTTCCTTCCTTCCTTCCTTCCTTCCTTCCTTCCTTCCTTCCTTCCTTCCTTCTCTCAAACATCTGACGTTTATTCTGTGTGGCTGTTAGGTTAAGCAAGTTTGGCCACCCCAGGTTTATGCTGCATAGGTGTTTACAAAATAAAAACAGAGAGGGGAAAGAACCCTAACCCCAAAACTGGAATCAAGACCTTAAAGGCTAATATACAATATGTGCCAAAAATTAAAAGCAGAATTTAAAATAAAATCATAACCAAAAATTACATGCATTTATTTCAGAAAGTTAAAAGCATTTAGGGGCCTCTCATTGGCCTCCTTCCTTAGTAAAACCATACAACCACATTGGGAAATCGCTTAACCTGATGCGTTTCGGCCTAAAATGGCCTTCAGAAGTCAAACAAATATCCCCACATATAAGCTCATATTACAAAATACAATAAATTAATGCTGGACCGAAGAGAAAGTAGTTTGGAGCCACTTTGGTGTCGTGGTTAAGTGTGTGAACTCTTATCTGGGAGAACCGGGTTTGATTTCCCATTCCTCCACTTGCACCTGCTGGAATGGCCTTGGGTCAGCCATAGCTCTGGCAGAGATTGTCCTTGAAAGGACAGCTTTGGGGAGAGCCCTCTCAGCCCCACCCACCTCACGGGGTGTCTGTTGTGGGGGGAGAAGATATAGCAGATTGTAAGCCGCTCGGAGTCCCTGATTCAGAGAGAAGGGTGGGGTATAAATCTGCAATCGTCTTCTTTCTGTCGAACAAATACACCCGCATACAGGCTGATATTTTAAATTCGATAAATCAGTTCTGGACCAAAAAGAAAGCAGTTTCTGTATATAAAAAGGGAGAGGGGGACTGCATCTGGGAGCATTAGTAAGGAGACGCGGGTGTACAGCCATGTCTCATAGCCAGCTGTGAACCTGGCGCAGCAGCCGATCCCAGTAATGGCGTTTTGCAAAGACAAGGTTGGTGGGCGACGCTGCGGTGTTCCCCTGCACATCTTGAGACCAATGCCTGCCCTGGAATTATTACGGAGAATTATCCGGAAGGCAGGGTTTTAGCGAGAGGCCGGGTACTTAGCAGGAATCTGGCTACCAGTGTTTACAAAGTTTTTCCCCTCGAGAACCCTTTTGGGTTAGCCGGAGCTCTCGCCAGGGGCCGTTTTGTAGAAAAACAGGTGGTGGAGCTCTTCCAGGGATTGTTATGCAGCTGCACCTACTCTTCAATGGACCAGGAGGTGGAACTCTCAGAAGGAGGAGGTAGAACTCTTGGAAAGGTTCAGGAGCTGTGCTCCTGTGAGCTCCTGCTGAATCCGAGGCCTGGCTGTCGCCGGAGTTGTCCTTGAAAGGGCAGCTGCTGTAAGAGATCTCCAGCCCCACCCACCTCACAGGGTGTCTGTTGTGGGGGGAGAAGATACAGGAGATTGTAAGCTGCTCTGAGTCTCTGATTCGGAGAGAAGGGCGGGGTATAAATCTGCAGTAGTCTTCTCTTCTTCTGGAGGAGAGTTCATTTGAGCTGCCCTTTGGCTGCCTCTTGCAACTTCCCCGGGCAAGTGCTTTTTTATTGCTTCTCATTTTTGCTTTAAAAACTAAGGCGAGGGGGCTGTTTGCTTTGCAACATACACCGTGGAAGCGCTGTTGTTGCTCGAGGCACTTGGGTGGTATGTCCACCACCTGCTACTGTGTTGTCAGTGCAGGCCAGTCTAACTGTCAAGTGGTTTGGTGTAGTGGTTAAGTGCGTGGACTCTTATGTGGGAGAACCAGGTTTGATTCCCCACTCCTCCGCTTGCACCTGCTGGAATAGCCTTGGGTCAGTCAAAGCTCTCTTCTCTGGGAGAACCAGGTTTGATTCCCCACTCCTTTACTTGCAGCTGCTGAAATGGCCTTGGGTCAGCCATAGCTCTGGCAGAGGTTGTTCTTGAAAGGGCAGCTTCTGGGAGAGCTCCCTCAGCCCCACCCACCTAACAGGGTGTCTGTTGTGGGAGAGCGAGATAAAGGAGATTGTGAGCCGCTCTGAAATTCAGAGTGGAGGGCGGGATATAAATCCAGTATCTTCGTCTATCTTCTTTTGCTTTTTTGTAGTTCTCCACAGCGGTGCTGATCGGGCTGTACCTCTTTGAGAACTTCCCGGGCCTTATGGTTGGCGTGGGCCTCTTCACTAACCTGGTCTACTTCGGATTGCTCCAGACCTTCCCTTTCATCATGCTCACCTCTCCGAATTTCATCCTGTCGTGTGGTGAGTGGCATTGGGGCACCAGGAGCCAAATAAGAGCCAGTTTGGTGTAGTGGTTAAGTGTGCCGACTCTTATCTGGGAGAACCGGGTTTGATTCCCCACTCCTCCACTTGCAGCTGCTGGAATGGCCTTGGGTCAGCAAGAGCTCTCTCATCTGGGGGAACCGGGTTTGATTCCCCACTCCTTCACTTGCAGCTGCTGGAATGGCCTTGGGTCAGCCATAGCTCTCTTATCCGGGAGAACCGGGTTTGATTCCCCACTCCTTCACTTGCAGCTGCTGAAATGGCCTTGGGTCAGCCATAGCTCTCTTATCCGGGAGAACCGGGTTTGATTCCCCACTCCTTCACTTGCAGCTGCTGGAATGGCCTTGGGTCAGCCATAGCTCTCTTATCCGGGAGAACCGGGTTTGATTCCCCACTCCTTCACTTGCAGCTGCTGAAATGGCCTTGGGTCAGCCATAGCTCTCTTATCTGGGAGAACCGGGTTTGATTCCCCACTCCTCCACTTGCACCTGCTGGAATGGCCTTGGGTCAGCCACAGCTCTCTTCTCTGGCAGAGGTTGTCCTTGAAAGTGCAGCTGCTGCGAGAGCCCTCTCAGTCCCACCCACCTCACAGGGTGTCTGTTGTGGGGGAGGAAGAGAAAGGAGATTGTGAGCCGCTCTGAGACTCTTCGGAGTGGAGGGCGGGATATAAATCCAATATTATCATCATCATCAAATAAGGACGATGGGCTGAAGCTCTAGGAAGTGGTGGTTGGGACAAACTTTGGAGCCGCTCACAAATTGCAAGATTTCCCTTATTATGACCGGTCTCCCCAGAAGAGGGTGACTGTGGGGGTAGCGGAGAGTCAGGTGCTGGCAGTGAGGCGGTCTGGTTCAGATAGTCATTTGCCATAAGATGAATCGGGTGACCTTAGATTGCCACTAACGGTCTCACTAGCCCGGGGGTGTCAAACTAATTTGTTATGAGGGCCGGATCGGACATAAATGAGACCTTGTCGGGCTGGGCCATAAAATGTTATGCCAGGTCGCAGAGATATAAAGTTTATAAAGGACACAGGCAAAAACGCAAAAGATTTTTAAAAAGCTTAAGATACGAAAAATGCTTAAAACATTAGCACTCGTTGATCTTAAAGGTGCTTTCTTTGTATCTCTTCCGTGTGATCTTTCCCTCCCTCCCCAGGGGACCAGGAGGGGGAGGAGCCTCAACCAATAGAAGGAAGGGAGGCTTGGCTCTGTAGCTCTGCTGTGCAATTGAGCCAAAGCAAGCTCTCCCTACCCCCCTTCCTTCCCAATGGAGGAGCCTCAGCCAATGGAGAAAATAGAGGTTTTGCTCTGTAGCTCCTGTGTGATTGAGCAAGGCTGGCAAAGCAAGCTGTTATGCAGAAGGAAGCAAGAGAGGAAGAAGGAAGCAAATGACAGCCAGTTGCTCAGGGACCTGATTGGAGCACTCCATGGGCCTGATTGGCCCCCAGGCCACGTGTTTGACACTCCTGCACCAGCCTATCTGTTGTGAGGATAAAATGGTGGAGGGAACCATGTACCGGTGCGCTGTTGTATGCCAAAAGAAGTCCCAGTGACTGAGTCTTGCAGGCTGTTAAAATCCAGAGGAGGTGATGGTCTCTTGTCTGGTTCTGGCCACCGTGCCATGGGCCCAGTTCCCTTTTTTCCCCTCCAGTCACATGAGCCTTTCCTTTCTTTATTGCGACACCAAGAAGCATCCAAAGGTATTGAGAGCACCATACAAGTAATTAATGCTTCACTGCAGCTGCTGCTTCAGCGTGGCTGATTCCCCTGAAATATGCCAAGTGAAACTGTCACGGACATATGAACATATGTGAACATATGAAGCTGCCTTATGCTGCATACCCTTGGTCCATCAAAGTCTCCTCAAACTGTCAGCGGCTCTCCAGGGTCTCCAGCTGAGGTTTTTCATGCCTATTTGCCTGGACCCTTTTTAGTTGGAGATGCCGGGGATTGAACCTGGGACCTTCTGCTTACCAAGCAGATGCTCTACCACTGAGCCACAGCCCCATTCATGGCTCTCCAGGGTCTCAAGCTGAGGTTATTCACGCCTACTTGCCTGGACCCTTTTTAGTTGCAGATGCTGGGGATTGAACCTGGGACCTTCTGCTTAGAAAGCAGATGCTCTACCACTGAGCCACCCTCCCTCCCCATGAACATGTGAACTGAATCAGACCCTGGGTCCATCAAAGTCAGTATTGTCTACTCAGACTGGCAGCGGCTCTCCAGGGTCTCAAGCTGAGGTTTTTCACGCCTATTTGCCTGGACCCTTTTTAGTTGGAGATGCCAGGGATTGAACCTGGGGCCTTCTGCTTACCAAGCAGATGCTCTACCACTGAGCCACTGTCCCTCCCATGACCATATGAAAGCTGCCTTCTACTGAATCAGACCCCCCTCGGTCCATCAAAGTCAGTCTTGTCTACTCAGACAGGCAGTGGCTCTCCAGGGTCTCAAGGTGAGGTTTTTCACGCCTATTTGCCTGGACCCTTTTTAGTTGGAGATGCCGGGGATTGAACCTGGGACCTTCTGCTTACCAAGCAGATGCTCTGCCACTGAGCCACCGTCCCTCCCCTGCTCTCCAGGGTCTCAAGCTGAGGTTTTCCATGCCTATTTGCCTGGACCCTTTTTAGTTGGAGATGCCGGGGATTGAACCTGGGACCTTCTGCTTACCATGCAGATGCTCTACCACTGAGCCACCATGGCCTGGGAAGAGGGTGGAAGAGCAGGATGCAAGTCAGTTAAGCTGCTGGGTAGTTTTAACATGTTTTGTCACACTTGTGAGGGCTCAGCGATAGAGAAAGCACTAAGTGCGAAAACATCTTCCAAACCGTTCTTAAATTTCAATCGTGCATATATTCCATAACAAAATGCAAAAACATACCTGACAGTCATTCACAAAATTCAACCAGTTTAGTCATATGCCCGGGTGTGCGATTATGTAATCATCTTTCCACTTGTCTCTCGAATAGCTTAAGCTCGTCATATAATCAGCAATAAGTCCACACTTTTCCGACAGGGCGATAAAGGAGAGGAAAAACTTTCAGCCTGTTGAATTTTGTGAACGACTGCTGTGTATGCTTTTGCATTTTGTTGTGGAATGTATTTCGGAACTTAGCGGTTTTCCTGTTGCCTAGTTTGAGCGCCGAGATCTATTTGGTGTTTGGCTTCAATAGTGAGGGCTAACAGCAGCCCCATGATTCTCTGAAACCGA
Organism: Heteronotia binoei; assembly: GCF_032191835.1. Taxonomy (NCBI): domain Eukaryota; kingdom Metazoa; phylum Chordata; class Lepidosauria; order Squamata; family Gekkonidae; genus Heteronotia; species Heteronotia binoei. The sequence goes on along the minus strand of NC_083231.1, from coordinate 123,714,706 downwards.
ACTTGTGCGCTAGATTTTGTCATTGGGTATCAACAACAGGGCTGGGGGGAAGGTGAGGACGACGACCGCTTTCTGTTTTGCAACTTGCTTGTTTTTCTTTCGGCAGTCCTGGTTGTGTTAAATCACTACTTGGCGTTCCAGTATTTTGCAGACGAGTATTACCCATTCTCAGAGGTAAGAGGGGGCTGCTGGGGGTGCTGGAGAGGTTATATGGGTCTGTGGGGGAGAAGGGGGCAGAGAATGGGTGCCCTTTGGTCATGTGCCTGTGCCAAAATAGGCAAAAGATTTGACCAGGAGTCTGAGGCGAGAGTACACCTTATTGTACTCTCAGTAACCCAAACAACCAGTCGTTTTCCAGAACTTCTACATATGACCAAATTAGGTTTTCCAAGCTACACAGATAAACTTCATTACACATAAGTTTCTTCTCCGGACAGAAGGCTTAGAAATACAGATGCAGACAGATGCTCCGTCCCATGACCCACTCCAGTCCGGCTTCCGCCCGGGTCATGGGACGGAGACGGTGTTGGTCGCCCTGGTGGATGACCTCCAACGGCATCTGGATCGGGGCGGCTCGGCGGTGCTGATGTTGTTGGACCTGTCGGCTGTGTTCGACACGGTCGACCATCGGTTACTGACATGCCGCCTCGCCGACGTGGGGATTAGGGGTTGGCTTTACAGTGGCTTTCCTCTTTCCTCGAAGGTCGGGGACAAAGGGTTGCGATTGGGGGTCAGCTATCCCGGAGGCGCACGCTTGATTGCGGAGTGCCTCAGGGGGCGGTTCTCTCCCCGATGTTATTTAACATCTATATGCGTCCCCTTGCCCAGATTGCCCGAAGGTATGGGCTGGGTTGTCACCAGTATGCTGATGACACCCAGCTCTATCTACTTATGGATGGCCGACCAGTCTCCGCCCCGGAAAATCTAGACCGGGCATTACAGGAAGTGGCTGGGTGGCTCAGACTGAAGCTAAATCCGGCGAAGACAGAGGTCCTTTGCTTGGGTCGTCGGGGCCCAGGAAGGGAAATCTCCCTACCAGCTTTTGAGGGTGCGCCGCTGATAGCGGCAGACAAGGTCAAAAGCCTGGGGGTACTATTGGAGCCTTCCTTAACGATGGAGGCTCAGATAGCAGCCACTGCCAAGTCCGCATTTTTTCATCTTAGGCGGGCAAGGCAATTGGCCCCCTTCCTGGAGCGCGACGACCTAGCAACAGTGATCCATGCCACGGTCACCTCGAGGTTGGACTACTGTAATGCTCTCTACATGGGGCTGCCTTTGTGCCGAACCCGAAAGCTGCAGCTAGTGCAGAATGCTGCGGCCCGGCTGTTGTTAGGGCTCCCAAGAAGGGAGCACATCCGGCCGGGACTCCGGGATCTGCACTGGCTGCCGATAGCTTACCGAATCCGGTACAAGGTGCTGGTTATTACCTTTAAAGCCCTATATGGCCTAGGACCTGCCAACCTGAAGGACCATCTCTCCCCACATGTGCCCCAGAGAGTACTGAGATCAGGAACTCAGAATCTCCTGGTTATCCCCGGGCCAAAGGAAGCCCACTTAAAATCCACAAGGGACCGGGCCTTTTCTATTACGGCCCCCTCCTGGTGGAACCAGCTGCCGGAAGAGGTGAGGGCCCTGCGGGACCTCGCCCAGTTCCGCAGGGCCTGTAAGACAGCCCTCTTCCGGCTGGCCTATGACTAGCTGGTACAAGAAACAAGAAACTGAGTATACTTACACTGAATGTCTGCTGTCCCTAATGTTTTAAATGGTCTAATATTTTAAATGGTTTAATGTTTTAAAACTTAAATGTATTATTATTCTAATGTTTTATGCTTAAATGTTATTTATGCCAGATTTCTGTGAGCCGCCCTGAGCCACTTGTTGGGAAGGGCGGGATATAAATTATAAATAAATAAATAAGGCAAAACAATTAGATAACCTTAGTACAATTTCAGAAAACAGAAGGTTATACAGTTAGAATTCAGACGAACTCTTACCCGATTCTTGTAGTCAAGCTTAATCTATCTTATACTCTAATACAGGGGTGTCAAACCCATTTGTTAGGAGGGCAGGATCTGACATAAATGAGACCTACTTGAGATGGACCGTGTCAGGTTGGGTCGAGCCTTGACGGCCGGGCCATGTGTGTACCTATTTAAGATCAGGTGGCAGAGATATAAATTTTATAAAGAACACAGACAAACACAAGTAATTTTTAAAAAAAACTTAAAACGTGCTTAAAACGTTAGCACTCGTTGATCTTAAAGATGCTTTCTTTGTATTTCTCCCATGGGATCCAGGGAACTGTGCAAAGGAAGCTCTGACTCTTTCCTTCCTTCCCCCGAGGACTGGAGGGAGGAGGAGCCTCAGCCAGTATAAGGAAGAGAGGCTTGGCTCAGCAGCTCTGCTGTGCAATTGAGAGAGCCTGGCAAAAGCAAGTTCTCCCTCCCCTCACTTCCTCCCCAAGGAAAGAGCCTCAGCCAATGAAGAAAACAGAGGTTTTGGTCTGCAGCTCCTATGCAGTCCATTATGCAGAACGAAGCAAGAGAGAGGGAGAAGGAAGCAGATGACAGCCGGTTGCTTGGGGGCCTGATTCGGCCCTTGGGCCACATGTTTGACACCTCTGCTCTAATACCGGCTAAAGAAATCTATGAAAACGTCCCATTTTATGTTAGAGGCCTCTAGCAAGAGTTGTTCATTTCATGGCTTGAAATCAACAATGGTTGTTAACTTCATGGCATGACCAGCATAGGGACCCCCCGTCTCTAGTGCAGGCAGCAGCTTTTCCCTAAATCCCTGGGTTTATAAAGCATTTCTCCCCAGAAACTGGTATCGCAATCTATATCTTACCTGATATGAGCCCCAGAGAGCACTGAGGTCAGCTGGTAAGCACCAGCTGAATATCCCTGGGCCAAGGGAGGCCAGATTAAAGACCACCCGGGATCGGGCCTTCTCCGTTGCGGCCCCACTACTCTGGAACCAACTCCCGGAGGAGGTACGGGCCCTGCGATGTGTAAATCAATTTCGCAGGGCCTGTAAGACATACCTCTTCAAAATAGCCTTTGCCCATACCGAGCTAAGATAATGTCGCTGTGTATGTTTCTTCTCTTCTACTGAATTAAGATCTGTTAGCACCTTAATGTTAATTTTAATGTAACTGCATATTAATTTTACTGTTTTATGTGATTTTATTATATTGTATTGCATTCCTATGTTGTGAGCCACCCTGAGCCTGCCTGTGCGGGGAGGGCGGGATACAAATAAAAAGTTATTTTTATTATTATTATTATGTGCGTCATCTACATTCCAGAACCAGCAGCTGCATCTGCAGGTGGCCAGTTATCTTTATCCCAGGGGTGGCCAACGGTAGCTTGGTGTGGAGAGCCAACGGTAGCCAGTTTGGTGTGGTGGTTAAGTATGCAGACTCTGATCTGGGAGAACCGGGTTGGATTCCCCACTCCTCCACTTGCAGCTGCTGGAATGGCCTTGGGTCAGCCAGAGCTCTCTTATCTGGGAGAACCGGGTTGGATTCCCCACTCCTCCACTTGCACCTGCTGGAATGGCCTTGGGTCAGCCAGAGCTCTCTTATCTGGGAGAACCGGATCGGATTCCCCACTCCTCCACTTGTACCTGCTGGAATGGCCTTGGGTCAGCCATTGCTCTGGCAGAGGTTGTCCTTGAAAGACTAGCTGCTGTGAGAGCCCTCTCAACGCCACCCACCTCACAGGGTGTCTGTTGTGGAGGAGGAAGGGAAAGAAGATTGTGAGCCGCTCTGAGACTCTTCGGAGTGGAGGGCGGGATATAAATCCAATATCTTGATCTACCTCACAGGGTGTCTGTTGTGGGGGAGGAAGATAAAGGAGATTGTGAGCCGCTCTGAGACTCTTCGGAGTGGAGGGCGGGATATAAATCCAATATCTTCATCTACCTCACAGGGTGTCTGTTGTGGGGGAGGAAGGGAAATGAGATTGTGAGCTGCTCTGAGACTCTTCGGAGTGGAGGGCGGGATATAAATCCAATATCTTCATCTACCTCACAGGGTGTCTGTTGTGGGGGAGGAAGGGAAATGAGATTGTGAGCTGCTCTGAGACTCTTCGGAGTGGAGGGCGGGATATAAATCCAATATCTTCATTTACCTCACAGGGTGTCTGTTGTGGGTGAGGAAGGTAGAGATGGTGAGCCGCTCTGAGACTCTTCGGAGTGGAGGGCGGGATATAAATCCAATATCTTCATCTACCTCACAGGGTGTCTGTTGTGTGTGTGTGTGGGGGGGGGAAGGTAAAGGAGATTGTGAGCCGCTCTGAGACTCTTCGGAGTGGAGGGCGGGATATAAATCCAATATCTTCATCTACCTCACAGGGTGTCTGTTGTGGGGGAGGAAGGGAAAGGAGATTGTGAGCCGCTCTGAGACTCTTCGGAGTGGAGGGCGGGATATAAATCCAACATCTTCATCTACCTCACAGGGCGTCTGTTGCGGGGGAGGAAGGTAAAGGAGATTGTGAGCCGCTCTGATACTCTTCGGGGTGAAGGGCGGGATATAAATCCAATATCTTCATCTACCTCACAGGGTGTCTGTTGTGGGGGAGGAAGGTAAAGGAGATTGTGAGCCGCTCTGAGACTTTTCGGAGTGGAGGGCAGGATATAAATCCAATATCATCTTCTTCTAGCTCTCCAGATGTTTTTTTGCCTACAACTCCCATCAGCCCCAGCCATTGGCCATGCTGGCTGGGCCTGATGGGAGTTCTAGGCAAAAAAACCATCTGGAGAGCTACCGTTGGCCACCCCTGCTCTATCCGGTTCCTTCTCATGCCATATAAGGCTAAGGTTGCCCTCGGATAACTTTTACCTTTCACCTACATTTTACTGACTTACGTTCTAGTCCAGTGGCCCCCAACCTTTTTGGCACCAGGGACCAGTTTTGTGGAAGACAATTTTTCCACGGACCAGTAGGGGGAGGGCGACACTGGGGGTTTTGCCACCCCCGGCTGCCCCCCCTGCCCATGCCACACCCCTGCCCCCCTCGGGGGGTCTTTAAATGGGGAGGAGATGGGGGCTGTTTCTGCCTCCCCCTCCCATTTAAAGACCGCCATCAATCAGCTGATCGGTGGAGGTCTGTAAATGAGGGGTAGGCTAAAGTCACAGCAGCGCTGCCCCTTCTGCCGGCCCGGGACCCAGCAAGGGGAGGCAGCCTTGGAGCGAGACCGTGCTGCCTCTTTAGTCCGGGGCGGCTCTGCTTCACTCCGCGACCCAGTTGCTAGCAGGCCATGGTACTGGTCCACGGCCTGGTGGTTGGGGACCCCTGTTCTAGTCATTAGAGCTCAGCCTGAGCTGTTATTAGCTTGATGGTGCTGGATAGCTTGGACCCCCCCCCTTGTGGTCAGTTTCATAAGAGAACCAACCCCAAACTAAATTCTGCCACAGAGTCCTCCCAGGGAGGGAGATGGAGGGCGGCAGCAAGTCAAAGTTGGACACCTTGGGGCTTCCCCCGAGTTGATGGGATGCCTGGGGTGGAGAAAGCTGAGAAAGAAGTCCTTTTCTCCCTTTCTCACAATACGAGAACTCGTGGGCACTCCATGAAATTGCTGAGCAGTTGGGCTAGAATAGATAAAAGGAAGGACTTCTTCGCCCAAAGGGTGATTAACATGTGGAACTCACTGCCACAGGAGGTGGTGGCGGCTACAAGCATAGCCAGCTTCAAGAGGGGATTGGATAAAAATATGGAGCAGAGGTCCATCAGTGGCTATTAGCCACAGTGTGTGTGTGTGTGTGTATTTTTTGGCCACTGTGACACAGAGTGTTGGACTGGATGGGCCACTGGCCTGATCCAACATGGCTTCTCTTATGTACTTATGTGACACAGAGTGTTGGACTGGATGGGCCATTGTCCTGATCCAACAGGGCTTCTTTTATATTCTTATGTGACACAGAGTGTTGGACTGAATGGGCCACTGGCCTGATCCAACAGGCCTTCTCTTATGTTCTTAGGTGACACAGAGTGTTGGACTGGAGGGGCCACTGGCCTGATCCAACAGGGCTTCTCTTATGTTCTTAGGTGACACCGAGTGTTGGACTGGATGGGCCATTGGCCTGATCCAACATGGCTTCTCTTGTGTTCTTAGGTGACACAGAGTGTTGGACTGGAGGGGCCACTGGCCTGATCCAACAGGGCTTCTCTTATGTTCTTAGGTGACACAGAGTGTTGGACTGGATGGGCCATTGGCCTGATCCAACAGGCCTTCTCTTATGTTCTTATGTGACACAGAGTGTTGGACTGGATGGGCCACTGGCCTGATCCAACAGGCCTTCTCTTATGTTCTTATGTGACACAGAGTGCTGGACTGGATGGGCCACTGGCCTGATCCAACAGGGCTTCTCTTATGTTCTTAGGTGACACAGAGTGTTGGACTGGAGGGGCCACTGGCCTGATCCAACAGGGCTTCTCTTATGTTCTTAGGTGACACAGAGTGTTGGACTGGATGGGCCATTGGCCTGATCCAACAGGCCTTCTCTTATGTGACACAGAGTGTTGGACTGGATGGGCCACTGGCCTGATCCAACAGGGCTTCTCTTATGTTCTTATGTGACACAGAGTGTTGGACTGGATGGGCCATTGGCCTGATCCAACATGGCTTCTCTTATGTTCTTATGTGTTGCCAGCCCTGGAGATAAATCGATGCCTCCTTCCTTTCTGAGGGTGCTTTCTGGGCTATGGCAGCACACACTTCACGGGGTTTTTTTTTGGGGGGGGGGGTGTCGTTTGTCGAACTGGCCACAGATTTGCTTGATGCCCTCTCTGTGTTTTCTCCCCAGGTTCTTGCCTACTTCACCTTCTGCCTGTGGCTCATCCCCTTTGCCTTTTTCGTTTCCTTATCCGCTGGGGAGAACGTGCTGCCCTCCACGGTGCAGACAGGAGGTGAGTTGGCTCCAGCAAATGCATCCTGTGCCTCCGGACTCTGCCAGCAGGCACCTCAAACCCTCAGATCTGCAGTATCCTCTCTCCCCTTATGCTCTGCCACGACGGCTTCACTCATCCAAGCAGGGCCTTCTGCAGGTGCTAGATATCTGGATGCAGGCAAAGGCAGTAACTGCCCCTAGACGTGCCTTCTCTGTTGTGGCCCCCACCTTGTGAGGGAGTGAGGAAGGCTCCCCCTCTCCTGGTTTTCTGCAAACGGAATCATTCCAGAGGGCTTTTCTACGCAGGCTGTAGGGTAGCCTACTGATGAAAGGGTTGGAACACTTTCCCTATGAGGAAAGGGTGCAGCGCTTGGGGCTCTTTGGCTTGGAGAAACGTCGACTGTGGGGTGACATGATAGAGGTTGACAAGATTATGCATCAGATAGAGAAGGTGGAGAAAGAAGTACCTTTCTCCCTTTCTCACAATACGAGAACTCGTGGGCACTCTGAAATTGCAGAGCAGTTGGGTTAGAACAGATAAAAGGAAGTCCTTCTTCACCCAAAGGGTGATTAACACGTGGAATTCACTGCCACAGGAGGTGGCGGCGGCTACAAGCATAGCCGGCTTCAAGAGGGGAATGGATAAGCATATGGAGCAGAGGTCCATCAGCGGCTATTAGCACAGCGTATTGTTGGAACTCTCGGTCTGGGGCAGTGATGCTCTGTATTCTTGTGCTGGGTGGGGGCAACAGTGGGAGGGCTTCTAGCGTTAATGTAAAATGATGCAAAATTGCAGAATAGAGCCAGTTTGGTGTAGTGGTTACGTGTGCAGACTTATCTGGGAGAACCGGGTTTGATTCCCCACTCCTCCACTTGCACCTGCTGGCATGGCCTTGGGTCAGCCATAGCTCTGGCAGAGGTTGTCCTTGAAAGGGCAGCTGCTGTGAGAGCCCTCTACAGCCCCACCCACCTCACAGGGTGTCTGTTGTGGGAGAGGAAGGTAAAGGAGATTGTGAGCCGCTCTGAGACTCTTTGGAGTGGAGGGCGGGATATAAATCCAATATCATCTTCTTCTTCTGATCCAGCATGGCTTCTCTTATGTTCTTAGCCCACACAAAAGGCTTCACAAAGTCACTCGAATAAGAACAGAAGAGAAGCCATGTTAGAGCAGGCCAGTGGCCCATCCAGTCCAACTGTGGGTTGGACCCCATTATGCAATTTTGCATCATTTTACATTAACCTGTCAGGCGAATAGTTCTGCTTTGCTTCCGTTCTCTTTTGAGACTTCTCGTTGGCTCCACAACCCCAAATCCTTTTGCAGGGTTTGCTGAATGCCCCATCTAGCTGATGGCAGCGACTCATTTGCTGCCATCCGAATGGAGCCCCACTGAGAAAGGGAGACTGCAGATCACTTAAATAAATGAGTCCGCTAATTGTACCTAAGAACTCTGCTGTCAGATGAGAACTTTCAGGGAACTAATGAAAGCCCCGGTGAGCCCTTGGATGAAAGACCACCAGGGAACTTTCTTGAAAGGCCTGCGAGGCCGGGAGAGGAGAGCCGTTGGGGAGCTTCGGCCCGTGGGCCCCCAGAGCAGTTCTGCTGGCCTTTCTGCTTTGAGGTAATATAAAGCCGCAAAGAACTGTGGAAAAATAGCGAAAAAGACTGAGAATTGTTTCAAAAATATATGTGATTAATCCAATGCCTCTTAAACAAGATAATCATGAATATCACTATAAATTCCAAAAAAGGCATAAGAACATAAGAGAAGATATGTTGGATCAGGCCAATGGCCCATCCAGTCCAACACTCTGTGTCACAGAAGAACATAAGAGAAGCCCTGTTGGATCAGGCCAATGGCCCATCCAGTCCAACACTGTGTCACATAAGGACATAAGAGAAGCCCTGTTGGATCAGGCCAGTGGCCCCTCCAGTCCAACACTCTGTGTCACATAAGAACATAAGAGAAGCCCTGTTGGATCAGGCCAATGGCCCATCCAGTCCAACACTCTGTGTCACATAAGAACATAAGAGAAGCCCTGTTGGATCAGGCCAATGGCCCATCCAGTCTGACACTCTGTGTCACAGAAGAACATAAGAGAAGCCCTGTTGGATCAGGCCAATGGCCCATCCAGTCCAACACTCTGTGTCACATAAGAACATAAGAGAAGCCCTGTTGGATCAGGCCAATGGCCCATCCAGTCCAACACTCTGTGTCACAGAAGAACATAAGAGAAGCCCTGTTGGATCAGGCCAATGGCCCATCCAGTCCAACACTCTGTGTCACATAAGAACATAAGAGAAGCCCTGTTGGATCAGGCCAATGGCCCATCCAGTCCAACACTCTGTGTCACATAAGAACATAAGAGAAGCCCTGTTGGATCAGGCCAATGGCCCATCCAGTCCAACACTCTGTGTCACAGAAGAACATAAGAGAAGCCCTGTTGGATCAGGCCAATGGCCCATCCAGTCTGACACTCTGTGTCACAGAAGAACATTAGAGGAGCCCTGTTGGATCAGGCCAGTGGCCCATCCAGTCCAACACTCTGTGTCACATAAGAACATAAGAGAAGCCCTGTTGGATCAGGCCAATGGCCCATCCAGTCCAGCACTCTGTGTCACATAAGAACATAAGAGAAGCCCTGTTGGATCAGGCCAATGGCCCATCCAGTCCAACACTCTGTGTCACATAAGAACATAAGAGAAGCCCTGTTGGATCAGGCCAATGGCCCATCCAGTCCAACACTCTGTGTCACAGAAGAACATAAGAGAAGCCATGTTGGATCAGGCCAATGGCCCATCCAGTCCAACACTCTGTGTCACAGAAGAACATAAGAGAAGCCATGTTGGATCAGGCCAATGGCCCATCCAGTCCAACACTCTGTGTCACACAGTGGCAAAAACTTTTATATATACACACACACTGTGGCTAATAGCCACTGATGGACCTCTGCTCCATATTTTTATCTAAACCCCTCTTGAAGGTGGCTATGCCTGTAGCCGCCACCACCTCCTGTGGCAGTGAATTCCACATGTTAAGAACAAGTTTACATCGTCCTTTCAGTTCATCATGTCCGTTTGAGTTCATCATGTCGATTCAGACTTCACGCGCTCAATGACTATTCACCCAGCTCCGCAGGAAGAAGAAAGTGCCAGTGCCGACCAGATTTCAAGCGCAGATGATTTTAGTTTTTCAAAGATGTTTCTTCTGTTGCTGGTTTTCTGTCAAAACTTCCATCATTTTTGAAATAATTTTCAGTCTTTTTCGTTATTTTCCCACAGTGTTTTGCGGCTTTATATTACGTTTCTGTTCTGTGGGGCTCTAGGTTTCACTAGCCTTTCTGCTTCGGCAGGTGCCTCTCCGTGAGCATCTGGTGTTGCCTCCGCTAGAGGCCTGGATGCAGGAAATGTCAAGAGATTACATAACAAAGTTTTGAGTCCAGTGGCACCTTTACGACCAACGGAGTTTAATTCTGGGTGTAAGCTTTTGTGTGAAGCGTGCCTGCCCACAAAAGCTCATACTCAAACTTCGTTGGTCTTAAAAGGTGCCACTGGACTCAACTTTCCTCTGTTGCTTCAAGCCAACACAGCTACCCACCTGAGTCTTTTGTCAAGAGGTTATGTTTAGCGTAACCGTCTGCGGCAGACCGGTCCTGTGTCTGCTAGCTCACCTCGGCCCTGCCCAGCCCAGGTATACTGACCTGGAAGGGCTGTTCCACTTTCCTGCCACCGTTGTCCCTGTCTCGGGCTCTAGCTAGGCGGGACAACCTCCTCACCTCCCTCCGGACTCACAAGGAACTTTGCTCAGGGCTTCCTGTGGAACTTTGGGGCTCCCCTGGAGAGTTGGCAACCAGCTCTATCACTGTTTCTCTCCACCCTAGGGACTCCCCAGCCCACTTCTAGTGTTCCAAGCGGTTGGGGGAACCATGTGGCACAGAGGAGCTCAAGATTATAACAAACAAAATACTTATTTACACTGTATAACTATTTGCAGGCATTTATGAAGATGCCTTCTACTGAATCAGATTCTGGGTCTATCAAAGTCAGTCTTGTCTACTCAGACTGGCAGCAGCTCTCCAGAGTCTCAAACTGAGGTTTTCATGCCTGTTTGCCTGGACCCTTTTTAGTTGGAGATGCCGGGGATTGAACCTGGGACCTTCTGCTTACCAAGCAGGTGCTCTGCCACGGAGCCACCGTCCCTCCCCTGCTCTCCAGGGTCTCAAGCGGAGGTTTTTCAGGCCTACTTGCCTGGACCCTTTTTAGTTGGAGATACCAGGGATTGATCCTGGGACCTTCTGCTTACCAAGCAGGTGCTCTATCACTGAGCCACCGTCCCTCCCCTGCTCTCCAGGGTCTCAAGCGGAGGTTTTTCAGGCCTACTTGCCTGGACCCTTTTTAGTTGGAGATGCCAGGGATTGATCCTGGGACCTTCTGCTTACCAAGCAGGTGCTCTACCACTGAGCCACCGTCCCTCCCCTGCTCTCCAGGGTCTCAAGCGGAGGTTTTTCAGGCCTACTTGCCTGGACCCTTTTTAGTTGGAGATGCCGGGGATTGAACCTGGGACCTTCTGCTGACCAAGCAGATGCTTTACCACTGAGCCACCGTCCCACTGCTCAAAAAGTGAACAGAAGAAACAAATCATAGTAGGAGAAAAACGCTCCTTCTCTCCCTGTTCTAATACTTGCCTTGACTGGACAGGGCAGACACTTCACTTAGATTGTTGCAAGCCTGACCATGCCTTCCTGTGTCTGTCTGAGATTCAAGACTGAACTCAACTGACTGCCAGCTTCCCCCCCAAAATCTCCAATAGAAAATTCAGTTCCTGCCCAGGAACTGGTCTACCTCTTGCAGCATTCCGGGAGACAGGCCTCAAGAACTTCCTGTCTCTCTTGGAGGCTCCGCCCAGAATTGCTGGTTCCAGACAGGAGGGGAGGGGAGAGGGGGAAGAGGCTAGGCCAGAGCCTGACTCCAGTTTGACAAAATCCTCCTGCCGACTCACAGACAACCTTAGCCTAAAATGGTGTTTCTCCACACCGTCATATTGGTATCTGGGGACCAGGCCGAGATTCACGGTCCAGGTTTCACTGTGTCTTTCTCTCCTTGTCTTCTCAGACGACGTGGTATCCAACTACTTCACAAAGGGGAAGAGGGGGAAACGCTCCGGCATCCTCGTCATCTTTTCGTTCATCAAGGAAGCCATCCTGCCCAGCCGCCAGAAGATCTATTGACGCCGCCGCCTTCTGTTCGTACCTGGATACATTTATCCAGATGGGACTTGAGGCCACGAGAGCCACCTCTCCTTGCCATAATTTGGAGCGAATCTATCGGGACGTGTGGGACAGGCAACCGCCAATATCGGCAGCCCAAAACTCGGGGAGGGTTGTTGCTGGGAACGCCCTTTTTTGCACAGTAGCGTATGGAGGCGGCTGCGGTCGCGGCAAGGGGAGTGCCCTAGAAAACTTTGGGTCTTGCCTTTGCTGTCTGGATGGGGCCCTCTGAGCTGTCGTTTTTTGTACCGAAAGCCAAACTGCTTCCTGAGCAAGGAGCATCAGCCACGGACAGATCTTTTCCCACCTTTTAATGAAGTTGTTCCAAGGTTTTACCGGTGGGTGTCTCTAGGCGTCAGGTCAGGGCACACAAAACATGGTCCCCAAGCGCTGCTCTATAAGCCATTGCCCACCGGACTTCCAAAACACAATTCTTGTTATAAATACAACTCTGAAGTCACAGCAGAGAGACGGGCGGAGATCTTGGCTTCTGCGCTTCTTTTACGTGACGTTTTTGGAGACAAACCTGTGTTCAACATGTACATCAAGGAACCCTGAGCATTTAGAGAAGGAACTATGACCCTCCTCTTCACTGTAGCTGCTGAGAATCCCCGGGGCCCTTGTGGGGTAGTCCAAAGAGCATTTACACGGGACTTCCTTGATTTCCACTGTCCAGCATTTGAGTTGAAAGTTTTTGAAAAACCCTGTTCAAAAGCGAAAGACAGCTGGCATGTCCCACCCCTGGCGAGATGTTGCTCCGTTGGAACCTGTATCACAGACTGGAAAACACGCAGCACGCGTACCTGAAGATACTGGGGCAGGAGGGAGGTTAAATGGCTATTTGTAAAGATGTGAAGAGAGCTGCCATTTTGGTTCCAGCGTCAAATCGGCTTTCTGCGGTATCACCGTGTCTGTTTGGGTTCCAGTGTCAATCCCACCCTTTGGGGCATCATTCCCCCCCCCCCCCCCGATGATGTCTGATGATTCCTTCCTGCGGGGGGGGGGGGGGGTTGGGAGCTGAGGGCCTGGAGCAGCTCAAAGGCTGGGGACACTGCGAGCTCGATTCTGGTGATGCTCACATTTCCCTTCCCTCTTAACCGGATGGAAGTTTTGATTTCTGTTTGAGCGCAGAACCTTTGTGTTAATAAAGGCGTGAGAGGAAAGTTGTTTTCAAAGCAAGGCTGTCTTCCCTTTCCTTGGTGTCCTGCCAGACGCCAGGGCTCCACGTTGCAAAAGACGGCCTCTTAAATCCTGTGAACACATGAAGCTGCCTAACACTAAATCAGAACTTTAGCCCGTCAAGGTCAGTCTTGTCTACTCAGACTGGCAGTGGCTCTCCAGGGTCTCCGGTGAAAGAGGTCTTTCCCTTCACCTACTGCCTGGTCCTTTGAACTGGAGATGCTGCTAGGGATTGAACCTGGGACTTTCTGCGTGCCAAGCAGAGGCTCTACCACTGAGCCACGGTCCCTTTGCAAGTAGCAGCAGTTCGTTCAACAAACTGAACACAGTACTCCAGGTGAGGTCTTAACTCTGCACTCTGGTAAGACCTCACTTGGGAGTATTGTTTGGGGCATTAAATTTTAAGAAGGGTACAGACAAGCTGGAACGGGTCCAGAGGAGGGCGACGAAGATGGTGAGGGGTCTGGAGACCAAGTCCTATGAAGAAAGGTTGAAGGAGCTGGGGATGTTTAGCCTTGAGAGGAGGCGGCTGAGAGGGGATAGGATCACCATCTTCAAGGACTTGAAGGGCTGTCCTGTAGAGGATGGGGTGGAATTGGTTTCTGTGGCCCCAGAAGGTAGGACCAGAACCAATGGGTTGAAATTAAATCAAAAGAGTTTCTGGCTCAACATTAGGAAGAACTTCCTGACCGTTAGAGCGGTTCCTCAGTGGGGAAGGACAGTGGCTCAGTGGTAGAGCATCTGCTTGGGAAGCAGAAGGCCCCAGGTTCAATCCCCGGCATCTCCAAAAAAGGGTCCAGGCAAAGAGGTGTGAAAAACCTCAGCTTGAGACCCTGGAGAGCCGCTGCCAGTCTGAGAAGACAATACTGACTTCGATGGACCGAGGGTCTGATTCAGTATAAGGCAGCTTCATATGTTTATGTTTATAATGGAACAGGCTTCCTCCTTGGGAGGTGGTGGGCTCTCCTTCCTTGGAGGTTTTCCAACAGAGGCTAGATGGCCATCTGACAGCAATGCGGATCCTGTGAATTGAGGGGGAGGTGTTTGTGAGTTTCCTGCATTGTGCAGGGGGTTGGACTAGATGACCCAGGAGGTCCCTTCCAACTCTGTGGTTCTGTAATCCTGTCGAAAAGGGTGATGGTCAGGGGACCGTGCTCCAGAGCAGCGCAGGATGGGACCCTGGGTAGCAGTGATGTGGAGGGAGAGAAGCCAGCAGAGTGCAGGTCGGAATGTGGCTTCAGAGCCTGTTGCCCTCTGGAAACATTCACACGGAGCTGCCTTCTACTGAATCAGGCCTCCGGTCCATCGGGGGTCAGTGCTTTCTACTCAGCCTGGCAGTGGCTCTCCAAGGTCTCGGGTAGACACACATTACCTACTGCAGGATCCTTTAATTGGAGAGGCTGGGGATTGAAGGCGGGGGTGCTCTGTGAGCAAATCAGAGGCTCTCCCAGAGCCCAGCTCCTCGTGGTCTGCTGGTCAGAGCAGATAGTCCCAGGCTCAACAGCCTAGCATCTTACCACACAGGGTAACTTCATGGGCTCATGTTCCCGCCTAATCTTTAGCTAGGCATCAGTTCCCAAGCAGATGCTGCACCACTGAGCCACAGTGCATCCCTGTCCACAGCAGTGTTCCCTCTAAGCTGAGTTAGCGTGGGCTAGCTCACAGATTTTTAGCCTCCAGCTCACACATTTTTATGAGCCCTGTGGCGCGGAGTGGTAAAGCTGCAGTACTGCGCTCGGAGTCCTCTGCTCACGACCTGAGTTTGATTCAAGCAGAAGCTGGTTCGGGTACCCAGATCTAGGTTACTAAGCCTTCCATCCTTCCAGTTTGAGAGCCAGTTTGGTGCAGTGGTTAAGTGTGCGGACTCTTATCTGGGAGAAACCGGTTTGATTCCCCACTCCTCCACTTGCACTTGCTGGGATGGCCTTGGGGCAGCCAGAGCTCTCTTATCTGGGAGAACCGGGTTGGATTCCCCACTCCTCCACTTTTACCTGCTGGAATGGCCTTGGGTCAGCCAGAGCTCTCTTGCCTGGGAGAACCGGGTTGGATTCCCCACTCCTCCACTTGCACCTGCTGGAATGGCCTTGGGTCAGCCAGAGCTCTCTTGCCTGGGAGAACCGGGTTGGATTCCCCACTCCTCCACTTGCACCTGCTGGAATGGCCTTGGGTCAGCCAGAGCTCTCTTGCCTGGGAGAACCGGGTTGGATTCCCCACTCCTCCACTTGCACTTGCTGGGATGGCCTTGGGTCAGCCAGAGCTCTCTTGCCTGGGAGAACCGGGTTGGATTCCCCACTCCTCCACTTGCACCTGCTGGAATGGCCTTGGGTCAGCCAGAGCTCTCTTATCTGGGAGAACCGGGTTGGATTCCCCACTCCTCCACTTGCAGCTGCTGCAATGGCCTTGGGTCAGCCAGAGCTCTCTTATCTGGGAGAACCGGGTTGGATTCCCCACTCCTCCACTTGCAGCTGCTGGAATGGACTTGGGTCAGCCAGAGCTCTCTTATCTGGGAGAACTGGGTTGGATTCCCCACTCCTCCACTTGCAGCTGCTGCAATGGCCTTGGGTTAGACATAGCTCTCTTATCTGGGAGAACCGGGTTGGATTCCCCAATCCTCCACTTGCAGCTGCTGGAATGGCCTTGGGTCAGCCAGAGCTCTCTTATCTGGGAGAACCGGGTTGGATTCCCCACTCCTCCACTTGCACCTGCTGGAATGGCTTTGGGTCAGCCAGAGCTCTCTTATCTGGGAGAACCGGGTTGGATTCCCCACTCCTCCACTTGCAGCTGCTGCAATGGCCTTGGGTCAGCCAGAGCTCTCTTATCTGGGAGAACCGGGTTGGATTCCCCACTCCTCCACTTGCAGCTGCTGGAATGGCCTTGGGTCAGCCAGAGCTCTCTTATCTGGGAGAACCGGGTTGGATTCCCCACTCCTCCACTTGCACCTGCTGGAATGGCCTTGGGTCAGCCAGAGCTCTCTTATCTGGGAGAACCGGGTTGGATTCCCCACTCCTCCACTTGCAGCTGCTGGAATGGACTTGGGTCAGCCAGAGCTCTCTTATCTGGGAGAACTGGGTTGGATTCCCCACTCCTCCACTTGCAGCTGCTGCAATGGCCTTGGGTTAGACATAGCTCTCTTATCTGGGAGAACCGGGTTGGATTCCCCAATCCTCCACTTGCAGCTGCTGGAATGGCCTTGGGTCAGCCAGAGCTCTCTTATCTGGGAGAACCGGGTTGGATTCCCCACTCCTCCACTTGCACCTGCTGGAATGGCTTTGGGTCAGCCAGAGCTCTCTTATCTGGGAGAACCGGGTTGGATTCCCCACTCCTCCACTTGCAGCTGCTGCAATGGCCTTGGGTCAGCCAGAGCTCTCTTATCTGGGAGAACCGGGTTGGATTCCCCACTCCTCCACTTGCAGCTGCTGGAATGGCCTTGGGTCAGCCAGAGCTCTCTTATCTGGGAGAACCGGGTTGGATTCCCCACTCCTCCACTTGCACCTGCTGGAATGGCCTTGGGTCAGCCAGAGCTCTCTTATCTGGGAGAACCGGGTTGGATTCCCCACTCCTCCACTTGCAGCTGCTGGAATGGACTTGGGTCAGCCAGAGCTCTCTTATCTGGGAGAACTGGGTTGGATTCCCCACTCCTCCACTTGCAGCTGCTGCAATGGCCTTGGGTTAGACATAGCTCTCTTATCTGGGAGAACCGGGTTGGATTCCCCAATCCTCCACTTGCAGCTGCTGGAATGGCCTTGGGTCAGCCAGAGCTCTCTTATCTGGGAGAACCGGGTTGGATTCCCCACTCCTCCACTTGCACCTGCTGGAATGGCTTTGGGTCAGCCAGAGCTCTCTTATCTGGGAGAACCGGGTTGGATTCCCCACTCCTCCACTTGCAGCTGCTGCAATGGCCTTGGGTCAGCCAGAGCTCACTTATCTGGGAGAACCGGGTTGGATTCCCCACTCCTCCACTTGCACCTGCTGGAATGGCCTTGGGTCAGCCAGAGCTCTCTTATCTGGGAGAACCGGGTTGGATTCCCCACTCCTCCACTTGCACTTGCTGGGATGGCCTTGGGGCAGCCAGAGCTCTCTTATCTGGGAGAACCGGGTTGGATTCCCCACTCCTCCACTTTTACCTGCTGGAATGGCCTTGGGTCAGCCAGAGCTCTCTTGCCTGGGAGAACCGGGTTGGATTCCCCACTCCTCCACTTGCACCTGCTGGAATGGCCTTGGGTCAGCCAGAGCTCTCTTGCCTGGGAGAACCGGGTTGGATTCCCCACTCCTCCACTTGCACCTGCTGGAATGGCCTTGGGTCAGCCAGAGCTCTCTTGCCTGGGAGAACCGGGTTGGATTCCCCACTCCTCCACTTGCACCTGCTGGAATGGCCTTGGGTCAGCCAGAGCTCTCTTGCCTGGGAGAACCGGGTTGGATTCCCCACTCCTCCACTTGCACTTGCTGGGATGGCCTTGGGTCAGCCAGAGCTCTCTTGCCTGGGAGAACCGGGTTGGATTCCCCACTCCTCCACTTGCACCTGCTGGAATGGCCTTGGGTCAGCCAGAGCTCTCTTATCTGGGAGAACCGGGTTGGATTCCCCACTCCTCCACTTGCAGCTGCTGCAATGGCCTTGGGTCAGCCAGAGCTCTCTTATCTGGGAGAACCGGGTTGGATTCCCCACTCCTCCACTTGCAGCTGCTGGAATGGCCTTGGGTCAGCCAGAGCTCTCTTATCTGGGAGAACCGGGTTGGATTCCCCACTCCTCCACTTGCACCTGCTGGAATGGCCTTGGGTCAGCCAGAGCTCTCTTATCTGGGAGAACCGGGTTGGATTCCCCACTCCTCCACTTGCAGCTGCTGGAATGGACTTGGGTCAGCCAGAGCTCTCTTATCTGGGAGAACTGGGTTGGATTCCCCACTCCTCCACTTGCAGCTGCTGCAATGGCCTTGGGTTAGACATAGCTCTCTTATCTGGGAGAACCGGGTTGGATTCCCCAATCCTCCACTTGCAGCTGCTGGAATGGCCTTGGGTCAGCCAGAGCTCTCTTATCTGGGAGAACCGGGTTGGATTCCCCACTCCTCCACTTGCACCTGCTGGAATGGCTTTGGGTCAGCCAGAGCTCTCTTATCTGGGAGAACCGGGTTGGATTCCCCACTCCTCCACTTGCAGCTGCTGCAATGGCCTTGGGTCAGCCAGAGCTCTCTTATCTGGGAGAACCGGGTTGGATTCCCCACTCCTCCACTTGCAGCTGCTGGAATGGCCTTGGGTCAGCCAGAGCTCTCTTATCTGGGAGAACCGGGTTGGATTCCCCACTCCTCCACTTGCACCTGCTGGAATGGCCTTGGGTCAGCCAGAGCTCTCTTATCTGGGAGAACCGGGTTGGATTCCCCACTCCTCCACTTGCAGCTGCTGGAATGGACTTGGGTCAGCCAGAGCTCTCTTATCTGGGAGAACTGGGTTGGATTCCCCACTCCTCCACTTGCAGCTGCTGCAATGGCCTTGGGTTAGACATAGCTCTCTTATCTGGGAGAACCGGGTTGGATTCCCCAATCCTCCACTTGCAGCTGCTGGAATGGCCTTGGGTCAGCCAGAGCTCTCTTATCTGGGAGAACCGGGTTGGATTCCCCACTCCTCCACTTGCACCTGCTGGAATGGCTTTGGGTCAGCCAGAGCTCTCTTATCTGGGAGAACCGGGTTGGATTCCCCACTCCTCCACTTGCAGCTGCTGCAATGGCCTTGGGTCAGCCAGAGCTCTCTTATCTGGGAGAACCGGGTTGGATTCCCCACTCCTCCACTTGCAGCTGCTGGAATGGCCTTGGGTCAGCCAGAGCTCTCTTATCTGGGAGAACCGGGTTGGATTCCCCACTCCTCCACTTGCACCTGCTGGAATGGCCTTGGGTCAGCCAGAGCTCTCTTATCTGGGAGAACCGGGTTGGATTCCCCACTCCTCCACTTGCAGCTGCTGGAATGGACTTGGGTCAGCCAGAGCTCTCTTATCTGGGAGAACTGGGTTGGATTCCCCACTCCTCCACTTGCAGCTGCTGCAATGGCCTTGGGTTAGACATAGCTCTCTTATCTGGGAGAACCGGGTTGGATTCCCCAATCCTCCACTTGCAGCTGCTGGAATGGCCTTGGGTCAGCCAGAGCTCTCTTATCTGGGAGAACCGGGTTGGATTCCCCACTCCTCCACTTGCACCTGCTGGAATGGCTTTGGGTCAGCCAGAGCTCTCTTATCTGGGAGAACCGGGTTGGATTCCCCACTCCTCCACTTGCAGCTGCTGCAATGGCCTTGGGTCAGCCAGAGCTCACTTATCTGGGAGAACCGGGTTGGATTCCCCACTCCTCCACTTGCACCTGCTGGAATGGCCTTGGGTCAGCCAGAGCTCTCTTATCTGGGAGAACCGGGTTGGATTCCCCACTCCTCCACTTGCACCTGCTGGAATGGCCTTGGGTCAGCCAGAGCTCTCTTATCTGGGAGAACCGGGTTGGATTCCCCACTCCTCCACTTGCAGCTGCTGGAATGGACTTGGGTCAGCCAGAGCTCTCTTATCTGGGAGAACTGGGTTGGATTCCCCACTCCTCCACTTGCACCTGCTGGAATGGCCTTGGGTCAGCCAGAGCTCTCTTATCTGGGAGAACTGGGTTGGATTCCCCACTCCTCCACTTGCACCTGCTGGAATGGCCTTGGGTCAGCCAGAGCTCTCTTATCTGGGAGAACCGGGTTGGATTCCCCACTCCTCCACTTGCAGCTGCTGGAATGGCCTTGGGTCAGCCAGAGCTCTCTTATCTGGGAGAACCGGGTTGGATTCCCCCCTCCTCCACTTGCAGCTGCTGGAATGGCCTTGGGTCAGCCAGAGCTCTCTTATCTGGGAGAACTGGGTTGGATTCCCCACTCCTCCACTTGCACTTGCTGGAATGGCCTTGGGTCAGCCAGAGCTCTCTTATCTGGGAGAACTGGGTTGGATTCCCCACTCCTCCACTTGCAGCTGCTGCAATGGCCTTGGGTCAGCCAGAGCTCTCTTATCTGGGAGAACCGGGTTGGATTCCCCAATCCTCCACTTGCAGCTGCTGGAATGGCCTTGGGTCAGCCAGAGCTCTCTTATCTGGAAGAACCGGGTTGGATTCCCCACTCCTCCACTTGCACCTGCTGGAATGGCCTTGGGTCAGCCAGAGCTCTCTTATCTGGGAGAACCGGGTTGGATTCCCCACTCCTCCACTTGCAGCTGCTGGAATGGCCTTGGGTCAGCCAGAGCTCTCTTATCTGGGAGAACTGGGTTGGATTCCCCACTCCTCCACTTGCAGCTGCTGGAATGGACTTGGGTCAGCCAGAGCTCTCTTATCTGGGAGAACTGGGTTGGATTCCCCACTCCTCCACTTGCACCTGCTGGAATGGCCTTGGGTCAGCCAGAGCTCTCTTATCTGGGAGAACCGGGTTGGATTCCCCACTCCTCCACTTGCAGCTGCTGGAATGGCCTTGGGTCAGCCAGAGCTCTCTTATCTGGGAGAACCGGGTTGGATTCCCCCCTCCTCCACTTGCAGCTGCTGGAATGGCCTTGGGTCAGCCAGAGCTCTCTTATCTGGGAGAACTGGGTTGGATTCCCCACTCCTCCACTTGCACTTGCTGGAATGGCCTTGGGTCAGCCAGAGCTCTCTTATCTGGGAGAACTGGGTTGGATTCCCCACTCCTCCACTTGCAGCTGCTGCAATGGCCTTGGGTCAGCCAGAGCTCTCTTATCTGGGAGAACCGGGTTGGATTCCCCAATCCTCCACTTGCAGCTGCTGGAATGGCCTTGGGTCAGCCAGAGCTCTCTTATCTGGGAGAACCGGGTTGGATTCCCCACTCCTCCACTTGCACCTGCTGGAATGGCCTTGGGTCAGCCAGAGCTCTCTTATCTGGGAGAACCGGGTTGGATTCCCCACTCCTCCACTTGCAGCTGCTGGAATGGCCTTGGGTCAGCCAGAGCTCTCTTATCTGGGAGAACTGGGTTGGATTCCCCACTCCTCCACTTGCAGCTGCTGGAATGGACTTGGGTCAGCCAGAGCTCTCTTATCTGGGAGAACTGGGTTGGATTCCCCACTCCTCCACTTGCACCTGCTGGAATGGCCTTGGGTCAGCCAGAGCTCTCTTATCTGGGAGAACCGGGTTGGATTCCCCACTCCTCCACTTGCAGCTGCTGGAATGGCCTTGGGTCAGCCAGAGCTCTCTTATCTGGGAGAACCGGGTTGGATTCCCCCCTCCTCCACTTGCAGCTGCTGGAATGGCCTTGGGTCAGCCAGAGCTCTCTTATCTGGGAGAACTGGGTTAGATTCCCCACTCCTCCACTTGCACCTGCTGGAATGGCCTTGGGTCAGCCAGAGCTCTCTTATCTGGGAGAACTGGGTTGGATTCCCCACTCCTCCACTTGCACCTGCTGGAATGGCCTTGGGTCAGCCAGAGCTCTCCTATCTGGGAGAACCGGGTTTGATTCCCCACTCCTCCACTTGCACCTGCTGGAATGGCCTTGGGTCAGCCAGAGCTCTCTTATCTGGGAGAACTGGGTTGGATTCCCCACTCCTCCACTTGCACCTGCTGGAATGGCCTTGGGTCAGCCAGAGCTCTCTTATCTGGGAGAACCGGGTTTGATTCCCCATTTCTCCACTTGCACCTGCTGGAATGGCCTTGGGTCAGCCAGAGCTCTCTTATCTGGGAGAACTGGGTTGGATTCCCCACTCCTCCACTTGCACTTGCTGGAATGGCCTTGGGTCAGCCAGAGCTCTCCTATCTGGGAGAACCGGGTTTGATTCCCCACTCCTCCACTTGCAGCTGCTGGAATGGCCTTGGGTCAGCCAGAGCTCTCTTATCTGGGAGAACCGGGTTTGATTCCCCATTTCTCCACTTGCACCTGCTGGAATGGCCTTGGGTCAGCCAGAGCTCTCCTATCTGGGAGAACCGGGTTAGATTCCCCACTCCTCCACTTGCAGCTGCTGGAATGGCCTTGGGCCAGCCAGAGCTCTCTTATCTGGGAGAACCGGGTTTGATTCCCCTCTCCTCCACTTGCACCTGCTGGAATGGCCTTGGGTCAGCCAGAGCTCTCTTATCTGGGAGAACCAGGTTTGATTCCCCACTCCTCCACTTGCACCTGCTGGAATGGCCTTGGTCCAGCCATAGCTCTCTTATCTGGGAGAACCGGGTTGGATTCCCCACTTCTCCATTTGTACCTGCTGGAATGGCCTTGGGTCAGCCAGAGCTCTCTTATCTGGGAGAACCAGGTTTGATTCCCCACTCCTCCACTTCTACCTGCTGGAATGGCCTTGGGTCAGCCAGAGCTCTCTTATCTGGGAGAACCGGGTTAGATTCCCCACTCCTCCACTTTCACCTGCTGGAATGGCCTTGGGTCACCCAGAGTTCTCTTATCTGGGAGAACCGGGTTAGATTCCCCACTCCTCCACTTTCACCTGCTGGAATGGACTTGGGTCAGCCAGAGCTCTCTTATCTGCGAGAACTGGGTTAGATTCCCCACTCCTCCACTTGCACCTGCTGGGATAGCCTTGTGTCACCCATAGCTCTCTAATCTGGAAGAACCGGGTTTGATACCCCACTCCTCCACCTGCAGCTGCTGGAATGGCCTTGGGTCAGCCAGAGCTCTCTTATCTGGGAGAACTGGGTTTGATTCCCCCACTCATCTACTTGCAGCTGCTGGGATGGCCTTGGGTCAGCCATAGCTCTCTAATCTGGGAGAACCGGGTTTGATTCCCCACTCCTCCACTTGCAGCTGCTGGGATGGTCTTGGGTCACCCATAGCTCTCTAATTTGGGAGAACAGGGTTTGATACCCCACTCTTACACCTGCAGCTGCTGGAATGGCTTTGGGTCAGCCATAGCTCTCGCAGGAGTTGTCCTTGAAAGGGCTGTGAGAGTCCTCTTGCTGTAATGGTGCAGTGGTTAAGTGTGTGGACTCTTATCTGGGAGAACTGGTTTGATTCCCCAGTCCTCCACTTGAACCTGCTGGAATGGCCTTGGGTCAGCCATAGCTCTAGCAGAAGTTGTCCTTGAAAGGGCAGCTGCTGTGAGAGCCCTCTCCAGCCCCACCCACCTCACAGGGTGTCTGTTGTGGGTGTGGGGGAAGGTAAAGGAGATTGTGAGCTGCTCTGAGACTTCGGAGTGGAGGGTGGGATATAAATCCAATATCTTCTATCCTCGGTTGCCAAGTGGAACAGGAAGTGAGTCCCTTGATTCTGCCTAGCCTTGGTTGGGTTTTTTGGTACAGAATGATCCAGAGGCAGTTTGGGAAATCCGCCCCCCTCCCAATTTACCTCAAATTCCCCCTTTCTCCCAGTCAGAGTTGCCTCCCAACCAATCAAATTGGGCTTGTTTTAGTTGTGCCAGTGTGATCTTCAGGAGGTTCTTGCGTGTTCTTTAATATATATGCAGAAACTACTGGCTTGCATCTTCAGCAACGAGGCAGTACCATTCGGACACCTTGGGTCAGGACGGAGTCCCCAAAATGGCTGCCACAAGAGCCAGAGCCGCACACGAAGGAAGCCCAACTGCAGGGGCCAAAAGAAGTCATATTTAACAAAATACCTAGGGATAGTCCAAAGTACAAGCCCAGTGGCCCCTTAAGACCAACACAGTTTAATTCTGGCTATAAGCTTTTGTGTGCATGATGGAAGTCTGTGTGCAGCCAGAAGCTTATGACCAGTATTAAACTTTGATGGTCTCAAAAGGGCTACCGGACTCAGACTTTATTCTGTTTGTTGTCAAAGGCTTTCATGGCTGGAGTCCATTGGCGGTTGTAGATTTTCCAGACCGTGTGGCCGTGGTCTTGGCATTGTGAGACCTGATGTTTCGCCAGCAACTGTGACTGGCATCCTTAGAGGTATAACCCAGAAAACTGGAGTTCTCTCTGGATCAAATTGAGAAGCAATTGGTAGGCAGGTAATTTATATCTACTCAGGCAGGTGGGATAGATCCGAGTCATTATCTTGTGGGAGCTTCCTTAATGGAGGAGCTTACCTGAGGGGGTTCTTTTGTATATGAATTGGCTATTGAAACTGTTGGCTATTTATTGTTTCTTAAGATCAACATGGCTACCCACCTGAATTGGGAAAGTCTAGTAAAAGAGAGTATAAAACCGACACTGTAGTAGTAGCTGCCGCTGAAACTGTTTTAATTTGCACAGGTGTTATTTTAATTTGCAAAGGCCCTGCCGACTTTGCCCCCCCCCCCCCGGACCTCATGCTCACCATCCCTGCTCACCAACCAAAACTAGTACTAACTGCCATGGAAACTGTTATTTTAATTTGCACAGGTGTCCAACAGCCAATCAAAAGCCCTGCTGGGCAGGAAGCCCACCTGGTCCCCCTCAATTTCTAAAAACTCTTGGTGGGCATCAGGATGTCGGAAATTCTGTGAACGCAAGAAGCTGCCTAACACTGAATCAGACTTTTGGTCCATCTGCTCAGACTGGCAGCAGTTCTCCAGGGACCCAGGCAGAGGTCTTTCCCATCACTTGCTGCCGGGTCCCTTTTTAACTGGAAATGCTGTTGGGGATTGAACCAGGGACCTTCTGCACACCAAACAAGAGGCTCTACCACTAAGCCACAGCTCCTTTCCACGACTCTCCAGGATCTTATTGTTGGAACTCTGTCTGGAGCAGTGATGCTCTGTATTATTGGGGGGGGGGGGCACAGTGGAAGGGCTTCTAGCCCCACTGGTGGACCTCTTGATGGCACTTGGGTTTTTTGGCCCCTGTGTGACACAGAGTGTTGGACTGGATGGGCCATTGGCCTGATCCAACATGGCTTCTCTTATGTTCTTCTGTGAAACAGAGTGTTGGACTGGATGGGCCATTGGCCTGATCCAACAGGGCTTCGCTTATGTTCTTCTGTGACACAGAGTGTGGGACTAGATGGGTCGTTGGCCTGATCCAACAGGGCTTCTCTTATGTTCTTCTGTGACACAGAGTGTGGGACTGGAGGGGCCACTGGCCTGATCCAACAGGGCTTCTCTTATGTTCTTATGTGACACAGAGTGTTGGACTGGATGGGCCACTGGCCTGATCCAACACGGCTTCTCTTATGTTCTTATGTGACACTGAGTTTGGGACTGGATGGGCCATTGGCCTGGTCCAACAGGGCTTCTCTTATGTCCTTCTGTGAAACAGAGTGTTGGACTGGATGGGCCATTGGCCTGATCCAACAGGGCTTCGCTTATGTTCTTCTGTGACACAGAGTGTGGGACTGGATGGGTCGTTGGCCTGATCCAACAGGGCTTCTCTTATGTTCTTCTGTGACACAGAGTGTGGGACTGGAGGGGCCATTGGCCTGATCCAACAGGGCTTCTCTTATGTTCTTATGTGACACAGAGTGTTGGACTGGATGGGCCATTGGCCTGATCCAACAGGGCTTCTCTTATGTTCTTCGGTGACACAGAGTGTGGGACTGGATGGGCCGTTGGCCTGATCCAACAGGGCTTCTCTTATGTTCTTATGTGACGCAGAGTGTGGGATTGGATGGGCCAGTTGCCTGATCCAACACGGCTTCTCTTATGTTCTTATGTGACACAGAGTATGGGACTGGATGGGCCACTGGCCTGATCCAACACGGCTTCTCTTATGTTCTTATGTGACACAGAGTATGGGACTGGATGGGCCACTGGCCTGATCCAACAGGGCTTCTCTTATGTTCTTCTGTGACACAGATTGTGGGACTGGATGGGCTGTTGGCCTGATCCAACAGGGCTTCTCTTATGTTCTTATGTCTCAGGCAGAGGTCTTTCCCATCACCCCCTGCCTGGTCCTTTTCCCTGGAGATGCTGCCGGGCATTGAACCCTGGGACCTTCTACATGCCAAGCAGAGGCTCAGCCACTGAGCCCCAGCCCCAATAAGACAGGATACCCATTGGCTGTTGGCTAAGCTGGTTTAATGCCACTTCTGATAGAAATGTTTTTTCAGCCATTTTGGCTGCTTGAGCGTTTTCTCTGGTGGACTGGCTGGTTAGTAAACTGTGGGAGAATGGCTGCCCCTCTCCCATGCTCTGTCGCTCTACTGCAGAAGGCTCTTTCAGGAAGGAAGCTGTTTCCAAGATGGCTGGGTGGCGGAAGAGCCATTAGTGATGGCGACTGCGGCTGCTGCTGAGGCTCTGACCGGATGGCTCTCTGTTGCCTTCACAGTCCGAGTCCAGCTTCGCGAAAAGCGCCTCCGCGTCACTGTAGGTGGCCAGGTGGGCCTTCAAGGCGGTGACAAATGTGGGATCGAGGGTCTGGCGCAAGCTGAGGGCCATCTGGTCTGTCCACCTGTGCTGTGGGCTCGGGGGGCGCTTCCGCTTGACGTCCCAGATGTGCTGGGGCTTGAAACCCTGGGGGACCCTCAGGCGGGAGGGCCAGGCGTGGGGGTAGAGGCTCCTCTGGATGGTTTCCCGGGACAGGACGGGCACGGTGAAGGCCTTGCCGACTTTGCCCACCCGGATCTCGTGCTCGCCATCCCTGTTTTTGGCGAGGAAGAGGAAGGAGCTGAAGTCGTGGTCCACAGATGGATCCGGGCTGACCCCGAGGCGGACCATGTTGGGGCGGAAGATGCAAGTCACCGGTGGGTTGGCTGGGTTGGAGCTCGGGTTCCAAGGCTGCTGCCCGTACCGCTGGAAGGTGTCTGGCCAGCTTGCTTCCCACAGGCTGCTCGTAAGGGTGCCCAGCCCGCCCCATCGCTCACGCTTCTTTTGGAGGATGATTGACTGAGCCCTCTTTTCCAGAAAGCCCAGAATCCGAGCAGAGGGGGGAGACAAATGCTTCTTTGCCAACCATTCGGAAAACACTAACTTGTTAAAGCGGTTCAGCTCCATCTGCAAGAAAAGAAAAGAAACCCCCAAACATGTGAAGGGATGGGGTCTTCTCTGCATTTGGGTGCATCCTCCACAACCTGAATCCTGATTGAAGCTTTTCCTGTTTGCCGTGGCCTGTCTTTGCATCGCAACTCTGGTATTCATCAGCTAGGACTGCCAAGCTCCCACTGGGGGGTGGGCAGGGAATCCCCTGCCCCGAAGGGTCCCAACCCCCCAGCAAGGAGCATGCTGCTGCAGGATCCTTGTCCCCGAAAAGCCCTGTTGGCATGCGCTGTCCCTGGGGCGATGACATCACCCAGAAGGGATGTCATCGTACCAGGGACACTCTAGGAATAGTGCTAAAACTCTATGGTACCATGGAGATTTATTGTGACTCCTAGAGCGTCCCTGGCACAACATCCCCAACGCACTGATGTCACTTCTGGGTGACGTCAACGCGCCACGTACGCTTTGCACTCGCGAGGAACAAGTCCCCCGCCTCAGCGGCAGATGGACTTGGCAACCCTATCATCGACAAGACTCATTTTTGTAGCAGGAACTCCTTTGCATATTAGACCACACACCCCTAATGTAGCAAATCCTGCAAGACCTTACATGGCTCTTTGTACAGGGCCTACTGTAAGCTCCAGGAGGATTGGCTACATCAGAGGTGTGTGGCCCATTAGGGTTGCCAATCCCCAGGTGGGGACAGGAGATCCCCTGGTTTGGAGGCCCTCCCCCTGATTCAGGGTCATTAGAAAGTGGGGAGGGGGACGTAAATGTCTTGTGGGCACGCTATTATTCCCTATGGAGACTGATTTCCATAGGGCAGTGTTTCCCATTTGCAGGGTTGTGACCCGGTACCGGGCCACAGAAGCCTCACTATCGGGTTACAAGAAAAGCCAAAGCTAGCCCCGCCCCCAGCAAAGCTAGCTCCACCCTATCTCTGTGTTGTGCAGAGAGGAGCTGGGCTGCCTCTCCTTTCTTCTCCCCCACTCCCAGTGTTTGAGAGAAAAGCTGGCATTCACTGGCACTTTAGACCCATGAAGTGCTCTTCAAGGTATGAGCTTTCATGTGCCTTGCAGCATGTTCTTTTGGGGAGATTTCCCTGGGAAGCCTGGGCGGCAAAGAAGGGTGTGTGTGTGTTTTTCAGCTGGCAGGGGCAGGGAGTGGGCATTTCAGTAGCTATTTTTTTTTTACCAAACAACCCCTGGACAATATTTGCTGGCTGGGGTCATCTGATGGCGAGGAAGGCTTTTCCCCCCCCTTTGCCCTTCCTTCCTTCCTTCCTTCCTTCCTTCCTTCCTTCCTTCCTTCCTTCCTTCCTTCCTTCCTTCCTTCCTTCCTTCCTTCCTTCCTTCCTTCCTTCCTTCCTTTCTTTCTTCTTGGTGCTGTGGGGGGAGCAATAGTGGGAGGGCTTCTAGTGCCCTGGCCCCATTGGTGGACATTCTGGTGCTTTTGGCACATTGTATGAAGGCAGTTTGGACTGGATAGTCCACTGGCCTGATCCAATATGGCTCCTCTTATGTTTATGTTCTTTCTTCCCATGTCTTTCTTTTCTTTTCCTTCCATTTCATTCTTTCCCTTTCTTTCCTTCCTTCCATTTTTACTGGATGAAACTTTTCTGTTCATCATACTGTTGTTGCAGACATAGGAGCTCTACCAGTGAAAAGTTGGCATCCCCAGTTGTAGCCAGGTAGCCTTCTATGAGATTTCTGTGTGAATGAGTGAGAGTAAGAGGTGTGGGGCAGAAAGAGATTATTGGAGATTACTGCGGTATATCTCAACAGCACTGGAAGAGATGGTACTATGAACTTGGCACCATTTTACTGGTCCTGCTTTTAACAGCTGTCTGACACCAAAATTAAACTCCTGTAGATATTTAAAAGGATGAAAGTAGTTCACTGGCTAAGTATCTGCACAACAGGTTGCTTTTAAAGGCATGGGAAACACAGCCAGTAAAAAGCTGCAAGTCCCTCATAAATATCCTTTTTGGGATAACTGCAGAAAAGCTTGTATGAATTTCATATAACTTGAAATTAATTCCTTAATTGCAGTACAATTCTCTGCTACCTTTCACAGCAATTTCCCTGTGTTTCAATCAAAGAGAAGTATGAAAAATAGCTGTCAAAAGATTTTCTTGAAACCAAGCAAGCTTGGTTGCAGCTTGAGTCAGGGTTCCAGTAGTAGCAGCTGAAGGAAGGGCCTACTAAATGTGTCAGCATATTTTGAGGTAGAGCAGCTACCAGGGCCCAGTGTGGGTGGTACACAGTGCTGGCATTCCTGAAGGCAATGGCAACAGCACTCCCAACTGCGTACACTGCCCAGTGCTGTTGAGGAAGGGGTGTGTAGGTGGTGCAGGCAATTGAACATGGGCTTGCAAGCTGCAGAAGAACACACAAACAGATAGGTGCATGCAGGTGTGGGGGTGAAAAGAGAGGACCGCCCATTTTCCATCCCCATTTTGGCTCAGTATGAGTTTCAGAGAGATTTTTTTGAAAATGAATTTACTTCTGAAGAAGAGGCAGGTTTGGGGGAGTGCCCTGGAAGTGACATCTCAGGAAAAGGTGGAGTTTTGGTTCAGTGTGCCCCGGAAGTGACATCACTTGGTCCTTGACACCACGGGAAATGACATAATTCCTGTCTCCCGGCTCCACCCCCAAAGTCTCCTGGCTCCCCCCCCCCAAATTTTAGTGGGCCATGAAGGAGAAGTGTAAAAATAACAGGGCCACGGGAAAGAAAAGTTTGGGAAACCCTACTATAGGGTATAATGGAGAATTGATCCACGGGTATCTAGGGCTGTGGGGGGGGCCCTGTTTTTTGAGACAGAGGCACTAAATTTTCAGCATAGCATCCAGTGCCTTTCCTCAAAAGACCCGTCAAGTTTCAAAAGCATTGGGCCAGGGAGTCCAATGCTATGAGCCCCAAAAGAAGGTGCCCCTATCCTTCATTATTTCCAATGGAGGGAGGGCATTTAGAAGGCATGCGGTCCCTTTAAACATGATGGCCAGAACTCCCTTTGGAGTTCAACCGTGCTTGTCACACCCTTGCTCCTGGCTCCACCCCCAAAGTCTCCTGGTTCCACCCCCCAAAGTCCCCAGATATATCTTGAGTCGGACCCAATATGCAAAGGAGTTCCTGCTACAAAAAGAAAGAAAGAGAAGCCCTGGTCATCGATCTTGTCAAGAACCCTGGCGCTCTTCTGGCAGCTCAGGCACCGCAGGGCCTGTGAACCAGCTGATCGGCCCAAGCTAGCCCAATCTTGTCGGATATCAGAGGCCAAGCAAGGTCAGGCCTGGGTGCTGTTACGATGGGAGACTGCCAAGGAGTACCAGGGCCTGGATGCAGAGGGCGGCAGAGGGCAGGGAGATCTGCCCCCAGAGGGGATGGGGAAGACCTGCTTCGTTGGCCAGTCTGTCTGTGTTCGCTTGTCTTCTATTTATATATATATTTATATATGCTTGTCATAAAATGTAATGCCAGGTAGCAGAGATTAAACTTCCTGAGCCTGCTTCGGTGGGGCGGGCGGGATATAAGCCAAATGAATGAGTGAGTGAATGAATAAATGAGTTATAAACTTTAAAAAGGACACAAACACAAAGATTTTAAAAAGCCTTACAATAAAACATGCTTAAAACATCGGCTTAAAACATTAGCTTAACGCTTCAGGTGCTTTCCAAGGAACTGGGCAAAGGAAACTCTGCCTCTTTCCTTCCTTCCCCGGAGGACCAGGAGGGAGAGAAGCCTCAGCCAACTGAAGGAAGAGAGGCTTGGCTCAATGGATTTGCTGTGTGATTGAGAGACCCTGGAAAAATGAGCTCTGCCTTCCCCCTTTCCTCCCCAAGGGAGGAGTCTCAGCCAATGGAGAAAATAGAGGCTTTGCTCTGTAGCGCCTGCGCAATTGAGCAAGCCTTGCGAAGCAAGCTGTTATGCAGAAGGAAGCAAGAGAGAGGGAGAAGGAAGCAGACGAGAGCCAGGTGCTCAGGGGCCTGATCTGGCCCACAGGCCACATGTTTGACACCTCTGTGTAGGCTGCTTGGCTTGACACTTGAAAGAAAAGCGATACACAAATAAACTGCGCATGACTCTCAATGACTTCTGAGGGAGTTCTGTGTTGCTCTTTACCTGGCGCTTTCTCAAGAACTCTTCCTCCTCCTCTTGACACTCCCTTTTGGTCTCATTCAGCCGGCTCATCTCCTGAGCAAGATTTCGCTTGTCTATTTTCCACATGGCAGAAGCGAGATACCTGCAAAGAGACAGAGAGGTCGAGTCATAAGAACATAAGAGAAGCCCTGTTGGATCAGGCCAACGGCCCATCAAGTCCAACACTCTGTGTCACACAGTGGCAAAAAATGTTATATACACACATACACTGTGGCTAATAGCCACTGATGGACCTGTGCTCCATATTTTTATCTAAACCCCTCTTGAAGGTGGCTATGCTTGTGGCCGCCACCACCTCCTGTGGCAGTGAATTCCACATGTTAATCACCCTTTGGGTGAAGAAGTACTTCCTTTTATCCGTTCTAACCTGTCTGCTCAGCAATTTCATCGAATGCCCACGAGTTCTTGTATTGTGAGAAAGGGAGAAAAGTACTTCTTTCTCTACTTTCTCCATCCCATGCATTATCTTGTAAACCTCTATCATGTCACCCCACAGTTGACGTTTCTCCAAGCTAAAGAGCCCCAAGCGTTTCAACCTTTCTTCATAGGGAAAGTGCTCCAGCCCTTTAATCATTCTAGTTGCCCTTCTCTGGACTTTCTCCAATGCTATAATATCCTTTTTGAGGTGCGGCGACCAGAACTGCACACAGTACTCCAAATGAGACCGCACCATCGATTTATACAGGGGCATTATGATACTGGCTGATTTGTTTTCAGTTCCCTTCCTAATAACTCCCAGCATGGCATTGGCCTTTTTTATTGCAGACGCA
The DNA here is from genome assembly GCF_032191835.1 of Heteronotia binoei. Lineage (NCBI taxonomy): Eukaryota > Metazoa > Chordata > Lepidosauria > Squamata > Gekkonidae > Heteronotia > Heteronotia binoei. The sequence continues at coordinate 123,682,658 of NC_083231.1, read as the reverse complement.
CACTGTCTTGACATTTTCAGTGAGTTATCTACCACGACCCCAAGATCTCTCTCTTGGTCAGTCTCTGCCAGTCTCTCCTGTGAATTTAGGGGGAGGGATTTGTGAGTTTCCTGCATTGCGCAAGGGGTTGGACTAGATGACCCTGGGGGTCCCTTTCAACTCGGGAGGTGGTGGGCTCTCCTTCCTTGGAGGGGAAGAAGCCTCACAAGAGGGGCATGAAACAAAAACCATTGCACGCGGCACATTTCATGCTGAAATAATTCCTTTCACGCGGCTGCAGGACCAAAGGAAACAGAAGCATATATCATTACTTGTTCAAACCAGAGAGGTTTACAGGGCTGGGGGACGTGGGGATCTATGCTCACAACATGGGTAGGGTCACCAGTTTTGGGTTCATAGGATCATAGAGTTGGAAGGGACCTCCAAGGTCATGAACATATGAAGCTGCCTTATACTGAATCAGACCCTCGGTCCATCAAAGTCAGTATTGTCTACTCAGACTGGCAGCGGCTCTCCAGGGTCTCAGGCTGAGGTTTTTCACGCCTACTTGCCTGGACCCTTTTTAGTTGGAGATGCCGGGGATTGAACCTGGGACCTTCTGCTTACCAAGCAGATGCTATACCGCTGAGCCACCGTCCCTCACCGTCATCTAGTCTAACCCCCTGCACAATGCAGGAAACTCACAAATGCCTCCTCCCCATACACACCCCAATGTCCCCTGCTCCACACCCAGAAGATGGCAAAAAGAAAAAAAGAAAAACCCTCCAGGATTTCTAGCTGAACTGGCCTGGAGAAAAATTGCTAACTGACCTCAAAGTGGCAAACAGCATTTCCGTAGGTGTGTAAGAAAGGGCAACAAGAAATGATGCAACCCCTTCTGCCTTTCTCATGATCTGCCTAATTCACAGAATCAGCATTGCCGCCAGGTGGCCATCTGTTTAAAAACCTCCAAGGAAGGAGAGCCCACCACCTCCCGAGTTGAAAGGGACCCCGCAGGGTCATCTAGTCCGACCCCTTGCGCAATGCAGGAAACTCACAAATCCCTCCCCCTAAATTCACAGGATCTTCATTCCTGTCAGATGGCCATCTAGCCTCTGCTTCAAAACCTCCAAGGAAGGAGAGCCCCCCCCCCACCCAGGAGGAAGCCTGTTCCACTGAGGAACCCCTCTAACTGTCAGGAATCATAGAGCCGGAAGGGACCCCAGGGTCATCTAGTCCAACCCTCTGCGCAATGCAGGAAACTCTCAAATCCCTCCCCCTAAATTCACAGGATCTTCATTGCTGTCAGATGGCCATCTAGCCTCTGTTTAAAAACCTCCAAGGAAGGAGAGCCCACCACCTCCCGAGGAGGAAGCCTCTTCCACTGAGGAACCGCTCTAACGGTCAGGAAGTTCTTCCTAATGTTGAGCCAGAAACCCTTCTGATTTAATTTCAACTCGTTGGTTCTGGTCCTACCTTCTGGGGCCACAGAAAACAGTTCTGCACCATCCTCTAAATGACAGCTCTTCAAGTATTTGAAGATAGTGATCATATCACCTCTCAGCTGCCTCCAGGCTAAACATGCCCAGCTCCCTCGACCTTTCTTCATGGGACTCTCCAGAGCCCTCACCATCTTTGTCACCTTCCTGTGGACCCATTCCAGCTTGTCTATATCCTTCTTAAAATGCGGTGCCCAAAACTGAACACAGTACTCTAGATGAAGACTAACCGGAGAAGTGTAAAGTGATCCCATCACTTCGCACAATCTGGATGTGCTACTTCTATTCAGGGCTCTTTTTCTGTAGAAAAAGCCCAGCAGGAACTCATTTACATATTCTGAGAGAGCCAGTTTAGTGCAGTGGTTAAGTGTGCGGACTCTTATCTGGGAGAGCCAGGTTTGATTCCCCACTCCTACACTTGCAGCTGCCGGGATGGCCTTAGGTCAGCCATAGCTCTCATAGGAGTTGTCCTTGAAAGGGCAGCTGCTGGGAGAGCCCTCTCAGCCCCACCCACCTCACAGGGTGTCTGTTGTGGGGGAGGAAGATATAGGCGATTTTAAGTCACTCTGAGTTTCTGATTCAGAGAGAAGTGCAGGGTATAAATCTGCAGTCTTCTTTTCCTCCTCCTCCTCCTTCTCCTCCTCCTTCATATTGAGTCACACACCCTGACACCAAGTCAGGTCAGCCAGAACTGCATTCCTGTGCGTTCCTGCTCAAAAAAAGGCCCTGCTTCTATTGATACAGCCCAAAATCACATTTGCCTTTTTAGCTACTGCATAACACTGCTGACTCATGTTCAGTCCGTGGTCCACTAAGACCCCTAGATCCTTTTCACACATCCTCCTGCCAAGAAAAGTCCCCCCCGCATCCTATAATCATGCACTGGATTTTTCCTACCTAAATGCAGAACTTTACATTTATCCCCATTAAAATTCATTTTATTCGTTTTTAGCCCAGTTTCCCAGTCTGTCAAGGTCATCCTGTATCCCGACTCTGTCTTGTACTGCATTTGCTACCGGGAGGGGTAGATCCCTGGAGATTTTTGGCAGGATTTTGGTGATCTGGGGGTGCAGCCTGAAGAGGGTGGGGTTTGGGAATCCACCCTCCAGAGCACCAATTCCCCCAGAGGAACCGATCTCTGCCATCTGGAGATCAACTGTAATGCCGGGAGATCTCCAGGTCCCGCCAAGAGGTTGGCACGCACCCATGCCACGTGCCCATCCCACCTTAGCCACAAAGCCTTGAGATGAAGCACTCACTTGGAGCACTCTCGGTGGCCCCACATCCTGCAGAGGTCGATGGGCTCTTGTCCCTCGTTGTCCTTGGCGTGGACATCTGCCCCGGCTTCGATGAGGACCTTGACGCAATCGGTTCGGCCTTCGCTGGCTGCCTTGTGAAGAGGCGAGACTCCATTTTGGCTCTGTCTGGGAAAGGGGGATTCGCTCATTGGTTGATTTCTTTATTTATACCTTTCTCCCCAGTGAGGACTAAGGATGGTGGACCTTGTTCTCCTCTCCTCCATTTTCTCCTCACAATAAGGTGGCCAAGTCCCTCGCAGCCTCCATAGAGTTTTCCCTCTCAAACGGCTAGAGCGTCCAGGAAAAACCATAGAGTTTCCCCAGAAACGCCTAGAGCGGCCGCCTCATGATGTCACCACCGTGACAACATTACTTCCAGGTGACGTCATCGCACTGGCAATGTTGGGAAGGTTCCCCCCGCTGGCCCAATGTGGGCTGCCGCGTTGGGAACCTCCCGGATGGGAAAACCCCCGCCTGGACCAGGGGCTTGGTAGCCCTACCTCACAACAACCCTGTGAGGCAGGCGAGGCTGACGGAGTGTGACTGGCCACCCTAAGGTCACCCAGTGAGTAGGGCTGCTAATCCCCAGTTGGGGGCAGGGGGTCCCCCAGTTTGGAGGCCCTCCCCCTGCTTCAGGGTCATCAGAAAGGGATATGTCTGCTGGGCATTATACCCTATGCAGACTGATTCCCATAGGCTATAATGGATAATTGATCTGTGGGTATCTTGGGCTCTGGACGAGGACTGTAGAGGCATCAAATTTTCAGCATAGCATCCAGTGCCTCTCCCCAAAATACTCTCCAATTTTCAAAATGTTTGGGCCAGCGGGTCCAATGCTATGATACCCCAAAGAAGGTGCCCCTATCCTTCATTATTTCCAATGGAGGGAAGGCATTGAAAAGGTGTGCAGTCCCTTTAAATGCAATAGCCAGAACTCCCTTTGGAATCTGTCACAGCCAATGCTCCCTCTAAGCTGCAGTCTTGTGAGCAAAAATTCTACTTTGAGAGCAACTGGCATTAAAGTTTTGAGCGACTGGCATGAAAGTTCTGAGCTCCACGACCTAAATTAGTGTGCTCTGGGATCATCCTTCCTGAGCGAAGACAAACGTGTGAGCTGGAGGCTAAAAATCTGTGAGCTAGCTCACATGAACTCAGCTTAGAGGGAACACTAGCCGCAACCTTGCTCCGGACTCCACCCCCAAGGTCTTCTGGCTCCACCCCAAAGTCTCTTGGCTCCACCCCCGAAGTACCCAGATGTTTCTTGAATCGGACTTGGCAACCCTATCACCTGCAGGCCCATTGCACGAGGTTGGGAGAGTTTTTCCAGGGCTAGTGCTACATGACGTGTTTGGGGATGTTGTGATGAGTGGGAAATGCCTCTTTGACAAAGGTTCATTCGGAAACAGCAATATAGGCGGCTTTACTGTCAGAGGCTGCTGGCAGCCCATTTTTCTAAGAAGTTTCAAAATGATGAAGCCTTGAATTTGGCAACATTTGAAAAAGAAATAAATAGAGGGAAGGCATTTTAAAAGGTGTGCGATCCCTTTAAATGTGATGGCCAGGACTCCCTTTGGAGTTCAATTATGCTTGCCACACCCTTGCTCCTGGCTCCACCCCCAATGTCTCCTGGCTCCTCCCCAAAGTCCCCAGATATTTCTTGAACTGGACTGGGCAACCCTACCTGTGAGGCAGGTGAGGCCGAGAGACTGAGACTGGCCACCCTAAGGTCACCTAGAGACCCACCCTAACTGAGGAGGCACTCACACATTGACGTCAGCGTTCCAGCTGATGAGGTATTCCAGGCACTCCAGCGCGCGGCCCTCACTCTCTTTGTTCATGACCAAGTGTACGGGCCGCCAACCCGTCAAGCTGGGTGAATCCACGTCCACATTGTACTTCTCCACCAGCACCTTGAGGCAGTCCAGCCGGCCAAACAAGGCAGCAGAATGGAGCGCAGAGAAGCCCTGGCAGAGAAAAAGAGGGTCCTCCTTGAGCAGGCTGTGCGGATGCCCTGCACCTCAGTCATGGCCCCTCCCCAGTAAGGAAGCCCGGAAATGAATACAACTTGATCTTTTTTTTAAACTGGACATGATACGGATTGAACCTGGATCCTTTTGCATGAGAAGAAGAGGAGGTTGGATTTATATCCCGCCCTTCACTCGGAGTCTCAGAGCGGCCTGCAATCTCCTTTCCCTTCCCCTCCCCACAACAGACATCCTGTGCGGGAGGTGGGGCTGAGAGAGGTCTCAGAGAACTGCTCCTGAAAGAACAGCTCTGAGAGAACTGTGGCTGACTCAAGGTCACATCGGCATGTGCATGTGGAGGAGGGGTGGGGAATCATAAGAGCGTAAGAGAAGCCATGTTGGATCAGGCCAATGGCCCACCCAGTCCAATGCTCTGTGTCACACAGTGGCCAAAAACCCCCCAGACCTAAAACCAGGTGCCATCAGGAGGTCCATCAGTGGGGCCAGGACACTAGAAGTCCTCCCACTGTTGCCCCCCCCCCCCCAAGCACCAAGAATAGAAATCATCAGTGCCGAAGACAGATTTCTATCTATATTGTTCAGTCGCACAGTTGAGTCCGACTCTTTGCAACCCCATGTTCAAAGTCACGCCAGGCCCTCCCGTCTTCCACCATCCGCTGAAGTCTGCTCAAATTCATGTTAATCACATCAGTAACACTGTCCAGCCATCTCCTCTTTTGCCGTCCCCTTCTTCTTTTGCCTTCTGCCTTTCCCAGCATCAGGGTCTTCTCCAGGGACCGCTCCCTTCTCATTTGGGGGCCAAAGTATTTGAGCTTCAGCTTCAGCATCTGACATTCCAGGGAACAGTCAGGGTTGATTTCCCTTAGGACTGACTGGATCTTCTTGCAGTCCAAGGGACTCTCAAGGGTCTTCTCCAGCACCACATCTACACTCGGTGGCTAATAGCCACTGATGGCCCTCTGCTCCAGATGTGTATCCAATCCCCTCTTGAAGATGCCTATACTTGTATGCCAACCCGGTTCTCCCCGATTAAAGTCTCTTAACCACTACACCAAGATACTGGCTTGAGCAGCTATCCTGCCTCACCGATCCTGGTCCTACAGAAACAAGGGACCAAGGGGAAAGTTCCATTTCTCCATGCAGCCTACTCCGCAGGTCTGTTGTACGGAGAAAGCGGGCTATTACGGCACACCACTTTCACACAGGGTAAAAAGCACAGTTTCAACCCACTTCAGTGACTGTTTGCAAGTGGATGTTGCCATTTCACACCGTAAAATCCAGCTGCAAAGCGGATTGAAAGTGTATTATTTAGTGTGGAAGCGCCTCGGAGTCCTGGATGTGCCACATGTTGACCAACTTCTGCAGAGGGGACAATGGACCTTAGAGTCCCGCACTGCCCCATAAGGGCAAAACCTGTGATTTTATTGGCTTCCTTTATACCCCTGCCCCTTTCTTCCCAACAGGGACCCAAAGTGGTTTACATCCTTCTCCCTTCCATTTTATCCTCACAACCGCTCTAGTGTGGGAGGTTAGGCATAGCATGTGTGAGTGGCCCCGTTCTCCCAGTGAGATCCATGGCAGGGTGGGGATTTGAACCCAGGTCTCCAAAATCCTACTCCAACCTGAACCTCTGCACCAGACTGCTTCACCGGCGTGCAAAATACAAATGGGACCACGGGGTAGAATATCAAGAAAAGACAAAATAAACCTCACTGTGTAAAGACCATCAAAAGAACACATACACTCGTTCCAGCTTGTGGAATTTCCCCCATGATACGTTTTATATGTTGATTTTTGTTTTTTTGTTTTCATATAATAATATTAATAATAAATTTTATTTATACCCCGCCCTCCCCGCCGAGGCAGGCTCAGGGCAGCTTACAGGACATGGTAAAACCATGTTAAAACAATAAAACAAGATTATATAATTCAATACAGATAACAATTAAATATTTAAATAATCTAAAAACAGTCTAAAAATATATATATAGGCAGGGTTGGAATTCTAACAGCAGCTCCTTTGCGTATTACACCACACCCCCTTGATGTAGCCAATCCTCCAAGAGCTTACAAAAAAGAGCCTTATAAGCTCTTGAAGGATTGGCTACATCAGGGGTGTGTGGCTTAATATGCAAAGGAGCTCCTGACAGAATTCCACCCCTGTATAAAGGTTATTCTAATATTTAATGCTTGTTCTTCGTATGGAGAGTGTGTGTGTTTTGATTCTGAGAAATTAGATGCAGTGTGTCAATAAACGCGCCCCCCCCCATAAAACAACAGCAACTTAAAATGGCATTTACGTTAATGTCGGCCTGGGTGGGACACTCGGTTTTCTGCAGGGTCATCTGGAGCCAGCGGGTTTGTCCAGTGGAGGCTGCGTAGAGCTCATCATTCTGGCTGCTGGTCTTGATCACCACGGTTTTCACAGGTCTGGAAGAGGGAAAGCAACGAGACAGCCACAGATCAGTCCCTCTGCTTGTCCTTTTCAAATCTAGCTGGTGGGATTCCTCACTCAGAGGGTGTCAAATTCTCATCCACCCTCTGTCGACATAATCTTTTTCTTTTTCTCTTCAAGTCACGTTGCTTCTATTATTATTATTATTGTTATTATTATTATCGAGGCTTTTTTTGAGGAGGAACACACAGAAACGCAGCTCCGGCTGGCTAGGCGTCAGGAGGTGTGGCCCAATACGCAAATGAGTTCCCACTGGGCTTTTTCTACCAAAAAGCCCTATGTGAAACAATGGTGATGTCAGGGGGAGTGGCCTAATATGAAAATGAGTTCCCACTGGGCTTTTCATACAAAACAAGCCCTGATTATTATTATTATTATTATTAAACTTCAGTTGAAAGAAAGGTTGAAACGCTTGGGACTCTTTAGCTTGGAGAAATGTCGACATGATAGAGGTTTACAAGATAATGCATGGGACTGAGAAAGTAGAGAAAGAGGTACTTTTCTCCCTTTCTCACAATACAAGAACTCGTGGGCATTCAATGAAATTGCTGAGCAGACAGGTTAAAACGGATAAAAGGAAGTACTTCTTCAACCAAAGGGTGATTAACATGAGGAATTCACTGCCACAGGAGGTGGTGGCAGCCACAAGCATAGCCACCTTCAAGAGGGGTTTAGATAAAAATATGGAGCACAGGTCCATCAGTGGCTATTAGCCACAGTGTGTGTGTATGTATAAAATTTTTTGCCACTGTGTGACACAGAGTGTTGGACTGGATGGGCCATTGGCCTGATCCAACATGGCTTCTTTTATGTTCTTATGTTCTTAGTTGTAGCCCACGTTTCATGCTGGGAATCAAGGGGAATCAAACCAATGCAATCAAAGCTGTGTCCGCAGCCATCAACAATGCTAAGAAACGGTGGCCCAAAATTGGGTCTTCTTTCTTAGCAATGCCACTGTTTCCTTGTCCCCTGCCTCTTCTTGATCCCCTTCTTAAAACTGATTTAACGCAGTAGATCTTAAATTTGTACCATTTTGCATTCTAAACCACTGCCTACCAGCTCTACGTAGCTCAGCTCACTGTGCCTGATTCCTCGTCTGATGAACTGTGAAGAAAGCTTACATTCTGAATAAAACTTTGTTGGTCTTAAAGGTGCCACTTGACTCCTACTTTGTAGGAGATAATAATAATTTGTGCACAAAAACAAATATTCCAAACGTTTATAGACGCTATCAATTTCTTAAGTACTTTAGAGATACCAAGTCACACAGTAAAAAACAGTTTCTTTCATGAGGGAAGGCTCCACTACAGAGAAGCAGCAGTCCTTTTGGACATATAGTCCCATTCACAAATCTTTACATTTTTCCAAATGCTCTGTGTGGAATCCAACACTCCTCTTTGATGGAATGGCTTCGAAGGAAAAACAGTGTTCCTTACGTGTCAGTTGACAGATCACGTTTCGCATTAGAATGCTTTTTTTAATAGCAATAGCACACCTTTATTGGCATAACCAAGAGATATACAGAGACTTGTCAACCAAACAACAATCCAATCAATGTTCCCTCTAAGCAGCAGAGTCTTGTGAGCAAAAATTCTGCTTTGTGAGCTCCTGGCATTAAAAGTTGTGAGCTACTACATAAATTAGTGTGCTCTGGGGTCATCCTTCCTGAGCGAAGGCAAAAATGTGTGAGCTAGCTACACGAACTCACCTGAGAGGGAACGCTGAATCCAATATATCTGTTCAAAGCATAAAAGGCTAAAATGATAAAGAATCACAATAAAACCTGCTTAGAATAATTTTTGACAATTTCAGCCAAGAATTTGGCAACAGCTCAACAAATGTTTTTTTCAAGAGCCTTGCTGTTCTGCAGTATTCACAATTTGACATCAATCAAACATTCTAATTTTCAAAAAGTTTTATTGGTTTCAGAAAGGAAAAGGGCTAGGGAATGGGAAAAAAATTAAAAACAACCACAATACATTCCGGTACTATTTTTGCATAGGAATACGTTCAAAAAAACTGAATTCGACAATATTTTCTTTACATAAATTGTCCCCTGTTATTTTGTCGCAGCTGCACAGAATCCATTTTCAAATTTCACAGTATAAACCTTTTGTTAAAATTGTCTAGTAATTTTAACAATTCCAGTAAGGATAAATTTTATACTATAAAGCACAGGAAAAAAAGAAGAAAAAATAAGTTCACATCAGAGAATTTTAAGAGTCTTGGTTTTCTAACCAGGCATAAAATTTCATCCAATATTTTCTTGCTTCTTCTTTAGATTTCCCATATTAACAGCTGGGACAAGAAGTCCAACTCTGCTGTTTCCAGAATTTTTCCCACCAGAACCATTTTTGTGGGAATCAATCAAAAATTCTTAATGCATTTCCATTAGGCGCAATAATGCAATAAGTTTGAAGTCGACTGACACGAAAGGAACACTGTTTTTCCTTTGGAGCCACACCAATTACAGAGGAACGTTGGAGAAATGTAATGACTTGTGAATGGGACTATGTGTTAGGGTTGCCAATCCCCAGGTGGGGGCAGGGGATCCCCTGGCTTGGAGACCCTCCCCCCGCTTCAGGGTCATCAGAAAGCGGGGGGAGGGGAGGGAAATGCCTGCTGGGAACTCATGATTCCCTAAGGAGGCGTATTCCCTTAGAAAATAATGGATAATTGATCTGTGGGTATCTAGAGCTGTGGGGCCCTGTTTTTTGAAATAGAGGCACCAGATTTTCAGTATAGCATCCAAAGGCTCTCCCCAATATACTCCCTAACTTTCAAAACGATTGGACCAGGGGGTCCAATTCTATGAGCCCCCAAAGAAGATGCCCCTATCCTTCATTATTTCCTATGGAAGGAAGGCATTGAAAAGGTGTGCCGTCCCTTTAAATGTGATGGCCAGAACCTAGGGTTGCCAATCCCCAGGTGGGGGCAGGGGATCCCCCGGTTTGGAGGACCTCCCCCCGCTTCAGGGTCGTCAGAAAACGGGGGGAGAGAAATGTCTGCTGGGAACTCTGTTATTCCCTAGGGAGATTTATTCCCATAGAAAATCATGGAGAATTGATCCGTGGGTATCTGGGGCTCTGGGGGGGCTGTTTTTTGGAGTAGAGGCACCAAATTTTCAGTATAGCATCTAGTGCCTCTCCCCAAAATACCCCCCAGGTTTCAAAAAGATTGGGCCAGGGGGTCCAATTTTACGAGCCCCCAAAGAAGGTGCCCCTATCCTTCATTATTTCCTATGGAAGGAAGGCATTGAAAAGGTGTGCGGTCCCTTTAAATGTGATGGCCAGAACTCCCTTTGGAGTTCCATTATGCTTGTCACAGCCTTGATCTTGGCTCCACCCCTAATGTCTCCTGGCTCCACCCCCAAAGTCACCTGGCTCCGCCCCCAAAGTCCCCAGATATTTCATGAATTGGACTTGGCAACCCTACTATGTGTCCAAAAAGACTGCTTCTTTACTATGCGATTCGGTATCTCTAAAGTACTTAAGAAATCGCTACAGAGTATAAAAGTTCGGGATTTTTCTTTTTGGTTCACAGTTTATTGCTTCTCCAGCCCCCACCTGGAGGTTGGCAACCCCAGCCCCCGCGTTTCCCGCCTGTCTCCTCAGACAGCTTTTCCCTCCCTCCCCCTCTGGGCGCACGCGCGCCCGGCGTCCCGCCCCCTCGCCGTCAATCACTGGCCTGCAGAGGGTGCCGCTGGGGCTGGCCTTGGCCAAGGCGATGCTGGGATGGGACGGGACGGCAGAGGGCCTGCGCAGGATCCCGCCGCGCTTCGAGGCCGCCATCTTGACGCGCCGGCGTTGCCCTGGAAACCGCGCCAGGCTGGCGGGCGGGGCTGCCGGGAGCGGAGGGGCCCCGCTGGAGGGTCGCGAGTTCGAGTCCCGGCTGGGGCGCCCGCCGCTCCACTGCCCAGTCAAAGGAATAACCCCCCCCCACACACACACACATTTAAAGATTAAAGAAACGTGGCTGTCGCTTAGAGCAGGGGTGGGTAGCTCTCCAGATTTTTTTTTGCCTACAACTCCCATCAGCCCCAGCCAGCATGGCCAATGGCTGGGGCTGATGGGAGTTGTAGGCAAAAAAAAAACATCTGGAGAGCTACCATTGGCCACCCCTGGCTTAGAGTGACGCGGTGTTGCACGGCTTCATAGGTGCTGTAGCAGAAACAGGGTGCGGGTGGAGTGTTCGTGTGAGTGCAGGGGACACGGGTACTCCAAACAGGACGAGCCTCGTAATGACAGAGCACTCCTCTTGGAGACAGATCCATTCCAAGGGGGCAGCCGTGTTGGTCTGAAGCAGTGGAACAAAGCAGGAGTCAAGTAGCACCTTGAAGACCAACCAGTTTTTATTGGTCCAGGGGGTCACAGAGAGTCGAACTCGACTGTGCGACTGAACAACAAAAAAACCTCCAGATTGCTGTGCCAGTCACTGGTGCGTGTGTGTTTGTGTGTTTTTTTGGGGGGTGGGGGGGTGGACTTCAAAAGTATGTATATATAATGTATACCGTAAATCCTATCCTAGGAAATAAACAAATAATAATGATAATAACAAATCTCAAGTTTGCCTGTGTGCTGGTTTTATACTGCTCTAAATTGTGGTATTTTTTTCATTTCTTGTAATGCTTTATTTTTTTTTTCTCAATAAACTGTTATTTTTTTAAAAAAAGTGTGTAAGGCTACTGATTTCCAGCAGTGGAGCTGAGAGGGATTTACTCCTGAGTAAACCAAGCAGGCTGCCCATTGCACCCTTGGAAGCCAGCGCCTCCCCCCCCCCTCCCCACTTTCATTCACCACCTCTTGGCTTTGTTGTGATCTAATACAATTATCTGCACTAGGGTTGCCAGGTCTAATTCAAGAAATATCTTGGGACTTTGGGGGTGGAGCCAGGAGACTTTGGGGGTGGAGCCAGGAGACTTTGGGGGTGGAGCCTGGAGCAAGGATGTGACCAGCATAACTGAACGCCAAAGGGAGTTCTGGCCATCACATTTAATGGGACCGCACACCTCTTAAATGCCTTCCCTCCACTGGAAACAAAAAAGGACAGGGGCACCTTCTTTGGGGTCTCATAAACCTGGACCCCCTGGTCCAAAACTTTTGAAACGTGGAGGGTGTTTTGAGGAGAGGTACTGGATGCTATACTGAAAATCTGGTGCATCTCCCTCAAAAAACAGCTTCCCCAGAGCTCCGCAGATCAATTCCATAGGGAATAATAGAGTTTCCAGCAGAGATTTCCTTCCCCCCACCCTGCTTTCAGATGACTCTGAAGATAGATAGATAGATAGATAAATTTATTGTCATTGTTCTCAACAAAAAGAGAGCAACAAAATGAGGTGCTCTTCCACAAAACATACCAACACATCAAACACACATATTCATATTCATACCATTTAAATACATCTAAAACCATTTAAACCATTAAAACCATTTAAATACATCTAAAACAGATAAACATACATAAAATCATTAAAACCATTTAAACCATTTAAATATATCTAAAACAGATAATCCTTCATAACCCTGCATTTAGCCTAACCACAGCACTTGGATAGAAACTGTCCTTAAATCTGTTTGTCCTAGCCTTCAACACTCTGTATCGTCTACCTGACGGTAAGATCTCAAATAGCAAATGGCCCAGATGTGAAGGGTCCCTTAGGATCATTTGTATCTTCCTTTTACATCCCATATTATACAGATCCACCAATGAGGGGAGAGAACATCCACAAATCTTTTGTGCCCTTCTCGTCACTCTTTGGAGCACCCTTCTCTCTGCTTCCGTGCAGCTCCCAAACCACACGCAGAGGCAATAAGATAAAATGCTCTCAGATGAGTGGGGAATGCTCTCAGAAGTGGGGGGAGGGCTTCCAAACCAGGGATCTCCTGCCCCCACCTGGGGATTGGCAACCCTAGTCTGCACTGTTTAATCATCGTATTTTGGTGATTTATAGTCCACCTTTCCCGCTGAGACTCAGGACGGATTTAGAGTTACAAGCCTCCCGGCAGGACCTGGAGACTGCCTGAAATGACAGCTGATCTCCCACTGACCGAGGCCACTTCCCTTAGAGAAAATGTCAGTTTTGGAGAAGGCTCTAGGGCAGGGGTGGGGAACCTTTTTTCTGCCAAGGGCCATATGGATATTTATAACATCATTTGCGGGCCATAAAAAATTATCAACTTAAAAAACAGTGCTCTGCTGAGGGAGAATGATTCAGGCCAGCAAAATTATTGCAAATAATTGTTTTTCTATTTGAAGTCATGTGGGGAGAGCCAAATCTGGCACACCCCCCCCCCCCCCAAGCCCACCATCCTAGGCAAATGCTTAGGTCCAGGGCTTTTTTTTTAAGAAAAAGCCCAGCAGGAACTCAGTAGCATATTAGACCACATCCCCTAATATTAGCATATTAGGTCACACACTCATTGGCATATTAGGCCACACCATCTGAGATAATCAAGTGCAAATTGAACTGTGACAGTAACTCTTCCAGGTCCTGCAGCAATTCTGGCTGGCCAGTTTGGTGTAGTGGTTAAGTGTGCAGACTCTTATCTGAGAGAACTGGGTTGGATTCTCCATGCCTCCACTTACACCTGCTGGAATAGCCTTGGGTCAGCCAGAGCTCTCTTATCTGGGAGAACCGGGTTGGATTCCCCACTCCACTTGCACCTGCTGGAATGGCCTTGGGTCAGCCATAGCTCTCTTATCTGGGAGAACCGGGTTGGATTCCCCACTCATCCACTTGCATCTGCTGGAATGGCCTTGGGTCAGCCAGAGCTCTCTTATCTGGGAGAACCGGGTTGGATTCCCCACTCCTCCCCTTGCAGCTGCTAGAATGGCCTTGGGTCAGCAATAGCTCTCTTATCTGGGAGAACCGGGTTTGATTCCCCCCTCCTCCACTTGCACCTGCTGGAATGGCCTTGGGTCAGCCAGAGCTCTCTTATCTGGGAGAACCGGGTTTGATTCCCCACTCCTCCACTTGCACCTGCTGGAATGGCCTTGGGTCAGCCAGAGCTATCTTATCTGGGAGAACCGGGTTTGATTCCCCACTCCCCCACTTGCAGCTGCTGGGATGGTCTTGGGTCAGCCAGAGCTCTCTTATCTGGGAGAACCGGGTTTGATTCCCCACTCCTCCACTTGCACCTGCTGGAATGGCCTTGGGTCAGGCAGAGCTCTCTTATTTGGGAGAACCGGGTTTGATTCCCCACTCCTCCACTTGCACCTGCTGGAATGGCCTTGGGTCAGCCAGAGCTCTCTTATCTGAGAGAACCGGGTTTGATTCCCCACTCCTCCACTTGCACCTGCTGGAATGGCCTTGGGTCAGCCAGAGCTATCTTATCTGGGAGAACCGGGTTTGATTCCCCACTCCTCCACTTGCAGCTGCTGGAATGGCCTTGGGTCAGCCAGAGCTCTCTTACCTAGGAGAACCAGGTTTGATTCCCCACTCCTCCACTTGCACCTGCTGGAATGGCCTTGGGGCAGCCAGAGCTCTCTTATCTGGGAGAACTGGGTTGGATTCCCTACTCCTCCACTTGCACCTGCTGGAATGGCCTTGGGTCAGCCAGAGCTCTCTAATCTGGGAGAACTGAGTTGGATTCTCCACTCCTCCACTTACACCTGCTGGAATGGCCTTGGCTCAGCCAGAGCTCTCTTATCTGGGAGAACCGGGTTTGATTCCCCACTCCTCCACTGGCAGCTGCTGGGATGACCTTGGGTCAGCCGGAGCTCTGTTATCTGGGAGAACCGGGTTGGATTCCCCACTCCTCCACTTGCACCTGCTGGAATGGCCTTGGGTCAGCCAGAGCTCTCTTATCTGGGAGAACCGGGTTGGATTCCCCACTCCTCCACTTGCAGCTGCTAGCATGGCCTTGGGTCAGCTATAGCTCTGGCAGAGGTTGTCCTTGGAAGGGCAGCTGCTGTGAGAGCCCTCTCAGCCCCACTCACCTCACAGGGTGTCTGTTGTGGGGGAGGAAGATAAAGGAGATTGTGAGCCGCTCTGAGACTCTTGAGTGGAGTGCGGGATATAAATCCAATGTCGTCTTCTTCTTCAATCAGCCAGGCCCCAGGGTGGCTGCCACATGACTCGGTTCGGCCTAGTAATCTCCGAGGGCCACACAAAGTGACCTCGGAACAGAGGTTCCCCACCCCTGCTCTGGGGCGTTTTACTCTGCAGAGGTGCCTCCCCTTCTCAAACGTTGCCCTACCCAGTGTCAGCGTAGGGGCACTGAAGTTCCAAGAATGAATAGACTTATTTTAGTTTAAAAATAAGTTTCCATTTATTGATTACAACAATGTTGCGCAGCGCAGAGTCATTGATACTAATGACGAAAGGGGTTCAAGCGTAAGCATTTATGGACACACATCAAAGCAAGGAGTTTTAAATTGCTTCCCATAATAAAAGCTGGGCTGTCTCGCTGACAGTGAGCATTTCCCTTATCTGTTATCTCCCTGGCCTGGCCTGTCTCTCCTCCCCGCTGTGGCCTTGCCGGCCCGGTCTGAGAACCAGCTAGATGTTTAACACTTCAAAGCTCTTTGGCACCTGGACTGTCTCTCCCAGCTATTTTTCACATTTCGTTACAGTTTCAGGGTTAGTGAGGCAAGGTACTAGAGTGTTAGTTAGCATTAGATAAACATTTTGGGTAATAAAGACAAGCTTCAATGCACATAGCTGACACCCAGGCTCCACCCCCAGTCCTCCAGGAATTTCCCTATCCGGAGTTGGCAACCTGAAAACTGATCCTCACACTACAGATACCAGTCTCCCCCCCCCCCCCCTAAGAAAATGGCTGTTCCCATGACACAGGAGTGAAAACACAAGCCTCCTAGCCTCTCGGGGAGTTAACAAGAAAGCCAGCCCTGCCCGTTAGGATAGCAGCCTGAATTTCTCACAACTAAAACGTTACCCTGTAGGTGGCTGGGTCGTGAGCTTCTGGTTTTGAGGTTTCTGGAGACCAGAATCCGCAACAAGTTAAAAATAGAATCGATTTATTCAATTTTATTTTATCAAATTTATATCCCACCCTCCCCTAACAGGCTCAGGACAGCTAACAACAGTTAAAAACCACACAGAATATTAACCCCCCCCCCCCCCAGAATATACAATAAAAACAATTCCATGCATTTTTCAGCCATAAAAATTCAAGATGCACATCTGATTATCTGTGCAAAAAGTGCAAAAATGTTTCGTAAAAGGACAAGACTGTGAAGAACATAAAATAATGAAGGCTTAGGCATAACTAATGCAAAGTTTGGGGCTTCTTTCTCCTTGATAAGGTAGACTGGACTTCATAATATGAAGGAACATCTAGGACAAATAGCTTAATATGCAAGTGGTCTATGTGGCTGAAGGCATTTTCTGACAACTTACCAAATTCCTCTCACTCACTGCATGTTACAAACCATGACATGTATCTTTATCATCAATCTGTATGCATGCACCTGATATCTACTATAGGAGATTGATAACACGTCTGTTAGCACCTCTGTATTACGTTGGTAATTAATCTTAAACTGTTTGGTCCTTATATGTATGCTGAAACATTTTCTGAATAAACTGTTTTCATTATATATATAATATAAGAACATAAGAGAAGCCATGTTGGCTCAGGCCAGTGGCCCCTCCAGTCCAACACTCTGTGTCACATAAGAGAAGCCCTGTTGGATCAGGCCAATGGCCCTTGCAGTCCAACACTCTGTGTCACATAAGAACATAAGAGAAGCCCTGTTGGATCAGGCCAGTGGCCCTTGCAGTCCAACACTCTGTGTCACATAAGAACATAAGAGAAGGCATGTTGGATCAGGCCAATGGCCCTTGCAGTCCAACACTCTGTGTCACATAAGAACATAAGAGAAGCCCTGTTGGATCAGGCCAATGGCCCTTGCAGTCCAACACTCTGTGTCACATAAGAACATAAGAGAAGCCCTGTTGGATCAGGCCAATGGCCCTTGCAGTCCAACACTCTGTGTCACATAAGAACATAAGAGAAGCCCTGTTGGATCAGGCCAGTGGCCCTTGCAGTCCAACACTCTGTGTCACATAAGAACATAAGAGAAGCCCTGTTGTATCAGGCCAATGGCCCTTGCAGTCCAACACTCTGTGTCACATAAGAACATAAGAGAAGGCATGTTGGATCAGGCCAATGGCCCATCCAGTCCAACACTCTGTGTCACATAAGAACATAAGAGAAGCCCTGTTGGATCAGGCCAATGGCCCATCCAGTCCAACACTCTGTGTCACATAAGAACATAAGAGAAGCCCTGTTGGATCAGGCCAATGGCCCATCCAGTCCAACACTCTGTGTCACATAAGAACGTAAGACAAGCCATGTTGGATCAGGCCAATGGCCCATCCAGTCCAACACTCTGTGTCACATAAGAACGTAAGACAAGCCATGTTGGATCAGGCCAATGGCCCATCCAATCCAACACTCTGTGTCACATAAGAACATAAGAGAAGGCATGTTGGATCAGGCCAATGGCCCTTCCAGTCCAACACTCTGTGTCACACAGTGCCCCAAAACCCCAGGTGCCATCAGGAGTTCCATCAGTGGAGCCAGGACACTAAAAGCCCTCACCCTGTTGCCACCCCCCAAGCACCAAGAATACAGAGAATCAGTGCCCCAGACAGAAGAACATAAGCCATGTTGGATCAGGACAGTGGTCCATCCAGTCCAACACTCTGTGTCACACAGCGGCCAAAAACAAACAAACAACCAAGTGCCATCTAGAAGTCCACCAGTGGGGTTAGAAGCCCTTCCACTGTGCCCCTCCCAAGCACCAGAATACAGAGCATCACTGCCCCAGAGAGTTCCAACGATAAGCTGTGGCTAATAGCCACTGATGGACCTCTTCTCCATATGCTTATCCAATCCCCTCTTGAAGCTGTCTATGCTTGTAGCCGCCACCACCTCCTGTGGCAGTGAATTCCATGTGCTAATCACCCTTTGGGTGAAGAAGTACTTCCTTTTATCAGTCTAACCTGACTGCTCAGCAATTTCATTGAATGCCCACGAATTCTTGTATTGTGAGAAAGGGAGAAAAGTACTTCTTTCTCTACCTTCTCTATCCCATGCATAATCTAAAGACAAAAATTTGTGAGCTGGAGGCTAAAAATCTGTTGAGGTAGCTCACGCTAACTCAGCTTAGAGGGAACACTGGCTGGGAGTGAGGTTTTATTATGACAATTCTAATTCAAAAGCATTTTCAGATAGATGCGGAGGTGATATAATTTAGTACACCTTCCGGTGATGTCGGGGTGTGTGGCATATGCAAATGAGTTGTGCTAATGAGTTGTGTTAACAAACTCCGGCACCTCTTTTTCTACAAAATGACACCCAACTGAGAGACACGTGCTTTGCAAGTGGGAGAGAAATGAAACTCGTCCGGGTTGTTCCACCTCTGTTTTCCAGCTGCAAAAAGGCCATATCTCAGGTGGCTGGTATTGGCCAATGAAGAGACCACTGGGGCAGATCCCAGCAATCTCGCTTGAAGCTCACAACATCCGTTTGTTTCAGCCGTCTTCCTGGGAAAGCTTGTCTACTAGGGTTGCCAATCCCCAGTTGGGGGCAGGGGATTCCCCGGTTTGGAGGCCCTCCCCCCGCTTCAGGGTTGTCAGAAAGCGGGGGGAGGGGAGGGAAATATCTGCTGGGAACTCTATTATTCCCTAGGGAGATTTATTCCCATAGAAAATCATGGAGAATTGATCTGCAGGTATTTGGGGCTCTGGGGGGGGCTGTTTTTTGGGATAGGGGCACCAAATTTTCAGTATAGCATCTAGTGCCTCTCCCCAAAATAACCCCCAAGTTTCAAAAAGATTGGACCAGGGGATCCAATTTTATGAGCCTCAAAAGAAGGTGCCCCTATCCTTCATTATTTTCTATGGAAGGAAGGAATTGAAAAGGGGTTTTAGCGGTTTACGTTTGCTACGCAAAAGCCGCAGCATTTCCTGTAAGTCCGGCGCAGAAAGTGGGAAATCCGACCGGACGCTGCGGAGGGAACAGGATTGTGACTGCGAGGTAAGCTGCATGCGAAAACGGTAAAGATGTGCCGTCCCTTTAAATGTGATGACCAGAACTCCCTTTGGAGTTCAATTATGCTTGTCACAGCCTTGATCTTGGTTCCACCCCCAAAGTCTCCTGGCTCCACCCTCAAAGTCCCCAGATATTTCTTGAATTGAACTTGGCAACCCTATTGTCTACAGTGCCGGATTAAACGCCATGGAGGCCCCTAGGCAGTCAAAATCTTGGGGCCCCCTTGCAAATTATCTCCGAGTCTGAGCGTCCACCCCACTGCCCATGAACCCCTCCCTGCAGCCTGCAGGCACCTTCTCAAAAGCCCCTTTGACAAAGCTGCGAGGGAGAGGCAGAGAGAGGCAAACTTGGCGACAACACCAGCAGCAGCCGCACCAGGCAAGTCAGGCAAAGAGCGGCTCAGTCGCTGGCTGGGAGGACTGAAAACGGGGGAAATGGGAGGGGAAGCTGGTCCGGGGCCCCTAGGCCAGTGCTTACTTGGCCTAATTGTTAATCCAGCCCTGTTGTCTAGGCCTCAAGCCTGAACCAGAGGTTTTTACAGAGACAGAACTTTGCCAAAAATCAGTTTTCTTTACTGCCTGCTGCCATGTGAGGAAGGGGGGCTTTCCAACCGCCCCCCTCAGCTTCAGGGTTCGCTCCCAGAGGAGGGAGGCATCCGACGCCTGGTCTGGAGGTCTGCAACTCTCTGCTGGCTCCGGGCTGGGCTGGGGGGGCTCTTCTCCTCCAAGTGCTGTGGAGCCTGGGTTGCAGGCTTGCAGGGGTCACCTGAGGAAAGAAGGAGACGTGTGTGTGTGCGTGTGTGTGTGTGGGGGGGTGTCCTGTGAGGTGCGGCAGTTGCTGGATTATGCACAAGAGGCCAACTTGTCAGCTCCTTGGATCCTGGCCAAGTTGAACTCGGGGCTGTCTCGAGACTGTCTGGCACCCTAGGTAAGGCTAATTTCTGATCCCCCCCCCCCCACGCACTGATAATGTCACCGAGTCATATGTAAAGGTAGTCCCCCGTGCAAGCCACCCTGAGACACACACACACACAAAAGAACAAAGTTTGAGTTCAGTAGCACCTTTAAGACCAACAAAATTTAATTGTGGGTATCAGTTTTTGTGTGCATACTTGTTGTTCAGTTGCACAGAGTCCGACTCTTTGCGACCCCCTGGACCAAGTCACGCCAGGCCCTCCTGTCTTCCACCATCCTCTGAAGTCTGCTCAAATTTGTGTGTGCAAGCACACTTCACAAAAAAGCTTATACCTAGAATTAAACTGTGTTGGTCTTAAAGGAAAGGAAAGGAAAAGGGAAAGTCCCCTGTGCAAGCACCAGTCGTTTCTGACTCTGGGGTGACGTTGCTTTCACAACGTTTTCACGGCAGACTTTTTACGGGGTGGTTTGCCATTGCCTTCCCCAGTCCTCTCCGCTTCCCCCCCAGCAAGCTGGGGACTCATTTGACCGACCTCGGAAGGATGGAAGGCTGAGTCAACCTCAAGCCGGCAACACAGTGACTCACACACACACACACACACTCCCCCTCCCCCTAAGAGCTGCTGTTATTTAGAAAGGTCAGTGTGGAGGAGGAGGAGGAGGAAGAAGAGGAAGAAAGAAGAAGGAATTGGATTTATATCCTGCCCTTCACTCAGAGTTGTAGAGCAGTTTACAATCTCCTTTCCTTCCCCCTTCCCACAACAGATACCCTGCGCGATAGGTTGGGCTGAGAGAACCCTTCAAGAACTGTTCTTGAGCAGAACAGCTCTGACAGAACCTGTGACTGACCCAAGGTCACACCAGCAACTGCATGTAGAGGAGGAATGGGGAATCAAACCCGTTTCTCCCAGATTAGAGTCCACTACTCCAAACTGACTCTAGGGGGACTTGCATTCTGATCCAATGGACCCTCAGTCCCCCTTCCCATAAAACAGGGACTCTTTTAGCTGATTCCCCCCCCCCCCAAAAAAAGACAACTCCATGCGCCTGCTCAACCTTCTTCGGTGAGCATCCACAAAATCTTTGCCTGCAGTGATCTTTTCATGCAGCAAAGCAAACGGTATTTTTGGAGGGGGGGGGGCTTAAACTATTGAGGTAGTCATGGGAAGAAATTTAGCCGCCCCCCACTTCCCATGACTCCCCTGCTCCCCCCCCCGGAACTGTTGATTAGCTTTTTTTTTTTTTTATGTCCAAAAACTTTTTTATTGAATTTAGTAAACATACAAATAAAGCAATCAATGACTGTATCTGCAATCATTCTTTGTGTATAAGCATAGCATACCAGCAGAAAACAGAATATATATATATACACAAAATACAAACAAAACAACATCGGCCTGTTTCTCCTAGAAGCTAAACGCTGGAACTGTTGCTATGCAGAAATCTTCCCTTTTTTGTGTGGATTCTTGACGTCCCTTTTTTTTTTTTTCCTGACATATAAGCTTTGCCTACTGAACTGCTGACTTATAAGCTTTGCCTACGTGTAACTCTGTCACGGCTTAGAAATATGCTGATGATTGTTTCGTGCCTATGAAGCAATGTTGATTAGCTTTAAAAGACTTGCAGGAGACGCCCCTCACAGCTCTCAGGCTTCATGTCTGGCAGGCATGGCCGGTGCGTGGGAGTGGGTCAAGTAGGTGGCCGCCTAGTGCGCCACCCGACCTAGGGAACACCACCAGGCACCCCTCTTCCCACGCACAGCAGGTGTGCTCCTTGGAGCCTGCCTTCCCCAATGGAAAGCAGGCTTCATGGAGCGCAGATGCTACCCATTCGGTTTCACGTTCCCCGGGTGTGTTACAGACCTGGGAAATGTGAAATCGGAGGCCCCTGAGCAGTGTGTGCCTCAGAGCCCGGCAGGGATAAATTAACCAATTGTAAAAGCTGAAGAAGAGGCGATTACAGTTTCCAAAAACTGGCTCCTGTCGAAGTTGTCTGCTGCCACTCATCCTTCCTAATCTACTTTAACAGAACCCTGGGGTGGAGCCACAGCTCCGTGGCAGAGCATCTTTCTTGCATGCACAAGGTCTTGTCATTGGCACCTAGCGTTGCCAAGTCCAATTCATGAAATAGCTGGGGACTTTGGGGGTGGAGCCAGGAGACTTTGGGGGTGGAGCCAGGAGCAAGGGTGTGACGAGCATAATTGAACTCCAAGGGAGTGCTGGCCCTCACATTTAAAGGGACAGCACACCTTTTAAAATGCCTTCCTTCCGTAGGAAATAATGAAGGATAGGGGCATCTTCTTTGGAGCTCACAGAATTGGACCCCCTGGTCCAATCTTTTTGAAACTTGAGGGGTATTTTGGGGAGAGGCACTGGATGCTATACTGAAAATTTGGTGCCTCTACCTCAAACAACAGCCTCCCCAGACACCCACAGATCAATTCTCCATTATTTCCTATGGGAATAAGTCTCCACAGAGAATAACAGAGTTCCCAGCAGACATTTCCCTCCCCTCCCCCCGCTTTCTGATGAAGCGGGGGTGGGGGGAAGGGCCTCCAAACTGGGGGATTCCCTGCCCCACCCCCAGGAACTGAGTGTTGAAAACAACCTAATGGTTATAGTGACAAAATTACTAAACTCTATATATTACAATACAGAGCCCCGTGGCGCAGAGTGGTAAAGCTGAAGTGCTGCAGTCGGAGCCCTCTGCTCACGATCTGAGTTCGATTCCAGCGGAAGCTGGTTCAGGTAGCCGGCTCCAGGTTGACTCAGCCTTCCATCCTTCCGAGGTCGGTCAAAGGAGTCCCCAGCTTGCTGGAGAGAAAGTGTGGAGGACTGGGGAAGGCAATGGCAAACCACCCCGTAAAAAGGTCTGCCGTGAAAACAACGTCACCCCAGAGTCGGAAACGACTGGTGCTTACACAGGGGACCTTTCCTTATATAATATAATAAACTATGCATAATCAAATTACATAGTATTACAAAAATACACAATTCACAAATACACAACCAGCAGAGTTCCAATGTACAGGAGGCCAACTAGATATCGTGCTTTCTGGGGACTGGTAACCATACTGGCACCTCCAACGAAAAGGATCAAGTAGCATTCTCACAGTTTTTATTGCTTAATCTCACAGTTTTGTTTTTTTTTTAAATAAAATTTAAGATAAAAAACTGTAAATTAAAAAATGTAAATTGTTTCAAGAGTCTTCATCATTCCTACTATTCTCTGTTTTTTAAATTTCGAGGGGGAGCACTAGTAGGGTTGCCAAGTCCAATTTAAGAAATATCTGGGGACTTTGGGGGTGGAGCCAGGAGACTTTGGGGGTGGAGCCAGGAGCAAGGAAGTGACATCACTTCCAAGTCAAAGGTCAAGTGATGTCACTTCCTGAACTTCACTCCTCTATATCACTTCCAGCACACTGCATCAAACCCCACCTCTAAAACCCTTCATGGGGGTTTAGGAATCCTAATTTCTACATCACTTAAATTGAATGTGTCCATCTAAAAAATTCAAACCCATGGGCAATGGCTATCCTCCTACACTTCAAAATGGGGTCTCTTCTAATACTAAATGTATATATCCCTCCCCAGCAAAAATGATCAGATATAGCAAGGTGCTGTAATTAATCTGAATTTTTTATTGAAGAACTTTTATTAGATACTCCAGCACACCTGATTCTAAAGGGGGGGGGGAGAGACTTTAGTGCTAGACTCAATTCAAATGATAAGATTCTAATTGACAAATTTGGATGAAAGCTTGCTAAATAATGTCACTTAATTCAAAACAGATATGGGCTTCCCTCTTAAACAGTGGAGGCCATTCCCAACCTAGTAAGACTTAGTTACTGCTGTCTTCTCAGGTCAAACACAATTACAAGCCTAAGTAGCTCTATCATACCTCTGGTAATTCTGTGGTCAGGTATTTCTCAGTTGCATTCTCTTTGCCACAAAAAAGAATTTGTAGCTCTTTATGCTTGGCAATTTGGAAGCTTAAGATAATTCACACCAGAGAAAATTCTTATATGCACACTAGAGCATATTATGTCCTCCTCTATGTCTAGCAATTGGGAGTGGAGGTTTGCATATATCACCCCTACCAAAAATCCTAATAAGCAGCTCTGGTTACCATCATGTAATAGAATAGCTCTAGGGTTGCCAGGACCTGTCACTGACCAGAGGCAGGAGTAGGGTTGCCAGCTCCAGGTTGGGGTATTCCTGGAGACTTGGAGGTGGAGCCTGGGGAGGACACGGAACTCAGTGGATTACAATGCTCCCAAAGTCCACCCTCCAAAGCATCCATTTTCTCCAGCAGAAATTGACTTTGTAATCTGGAGATATGCCATAATTCCAGGAAATACTTTCAAGTATCAGTTATTCATCTTTTCATTTAGTGGGATTAGAAAAGAACACAATATCAAAACAATATCTGCAGTACTGCATTTAGAACACCTGAGACTCAGAAGCAATGTTCCCTCTAAACTGTGGGGTCATGTGAGCAAAAAATCTACTTTGTGAGCTATTGGCATTGAAGTCATGAGCTCCTGCATAAATTAGTTTCATGTGGGGCCATTTTTCCTGAGCTAAGACCAAAATGTGTGAGCTGGAGACTAAAAACTGAACTAGCTCACACTAACTCAGCTTAGAGGAAACATTGCTCAAAAATATGTTTAAAAGTCATCTAGAACCAACATATTCATAATGCAATAAACTATATTGCTTCCTTTTCACAAAAAATACAATTCCTGTCAAACTATCTGATCTTTACCTGGAAAATCCCTCCCCCCAGTCGTTATAGGATTGGTTTGTTTGGTGTGTTTGTTGTGATAAAAAACCTGCTATATCTTAAGGGGGGGGAAGGAGAGCAGGATAATTAACTCAGCAAAACAATGCTAGCAAATAAAAATAGGTTAGTTTTAACACCCATTTTCTCAAGTGAAAATGACTTCTGTAAACTGCAAATCAGTTGAATAAATATGCTTGCATATGAAAAAATATACCTTGAATTAAACTTTGTTGGTCTTAAAGGTGCCACTTGGTTCAAAGTTTTAGCAAGGTTTTAAAAATTAAGACAAATTTCTTCAGAATGTTCCAGACACCCGGGCCAGCATATACCAAAGTTAAGCTGAACATGGGGTAGCCAAAGGCAATAAAAGCAGAGGAGGCAATAAATCAGATAAGACAATGAAAAAATAAACAGTCTCCACAAGAACACAAGGCTGGGACTGCGCTTAGCCCAGCCCGGCTGAGAAGCACATAAAACGAAAACTTAAGCACTCTAAACGGATACCTTAAATCATTTAAAATCAAGCTTTAGAAAGCACCTTAGTCGCAGAGCAAAACAGCATCAGAAGACTACTCCTTGCCTGCACTTCCTGTTCTGGAAGAGAGGCTTTTCTTCTTAAAGGCAAAACAACCCCAAAAGTTCTCAATAAGTATTCTAATGCAAAGTTCTGCAGAAGTTGCTGCTGACAGGTTGAGGGCAAGGCAGTTTATCAGTTCATGCATCATTCAAAATCTCATCAAGAGCACCTCATGCCTTTCTGTTCTGCAGTGAAGGCACAGAGCAGGTTTGTGTGACGAGAAAATGTTTGCTAGATCTCCCTCTCTCTGTGCCTGGAAGGAATGTTTATTTACACACCAACCACCTCTACAAATCTTCTTTACTAACAGGACAGGACACACACACACACACCCTCCCTTCCCTTCTTTTTCGGCTCTTGCTTAGCATGCCTGGGTGAGGACTGGACTCCAGTGCTGAGCCTTCGGTGGGTGCAGGGAATCAGGCAGGCTCTCTCCGGAGAGTGACATGAAGTTCCCCCCCTCCCCCCCCCCCCCCCGCTTCTGGACTTTTGGAGACCGGGGGAGGAGGCTATAAATTCTGGAGTCCCCCGCCAGGGTGGGGGGGTTGGCAAGCCTAAGCACTAGTGAGCATAGGGTTGCCAATCCCCAGATGGGGGCAGGGGATCCCCCGGTTTGGAGGCCCTCCCCCCGCTTCAGGGTCGTCAGAAAGCGTGGGGGGGAGGGAAATGTCTGCTGGGAACTCTGTTATTCCCTATGGAGATTTATTCCCATAGAAAATCATGGAGAATTGATCCGCGGGTATCTGGGGATCTGGGGGGGCTTTGTTTTGAGGTATAGGCACCAAATTTTTAGTATAGCATCTAGTGCCTCTCCCCAAAATACCCCCCAAGTTGCAGAAAGATTGGACCAGGGGGCCCAATTCTATGAGCCCCAAAAGAAGGTGCCCCTATGCTTCATTATTTCCTATGGAAGGAAGCCATTGAAAAGGTGTGCCGTCCCTTTAAATGTGATGGCCAGAACTCCCTTTGGAGTTCAATTATGCTTGTCACAGCCTTGATCTTGGCTCCACCCCCAAGGTCTCCTGGCTCCACCCCCAAAGTCCCCAGATATTTCTTAAATTGGACTTGGCAACCCTAAGTGAGTAGCTGGCCGAGGGCACCAAAAACTAGGGGTCCCAAATCCCCCGCTAGGCCTGTAGACCCCCGATTTGGAGCCTCCTCCTCCCGCTGGCCATAAAAGGGAAAGCGGGGGGGGGGAGGGGGAGAACGGCAGCCCTTCCCACCCAGCCCCGATCGCAGCAGCCAGAGCTCTTCCGTTTTCTCAGGCTGCTTCCCGCCCCCAGTCAGATGGCCGGTGAAGGGAGGGGAGCCCAGCCACGCCCCCAAAGGACCATGTGCCTTTGCACCTCCGGAGGTGAGTGAGTTCTGTCTCCTGCATCAGATTTCCCAGAAAGGGGGGGGGCGGGGGTGGAGGGGGGTGGAGAGGGAAATGTCTTCTCATAGGGTATAATGGGGAATTGATCTGGAGGTTTCGGGGGCTCTGGGGGAGCTGTTTTTTGAGGTAGAGGCACCAAATTTTCAATATTGTATCTAGTGCCTCTCCCCAAAGTATCCCCCAAATTTCAAAACGATTGGACCAGGGGGTCCAATTCTATGAGCCCCAAAAGAAGGTGCCCTTATCCTTCATGATTTCCTATGGAAGGAAGACATTTAAAAAGGTGTGCTGTCCCTTTAAATGTGATGGCCAGAACTCCCTTGGAGTTCAATTATGCTTGTCACACTCTTGTTCCTGGCTCCGCCCCAATGTCTCCTGGCTCCACCCCCAAAGTCCCCAGATATTTCTTGAATTGGACTTGGCAACCCTACCAAAAACCCTAGCACCAGCCCTGTTGGCTGGACTCTGAAGTTCCGGCAGGCCATTTACCACCCACCTGGTGGGGTGTTGCTGGTCTCTGTGGGTCGTGGCGTGCTAGGAGGCGGGATCCCCAGGAACTCCATCTTTGGAAGGGAGTGGACATCCGCCGTGGCCCCTCCGGTGTGGATAAGAGTCCCGTGTCCTGTGGCTTCAGTGGCAGGAGGCTGTTGCTGAGGCTGGGACTGGCCCGGGCAGTCCACAATCCGCCGGCGTCTCTGCAATATGGCCTCCAGCTGGTTGTCTCTGTGCTTCTGGCTGCCTTTACGCCGGCTGGGCCGCCTGGCAGGCCTCTTCATGGTGCTCTGGGAAAGAGAGAAGAGGAGGAGGGATTAGAGCAGGCGCTCCCAGATGTTGGGTTGCCAAGTCTAATTCAAGAAATATCTGGGGCAGGCCTGTAGCCCCGGGGAGGGGCCTGTCGGGGCACTGCCTCCTGACTTCCAGGCACCGCTAGGCTTGCAAGTCCCCAGGTCCCAGCAGGGGTTCTTCCGCTTTCCCAGGCTCCTTCCCGCCCCTAGTCAGCTGGCCAGCAGGGGAAGCCCTGCCCCCAAAGCCACCATGTGATTTTCCCCCTGCTGCCATGTAAGGAAGGGTGTTGGACTGGATGGGTCATTGACCTGATCCAACAGGGCTTCTCTTATGTTATTATATGACACAGAGCGTTGGAGTGGATGGGCCACTGGCCTGATCCAACAGGGCTTCTCTTATGTGACACAGAGTGTTGGACTGGATGGGTCATTGGCCTGATCCAACATGGCTCCTCTTATGTTCTTATGTGACACGGAGTGTTGGACTGGATGGGCCACTGACCTGATCCAACAGGGCTTCTCTTATGTTCTTATGTGACACAGAGTGTTGGACTGGAGGGGCCATTGGCCTGATCCAACATGGCTTCTCTTATGTTCTTATGTGACACAAAGTGTTGGACTGGATGGGCCACTGGCCTGATCCAACATGGCTTCTCTTACGTTCTTATGTGACACAGAGTGCTGAACTGGATGGGCCACTGGCCTGATCCAACAGGGCTTCTCTTATGTTCTTATGTGACACAGAGTGATGGACTGGAGGGGCCATTGTCCTGATCCAACATGGCTTCTCTTATGTTCTTATGTGACACAGAGTGTTGGACTGGAGGGGCCATTGGCCTGATCCAACAGGGCTTCTCTTATGTTCTTATGTGACACAGAGTGTTGGACTGGACAGGCCATTGGCCTGATCCAACATGGCTTCTCTTATGTTCTTATGTGACACAGAGTGTTGGACTGGAGGGGCCATTGGCCTGATCCAACATGGCTTCTCTTATGTTCCCACCCAGAGATCTGATTCTTACCAGCAAGCCCTGGAGCTCCATCACGGCACTTCTCCGCTTGCTAACTGCTGCCGCAGATGATCCCTTGAGGAGAAACAGAAGGGGTGAACCATTAGGGAAGGTCCTCGCGCTCCCACTCATTCTCTTGCTCTCAAAAACTGGGGAGGCTGCTCTAATCTAGTCCTGTCAAGATTAATCCTGTCAATACTAATGCTGTAATCTAGTCCTGTCAAGATTTAGCCCTGAGGTAAGTAGAGTCAATGCTGAGGTAAAATGTGTTAGAATTCATTGAGAATTCTGTTATTGGGATTTGTCCTCTTGGCTTGAGAGGAATTAGTGCAGAATTTCTGCTTGGGGAGTGGAATTTATCCTCTTGGGTTGAGAGGAACAGTGGAGAATTTAACTTTTAGAATTTTGTTTTCCTTCGGAGAATAGCTGCAGTGGCTGGTTAAAAGCTCGCATCTCTTAGAGGATGGTGTAGAACTGTTTTCTGTGGCCCCAGAGGGTTGGACCAGAACCAATGGGTTGAAATTAAATCAAAAGAGTTTACTGCTCAATATTAGGAAGAACTTCCTGACTGTTAGAGCGATTCCTCAGTGGAACAGGCTTCCTCGGGAGGTGGTGGGCTCTCCTTCCTTGGAGGTTTTTAAACAGAGGCTAGATGGCCATCTGACAGCAATGAGGATCCTGTGAATTTAGGGGGAGGGGTTTGTGTGAGTTTCCTGCATTGTGCAGGGGGTTGGATTGGATGACCCAAGAGGTCCCTTCCAACTCAGAGGAGGTGGTGGGCTCTCCTTCCTTGGAGGTTTTTCAACAGAGACTAGATGGCCATCTGACAGCAATGAAGATCCTGTGAATTTAGGGGGGGGGGTATTTGTGAGTTTCCTGCCTTGTGCAGGGGGTTGGACTAGATGACCCTAGAGGTCCCTTCCAACTCTATGATTCTGTGATTCTATGATTTTTGTAGGCCTAAGGGAATATGGGTTCCTAACAGGATGCAGTTTTGAACAGACACATTAGCATTGTAGTCAAGTCACCCACCGTGATTCTCTGAATCAGGTCCTCCCCACGGATTTGACCAGGGCCTGCCCTAGATTGTCTGGTACCTAGGCAAGGCTAACTTCTCGCACCCCCCCCTGCACTGATAACATCACTGAGTTACATGGGGGGCACCCAATTTGGTGCCCCCAAGAGACTGGCACCCTAGGCAGTCCCCTAGTATGGCTAGTAGCCGGGCTGGTTCTGGATCTGACATTTCCCCAGTCTGGACAGGCCTTGCTGCGCCCAGCGGTTCATGGTTCCCTTCCCTGCCCCGGTGCCCTTCTGTACCTTGGCTGAGGCCTCTGGACCCCCTCTGGTTGAGCGCAGCACCACCCCGCTTCGGATCCGGGCCATCATCTCCTCCACAGCTTTCGCTTTGCAGTCGTCCGTGCTGCGGTTCAGCGTCTCTAAGTGAAGGGGGGCAGATTGGTCAGGCTTGGGGTTGACACCACCAAGTTCAGAAATATCTGGAGATTGGGGGGGGGGAGGGGTGGAGTCTGGAGAAGGTGAGGTTTGGGGAGGGAAGGAACCTTAGTGGGATATAACCGCATACAACAAAGAAGACGTGAGCAGTGACACGAAAGAACAGGCTCTGTGCCGTGCGTTGCTGTCGACTAGGGTTGCTGTTGTGTATGTGGACTCTGTGTTTAGAATGTGGGCTCTGTATTTGAGACAGCTCCTGCTGGGCTCATTGGAGTCTTTAGGGGTGAACTTGGGGGTGGGGAGCAATGGGCAGCGGGATCCCCGGACCAATCACCAGCCCCCTGCTGGTAGGCTTGCCAACCCCCAGGTCCCAGCGGGGGTTCTTCCGCTTTCCCAGGCTCCTTCCCGCCCCCAGTCAGCTGGCCGGAGGGGGGAAGCCCCGCCCCCAGAGGACCATGTGACTTTCCCCCTCCAGTCTCCGATTGAAAGGCTTCCTCTTGGAACGGAGTGTCTGTGTTACTTTGGAGAAGTTGGCAGCAACTTGTGAGTAGAGAGGCCAATCCCTCACTTCAGAGTCACCAGAAACGGCGGGAGGGAAATGGCTGCTGAGATCAATTCTCATGGGGTATAATGGGGAAATGATCTGGAGGTTTTGGGGGCTCTGGGGGAGCTGTTTTTTGAGGTAGAGGCACCAAATTTTCAGTATAGTATCTAGTGCCTCTCCCCAAAATACCCCCCAAGTTTCAAAACGATTGAACCAGGGGGTCCAATTCTATGAACCCCAAAAGAAGGTGCCCCTATCCTTCATTATTTCCTATGGAAGGAATACATTTTAAAAGGTGTGCTGTCCCTTTAAACGTGATGGCCAGAACTCCCTTGGAGTTCAATTATGCTTGTCACACCCTTGTTCCTGGCTTCGCCCCAATGTCTCCTGGCTCCACCCCCCAATGTCTCCTGGCTCCACCCGCAAAGTCTCCTGGCTCCACCCCCAAAGACCCCAGATATTTCTTGAATTGGACTTGGCAACCCTACCTACTGGTTCAAATGACCCAATGGCGTTCCAGCATGGGAACTCGTCTGTGTATATATTTAAGCCCCTTGGCCCCGTTCAGCAGTCTTTAGTTTAACCGTTGCAATGCTGTGATCGCAATAAAGAGCTTTGATCACTGCAACTTCGCCTCTTCCATGAATTGAACCCACTATTTAACAGTTGCCAATCCCCAGGTGGGGACAGAGGACCCCCGGTTTGGAGGCCCTCCCGCCCACTTCAGGGTCATCAGAAAGCGGGGGAGGGAAATGTCTGCTGGGCACTCCGTTATTCCCTATGGAGACCGATTCCCATAAGGTATAATGGAGAATTGATCCGTGGGTATCTGAGGCTCTGGGGGCTGTTTTTTGAGATAGAGGCACCAAATTTTCAAAATAGCATCTAGTGCCTCTTCCCAAAATACCCTCCAAGTTTCAAAAGGATTGGACCAGGGGGTCCAACTTTATGAGCCCCCCCAAAAGGTGCCCCTATCCTTCATAATTTCCAATGGAGGGAAGGCATTTAAAAGGAGCGTGGTCCCTTTCAATGTGATAGCCAGACCTCCCTTTGGAGTTCAATTCTGCTTGTTGCAACCTTGCTCCTGGCTCCACCTGCAATGTCTCCTGGCTCCACCCCAAAGTTTCCTGCCTCCACCCCCAAAATCCCCTGATATTTTGGACCTGGCAACCTTAGTCCTGACCGACCTCTCTATCGGACTAAATCTATGGTGAGCCTCTGAAGACTGAGGCAGGAGTCAGTGCACAGCCCTTCATGTTCCCAATAGTCCTGATCAGCACCAAGATCCTCTGGAGTCTGCCCCCCACCTCTTGCCCCCTGCAGACAGGACTCCCTCCCCTTCCTCCAATTACCTGGCTGCTTGATTTGGAGGGCGCCTTTCCTCTGCCTGATAGCCAGGAGGGGACTGCAAAAGGAGGAGAGAAGAGGTCAGGGGACAAAGCGCCGCTCTTGGATGTCTCTGCTCTTGGCCCTGGCTGTCCTTTGCCTCCAGGCCCTCGTGCAGTCAGCGCCCCACCCCGGGTGGAGCCTGCAGAGCTCCTGGAATTGCAACTCATGTCCAGACCACAGAGATCAGTTCCCCCCCCCCCCCCACAAAAAAAAAAAGAAAAAAAGAAAATGGCTGTTTTCAAGGGTGGACTCTGCGGCGTTCCCTCCTGCTGAGGTCCCTCCCCTCGCTCCCCAAGCCCCGCCCCTAGGCTCCACCCTTCACATCTCCAGGAATTTCCCAATCTAGAGTTGGCAACCCTATCCGCCACATCAAAGGATGTTCAGTAAAGTCTGTTCAGCTTCTTGGCCTACATCACTGTTAAACCGTACAGTTAGCAAGAATCACATAGCAGAACTTCTGCTGGACTGGATCGCTCCTGACTCATGTGGGGTGGGGGTGGGGGAATGGTACACATGGAAGTTTGCATGCTCTTCCATCAGGCCTCGTGCTAGGGGTTCTTGCACCTAGGGTTGCCAATCCCCAGGTGGGGGCAGGGGATCCCCCGGTTTGGAGGCCCTCCCCCCGCTTCAGGGTCGTCAGAAAGCGGGGGGAGGGGAGGGAAATGTCTGCTGGGAACTTTATTATTCCCCATGGAGATGTGTGGATGAGACGATGGTGTAAGGAGGAAGGGTTTAAGTTTGTTAGGCACTGGGATGCTTTCTGGAACAAGCGGGAGCTGTACAAAAGAGACGGTCTCCACTTGTCCCCGGATGGAACCAGGCTGCTGGCGCTTAAAATCAAAAAGGTGGCAGAGCAGTTTTTAAACTAAATCTTGGGGGAAAGCCGACAGGAGATGAAATGTCTCTGGTTCGGGAGGACTCGTCTCAAAGAGATGAAGGGTTAGCTGCTATTTTTCTACCGGGTAACGGACCGGAGTTGTCCACTGTGAAGGTGACAAACAATATGGACTGTCTGCCAGTGTCTCGAGGCGGCAGGAGAAAGGTGGCGGGCCTAGCTCGCCTGGGAAATTATAGATGTTTGTATGCAAATGCTAGAAGTGTTCAAAGTAAAATTGGTGAATTGGAATGTTTAGTGCTGGGAGAATACATAGACATTGTGGGAATTTCAGAAACTTGGTGGAATGAGGAGAATCAGTGGGACACGGTGATTCCTGGATATAAGCTATATCGGAAGGATAGGGAGGGAAGGGTTGGAGGTGGGGTGGCTCTGTATGTCAGAGAGGATATACGGTCCAGTAAGGCTGAGATCAGAGAATTAGATTCACTTTTAGAAATGCTTTGGGTTGAAATAGAGGGCCCAAAAGGAAATTTAACTATGGGAGTTTGTTATCGCCCACCAAATCAAAAGAGAGAGGACGATTATAATATGATGGAAGGCTTAAAGATAGCGGCTAAACGTAAAAACTGTGTTGTAATAGGTGATTTTAACTACCCGCAGATTGATTGGGTCAATATGTGTTCTGGTCGAGAGAAAGAGATTGAGTTTCTTGATGCTCTCAATGACTGTGCTATGGAGCAGATGGTCTCAGAACCTACCAGGGGTGGGGCGATCCTGGATTTGGTCATAAGTAATGCCCATGACTTGGTGAGAGATGTAAAAGTGATTGCGCCGCTTGGGAGCAGTGACCATAATGTTATTGATTTCACCGTTTGTATAAATAGGGAGTTGTCCAAAAAGACCACCACAACCACGTTTAACTTTAAAAGGGGTAAATACACTGAGATGAGGAGGCATGTGAGGAAGAAACTGAAAGGAAAGGTACATACGGTCAAAACCCTTGAGAAAGCTTGGACGCTATTTAAAACTATAATCCTAGAAGCTCAGATAAAATACATACCACAAGTTAGGAAAGGCACAAACAGGCATAAGAAAAGGCCTGCGTGGTTAACAAACAAAGTAATGGAAGCTGTAAAAGGTAAGAAGGACTCCTTTAAGCGGTGGAAAACCAGTCCAAGTGAGATTAGTAAAAGGGAACACAGGCTGTGGCAAATCAAATGCAAGACTGTGATCAGGCAGGCAAAAAGGGACTATGAGGAGCATATTGCAAAAAACATAAAGACCAACAATAAAACTTTCTTCAAATATATTAGAAGTAGGAAACCAGCCAGGGAGGCAGTGGGGCCCTTGGATGACCATGGGGTAAAAGGATTACTGAAGGAGGATAGGGAAATGGCTGAAAAGCTAAATGAATTTTTTGCCTCCGTCTTCACTGTAGAAGACGAGAACTTTTTGCCCGCCCCAGAACCACTAATTTTGGAAGGGGTGTTGAAAGACCTGAGTCAGATTGAGGTGACAAATGAGGAGGTCCTACAACTGATAGACAAATTAAAAACTAATAAGTCACCGGGTCCGGATGGCATACATCCGAGAGTTCTGAAGGAACTCAAAGTTGAACTTGTGGATCTTCTAACAAAAATCTGTAATCTTTCATTGAAATCTGCCTCCATTCCTGAGGACTGGAAGGTAGCAAATGTCACCCCCATCTTTAAAAAAGGTTCCAGAGGAGATCCGGGAAACTACAGGCCAGTCAGTCTGACTTCAATACCGGGAAAGTTGGTAGAAACCATTATCAAGGACAGAATGAGTAGGCACATTGATGAACACGGGTTATTGAGGAAGACTCAGCATGGGTTCTGCAAGGGAAGATCTTGCCTCACTAACCTGTTGCATTTCTTTGAGGGGGTGAACAAACATGTGGACAAAGGAGACCCGATAGATGTTGTTTACCTTGACTTCCAGAAAGCTTTTGATAAAGTTCCTCATCAAAGGCTCCTTAGAAAGCTTGAGAATCATGGAGTAAAAGGACAGGTCCTCTTGTGGATCAAAAACTGGCTGAGTAATAGGAAGCAGAGAGTGAGTATAAATGGGCAGTCTTCGCAGTGGAGGACGGTAAGCAGTGGGGTGCCGCAGGGCTCGGTACTGGGTCCCATGCTTTTTAACTTGTTCATAAATGATTTAGAGTTCGGAGTGAGCAGTGAAGTGGCCAAGTTTGCGGATGACACTAAATTGTTCAGGGTGGTGAGAACCAGAGAGGATTGTGAGGAACTCCAAAGGGATCTGTTGAGGCTGGGTGAGTGGGCGTCAACGTGGCAGATGCGGTTCAATGTGGCCAAGTGCAAAGTAATGCACATTGGGGCTAAGAATCCCAGCTACAAATACAAGTTGATGGGGTGTGAACTGGCAGAGACTGATCAAGAGAGAGATCTTGGGGTCATGATAGATAACTCACTGAAAGTGTCAAGACAGTGTGCGTTTGCAATAAAAAAGGCCAATGCCATGCTGGGAATTATTAGGAAGGGAATTGAAAACAAATCAGCCAGTATCATAATGCCCCTGTATAAATCGATGGTGCGGTCTCATTTGGAGTACTGTGTGCAGTTCTGGTCGCCGCACCTCAAAAAGGATATTATAGCTTTAGAGAAGGTGCAGAGAAGGGCAACTAGAATGATTAAAGGGCTGGAGCACTTTCCCTATGAAGAAAGGTTGAAACGCTTGGGACTCTTTAGCTTGGAGAAACGTCGACTGCGGGGTGACATGATAGAGGTTTACAAGATAATGCATGGAATGGAGAAAGTAGAGAAAGAAGTACTTTTCTCCCTTTCTCACAATACAAGAACTCGTGGGCATTCGATGAAATTGCTGAGCAGACAGGTTAAGACGGATAAAAGGAAGTACTTCTTCACCCAAAGGGTGATTAACATGTGGAATTCACTGCCACAGGAGGTGGTGGCGGCCACAAGTATAGCCACCTTCAAGAGGGGTTTAGATAAAAATATGGAGCACAGGTCCATCAGTGGCTATTAGCCACAGTGTATGGAGCACAGGTCCATCAGTGGCTATTAGCCACAGTGTATGTGTGTATATAACATTTTTTGCCACTGTGTGACACAGAGTGTTGGACTTGATGGGCCGTTGGCCTGATCCAACATGGCTTCTCTTATGTTCTTATGTTCTTATTCCCATAGGAAATAATGGAGAATGGATCCGCGGGTATCTGGGGGTCTGTTTTTTGGGGCAGAGGCACCAAATTTTCAGTACAGCATCTAGTGCCTCTCTACAAAATACCCTCCA
Source organism: Heteronotia binoei (assembly GCF_032191835.1). Taxonomy (NCBI): domain Eukaryota; kingdom Metazoa; phylum Chordata; class Lepidosauria; order Squamata; family Gekkonidae; genus Heteronotia; species Heteronotia binoei. The sequence goes on along the minus strand of NC_083231.1, from coordinate 123,646,453 downwards.
AGTTTCAAAAAGATTGGACCAGGGGGTCCAATTCTATGAGCCCCAAAAGAAGGTGCCCCTATCCTTCATTATTTCCTATGGAAGGAAGGCATTGAAAAGGTGTGCCGTTCCTTTAAATGTGATGGCCAGAACTTCCTTTGGAGTTCAATGATGCTTGTCACAGCCTTGATCTTTGCTCCACCCCTAATGTCTCCTGGCTCCAGCCCCAAAGTCTCCTGGCTCGAACCCCAAAGTCCCCAGATATTTCTTGAATTGGACTTTCAACCCTAATGGAGATGTATTCCCATAGGAAATAATGAAGAATGGATCCGCGGGTATCTGGAGCTCTGGGGGGGGGGCCCTGTTTTTTGAGGTAGAGCCCCCAAATTTGCAGCATAGCATCTGGTGCCTCTCCCCAAAATACCTTCCAAGTTTCAAAAAGATTGGACCAGGGGGTCCAATTCTATGTGCCCCAAAAGAAGGTACCCCTATCCTTCATTATTTCCTATGGAAAGAAGGCATTTAAAAAGTGTTCAGTCCCTTGAAATGTGATGGCCAGAACTCCCTTTGGAGTTCAATTATGCTTGTCACACCCTTGTTCCTTGCTCCGCCCCCACTGTCTCCTGGCTCCACCCCCAAAGTCTCCTGGCTCCACCCCCAAAGTCCCCAGATATTTCTTGACTTGGACTTGGCAACCCTACTTGCACCCCAGGTCGAACCCTGCGCCCCTGCCCCCAACCCAAGTGTTCAATTTGTGTGTGCGTTCTGATGACGTCATGCCCTGCCCCCCCGACTTCACTGAGGCTTCCCGACTTGGCAAAGTCAGAAAGGCAGTGGGCGTGCTCCGAGCCGGGCTGTGAATGTGCTCGCTGCCACGCCCCCCGACTCCACCGTGGCTTCTCAAGCTTCGGCGAAGTCAGGAAAGCAGCGGGCATGAGGAAAGGGGGTGCCCTAGGCTAGGTGGCTGCCTACTTGGCTTACTCCCACGTGCCGGCCCTGTCTTCCATACAAATTCCCTGCGTGTAGAAAATGAGCTTGTCTGAGAGGAGGGATCCACGCTAGCCGCACACCCTCCCAAGTTGCTAGCTTTCTTTGTGCAGGAGTTTATTGCATAGGATGTGGAGGGTCCAAACACGGAACCCATCATCTGGAAGAGATCTTGCCTACAGCTCAAAACCTCAGAGGTGGATTGTGAAGACTTGATCCTTGTGGGTTCTGCCGTTCCCTGACCTTCACAATCTATTTTAAGTGGTTGTGTTACTTAGTCTGGCGTTTGCTTAGTACAGGTACTTACTCCACTGGGGTAGGACAAGGGGGAGGGGGAGGGGGTGGGGGTGGGGGAGGGGGAGGTGTGCAGTAGGGCTCCGGAGGGGAGGCTTCCATCAGCTTGGCCTTTTCTTCCAGGCACTTCACTGCAAAACAAAGAGGTGCTCTCAGGATCTGAGGTGGTGGTGGTGTTGTTTTTTTGCAAGATTTAAAAAATGATTTTTAAAAAAGTGGCTTGTTCCTGTGATTTTTGGAATCCAGGCATGCGGAATACAGAGCACTTTTGTTTTCGAGCAGCAGGGCCAATTGGGAGGCACCCCACCCCCACCCCTAAAAAGATCTCTTTTTTTTGCAGCACTGAGAGTTGGGAGGGAGTTCTGGGGGTCTGCCCCAGAAGCTGTGATGTCACAGCTGTGATGTGGTGCTCGATTTCCTTCCAGGCATATAAAAAACACAAGGGGTACACGGGACACGAAATTCGCAGCGATTCCTTCATGTACAGAGTTCCAGCCGAAATTTGGAAAGGTGGAATGTCGGAGGGTTGGTTTATTTATTTAGTATATCTGCCGAAATTTGGTTTATTTGTTATATCTTACAAAATTTGGAAAGGTAGAATGTTGGAAGGTTTGTTTATTTATTTATTATATCTGCCACCTTTCCAGAGACCTGTTCACAAAGGGCTTTCCCACACTTCTTAGATTTGTCAGTCATGTGCCCCTATACATTGGGATTTTGCCTTTTCCACATGTGTTTTACTCCCTATGGTTCAGTTCAGTTTATTGTTACAGTCACTGACCAGAACATTTTAGTCATCTAGAACAACCTTAAAAGTACCTTATAAAAAGTTCCACAAAGAATCCTCATGTTAAAATTTAATGACTTGAGGGTTATAATGGTAAAAAATAAGAATTTTAAAGATTATTAAATTTTAAAGATTATTATTTAACCAAAGATTTTAGGTTTTCACGGCTGGCATCATCATTAGGGTTTGCAGAATCTTTCGGGCTCAAGTGCCGTGTTCTACTGGAAAAAGTTTTCCTTCCAGACGTTTCGTTCTCAGCTGCGGAGAACATACTCAGTGGCGTTGCAGCCGGAGCAGTCGCTCAGACCTTCTTGGCTGCTGTGCATTGAGTGACATGCACAGCAGCCAAGAAGGTCTGAGTGCCTGCTCTGGCTGCAACGCCACTGAGGATGTTCTCCGCAGCTGAGAACGAAACATCTGGAAGGAAAACTTTCTCCAGTAGAACACGGCACTTGAGCCCGAAAGATTCTACAAACCCTAATATTATTTAACCCTTTAAACCATTTTAAAAGGTCATTTTAAAATTTGTTAAAAGATTTACAATTTGGCCTATTTGTCTTGCTTTTTGTGTCCTTTATGAACCTGGGAACAGAACCTGGCCCCCTGTCTTGTTGTCTGGTGGTTCCTATCTGATAGAAGACAATCTAATTTGAGTTTATTTAATCTGCCAGGGAACCTTTCCAATAGTGAGCTGATAATTGCTCTTCAGCTTGCCGTATGAAAACAACAATTAAAGAATAGAGGCTCCAGAGAATCTATTTCAGGCTGGGAACACGAACAGAGCCTCAGTATATAGGAAAGGAAAGGTCCCCTGTGCAAGCACCAGTCGTTTCCGACTCTGGGGTGACATTGCTTTCACAACGTTTACAAGGCAGACTTTTTACAGGGTGGTTTGCCATTGCTTTCCCCAATCATCTACAGCAGGGGTGGCCAACGGTAGCTCTCCAGATGTTTTTTGCCTACAACTCCCATCAGCCCCAGACAGCATGGCCAATGGCTGAGGCTGATGGGAGTTGTAGGCAAAAAAAACATCTGGAGAGCTACTGTTGGCCACCCCTGATCTACACTCTCCCCCCAGCAAGCTGGGTATTCATTTTACCAACCTCGGAAGGATGGAAGGCTGGGTCAACCTTGGACCGGCTACCTGAATCCAGCTTCCGCTGGAATCGAACTCAGGTCGTGAGCAGAGAGTTCAGATCACAGTACTGCAGGACTGCTGCTTTACTACTCTGTGCCACGGGGCCACATAAGTACTTAAGGAGTCCCTTTATACCTCCCCTCTACTACCACAGATGGCAGGGACGTACTCCTAGCTAGAGTGGCTGCTTTTATATTTCATCTCTGTGCCTCCAGCTTATTTCCCTGCACTTTTATTCTTGAGCACTTTTAAAGTGCTCAAGAATAAACCCGTCATGCAGAGCTGAAATACTGAAGTGACCACTAGAGGGACCAAAACACATTTATTGGTTTGTTTGTTTCGATTTGTGTCCCGCCCTCCCCGCCGAAGCAGGCTCAGGGCAGATTACATGTTCATGTATAGACATGAAATTTAAATGTACTTTAAGACATAAAACATAAAATCATAAAAATGTCAAAACATTTCAAGTGCTACATGGAAAAAAAGAAAAAAAATGCAACAAGGGCACACACGTGACAAAATAACGCGTGCAGAAAAGCATGAAGTAAAAAGAAGAAGATGAAGAAGATATTGGATTTATATCCCGCCCTCCACTCCGAAGAGTCTCAGAGCGGCTCACAATCTCCTTTACCTTCCTCCCCCCCCCACAACAGACACCCTGTGAGGTGGGTGGGGCTGGAGGAGGCTCTTACAACAGCTGCCCTTTCAAGGACAACCTCTGCCAGAGCTATGGATGACCCAAGGCCATTCCAGCAGCTGCAAGTGGAGGAGTGGGGAATCAAACCCGGTTCTCCCAGAAAAGAGAGCTATGGCTGACCCAAGGCCATGCTAGCAGGTGCAAGTGGAGGAGTGGGGAATCAAACCCCGTTCTCTCAGAAGAAGAAGAAGAAGACTGCAGATTTATACCCCGCCCTTCTCACTGAATCAGAGACTCAGAGCGCCTTATAATCTCCTTTATCTTCCTCCCCCACAACAGACACCCTGTGAGGTGGGTGGGCCTGAGAGAGCTCTCACAGCAGCTGCCCTTTCAAGGACAACCTCTGCCAGAGCTATGGCTGACTCAAGGCTATTCCAGCAGGTGCAAGTGGAGGAGTGGGGAATCAAACCCAGTTCTCCCAGAGAAGAGTCTGCACACTTAACCACTACACCAAACAATCTAGTTAAATCATAAAAATTAAGAATCCTATATAATAAAGCAAACCATATAACCAAACATAAAACAACATGCAAAGCCATAAAAACCATTCTCAGCCTAGATGAAACCAGTTCCAAAGGATGGGATCCCACAATTAAAAGTCTGTCTTGGCCAGTTGCTAAAACACAATAAGGCAGGCAGCAAGAGAGCCTCCAGAGGGAAGGTGTTCCAACACTGAGGGGCCACCACAGAGAAGGCCCTGTCTCTGGCCGCCACCCGCCTCCCCTCTGCGAGCAGGGGAAGAGAGAACAGGACTTTGGAGAAAGGTCTTAGCTGGTTTGGCTGGTTGCTAAAGAGTAAGGTAGACACTACGAGACCTTCGAAAGGGAGGGCATTTGAGGGAGGAAGTGCTACCCCCACGGCCGAGAAAGCAGGGACAGAGAGATTCACTTTGGAATGGCGTAATCCAGGAGCATTTCGCGAGAATTCTTTTCACGCCGTACCTCTTTCTCCCAGGGCTGTGTTCCTCTCCATTGCTTGGAGCAGTTGCCTTTCGAGGCAGACCTGCTTTTCCGCAGCCACGGCCAGGGCAGCCTGGAGCTTGTGCAGTTCTTCCGGCTGTGGCCGCTCCGCCAGCTGGGCCTCCAGACCCTTCACCTGCAGACCCAAGAAGAGCCTGAACGCACTCTTGTCCCAATGGGGAAGCATTTCTGTCAGAACATCTCTGCCGTCCCTAGAGGCAACCCACTCATGAGCCTAGGAAAGTGGCCATCTTGCTAACTGGCTTGATTCGCCCTCGTGCAACTTGCTGGGCAGCCACAGAGTAGTTGCAGCTTTTCATGACCTGAACAGCATTGCCTGCTCCTCAACAGGTAGGGTTGCCAATCCCCAGGTGGGGGCTGGGGATGCCCTAGTTTGGAGGCCCTCCCCCCTCTTCAGGGTCGTCAGAAAGCAGGGGGAGGGGAGGGAAATGTCTGCTGGGAACTCTGTTATTCCCTATGGAGATTTATTCCCATAGAAAATCATGGAGAATTGACCTGAAGATGAAGAAGATGAAGATATTGGATTTAATAATAATAATAATAAAATTTTATTTATATCCCGCCCTCCCCGCCTAAGCAGGCTCAGGGCGGCTAACAACATCCATAAAATATACAATACAATAAATATACAAGACTTTAAAATCAACATTATCCAAAACAATTCTAAAATTCACATTTGACATAATTTGACAGTAACAGTGATGTTCCTGGCGCTATTTCTGTCAGTTTACATGATAGCGAGGGTCCCTGGGCAAAGTCATTTTGGCGGATCCATTCGTTTCGTAATCATAAATCAGCAGTCTGTAAAAGCCGACCTAAAAAGAATGGTCTTGCAGGCCATCCCGCCCTACACTCCGAAGAGTCTCAGAGCGGCTCACAATCTCCTTTATCTTCCTCCCCCACAACAGACACCCTGTGAGGTGGGTGGGGCTGGAAAGGGCTCTCACAGCAGCTGCCCTTTCAAGGACAACCTCTGCCAGAGCTATGGCTGACCCAAGGCCATTCCAGCAGGTGCAAGTAGAGGAGTAGGGAATCAAACCCGGTTCTCCCAGATAAGAGTCCGCACACTTAACCACTACACCAAACTGGCTCTCCACACACCAAACTGGTATCTGCGGGTATCTGGGGCTCTGGGGGGGGCTGTTTTTTTTGGGTAGAGGCACCAAATTTTCAGTATAGCATCTAGTGCCTATCCTCAAAATACCCCCCAAGTTTCAAAGGATTGGACCAGGGGGTCCAATTCTATGAGCCTCAAAAGAAGGTGCCCCTATCCTTCATTATTTCCTATGGAAAGAAGGAATTGAAAAGGTGTGCTGTCCCTTTAAAGGTGATGGCCAGAACTCCCTTTGGAGTTCAATTATGCTTGTCACAGCCTTGATCTTGGCTCCACCCCTAATGTCTCCTGGATCCACCCCCAAAGTCTGCTGGCTCCACCCCCGAAGTCCCCAGATATTTTTTGAATTGGACTTGGCAACCCTAATCCCCAGGCAGGCAACAGAAAAAAGTCGCATGGATAGGAGACCGGAAAAAAAGCAACAGCTCCGTGTAAAATTCACCTCTTGTCAGTTTCTTATCTTCAAAAAATCATTCAAAATATTGGTTTGGTATATCAAATTTTACTTTTCAAAATTAGTCCGGATTTGCACAATGTAGGCACAAAATACTCCCAACACACCTTCAGTGATGGTTGGAGAAAATGTAATGCGAATGACACAGAAGTGTGAGAAACATAAGCCAAGTATTGGAAAATGTGGCTTGGATAAAGCAGCTGCGAAACAGGAGAATTGTAGACCGGTTATGCCTGTAAGCTGATATTGGAAGTGTATTGGAGTATTTTGTGCCTACATTGTGAAAATCCGGACTTGTTTTGTAAAGTAAAGTTTGATATTCCAAACCAATATTTTGAATGATTTTTTGAAGATAAGAGACTGACAAGAGGTGCATTTTACACAGAGCTGTTGCTTTTTCCCCAATCCCAGGTGGGGGCAGGGGATCCCCTGGTTTGGAGGCCCTCCCCCCACTTCAGGGTTATCAGAATGCAATGAGCGGTGTGTGTGTGTGTCTGCTGGACACTCCATTATGCCCAATGGAGACCAATTCTCATAGGGTATACTGGAGAATTGATCTGTGGGTATCTGGGGCTCTGGAAAAGCTGTTTTTGAGGTAGAGGTACCAAATTTGCAGCGTAGCATCCAGTGCCTCTCCTCAAAACAACCTCCAAGTTTCAAAAGGATTGGACCAGGGGGTCCAATTCTGTGAGCCCCCAAAGAAGGTTCCCCTATCCTTCCTTATTTCCAAAGGGAGGGAAGGCATTTAAGAAGAAGAAAATGAAGATATTGGATTTATATCCCGCCCTCCACTCCGAAGAGTCTCAGAGTGGCTCACAATCTCCTTTCCCTTCCTCCCCCACAGCAGACACCCTGTGAGGTAGATGAAGATATTGGATTTATATCCCACCCTCCACTATGAAGAGTCTCAGAGCGGCTCACAATCTCCTTTACCTTCCTCCCCCACAACAGGCACCCTGTGAGGTAGATGAAGATATTGGATTTATATCCCACCCTCCACTATGAAGAGTCTCAGAGCGGCTCACAATCTCCTTTACCTTCCTCCCCCGCACAACAGACACCCTGTGAGGTAGATGAAGATATTGGATTTATATCCCGCCCTCCACTCCGAAGAGTCTCAGAGCGGCTCACAATCTCCTTTCCCTCCCCCCACCCCACAACAGACACCCTGTGAGGTAGATGAAGATATTGGATTTATATCCCGCCATCCACTCCAAAGAGTCTCAGAGCGGCTCACAATCTCCTTTACCTTCCTCCCCCACAACAGAAACCCTGTGAGGTAGATGAAGATATTGGATTTATATCCCGCCCTCCACTCCAAAGAGTCTCAGAGCGGCTCACAATCTCCTTTACCTTCCTCCCCCCACAACAGACACCCTGTGAGGTAGATGAAGATATTGGATTTATATCCCGCCCTCCACTATGAAGAGTCTCAGAGCGGCTCACAATCTCCTTTCCCTTCCTCCCCCACAACAGACACCTTGTGAGGTGGGCGGGGCTGAGAGGGCTCAGACAGACCCTGCACTTTCAAGGACAACTCCTACTAGAGCTACAGATGACCCAAGGCCATTCCAGCAGCTGTAAGTGGAGGAGAGTGGAGTCAGACCCTGTTCTCCCAGATAGGAGTCCGCACACTTAACCACTACACCCAACTGGAGGAGAAGGAGAAGACTGCAGATTTATACCCCGCCCTTCTGTCTGAATCAGAGACTCAGAGTGGCTTTGGGGAGGGACAGTGGCTCAGTGGTAGAGCATCTGTTTGGTAAGCAGAAGGACCCAGGTTCAATCCCTGGCATCGCCAAAAAAAGGTCCAGGCAAGTAGGCGTGAAAATCCTCAGCTTGAGACCCTGGAGAGCCGCTGCCAGTCTGAGTAGACAAGACTGACTTTGATGGACCAAGGGTCTGATTCAGTAGAAGGCAGCTTCATATGTTCATATGTACAATCTCCTATACCTTCCTCCCCCACAACAGACACCCTGTGAGGTGGGTGGGGCTGGAGAGGGCTCTCACAGCATCTGCCCTTTCAAGGATAACCTCTGCCAGAGCTATGGCTGACCCATTCCAGCAGGTGCAAGTGGAGGAGTGGGGAATCAAACCCGGTTCTCCCAGATAAGGGTCCACACACTTAACCACTACACCAAAGTGGCTCTCCTTAAAGGTGTGCGATCCCTTTAAACGTGATGGCCACTGGCCTGATCCAACAGGGCTTCTCTTATGTTCTTATGTGACACAGAGTGTTGGACTGGAGGGGCCACTGGCCTGATCCAACAGGGCTTCTCTTATGTTCTTATGTGACACAGAGTGTTGGACTGGAGGGGCCATTGGTCTGATCCAACACGGCTTCTCTAATGTTCTTATGTGACACAGAGTGTTGGACTGGATGGGCCATTGGCCTGATCCAACAGGGCTTCTCTTATGTTCTTATGTGACACAGAGTGTTGGACTGGATGGGCCAGTGGCCTGATCCAACAGGGCTTCTCTTATGTTCATATGTGACACAGAGTGTTGGACTGGATGGGCCAATGGCCTGATCCAACATGGCTTCTCTTATGTGACACCGAGTGTTGGACTGGATGGGCCAATGGCCTGATCCAACATGGCTTCTCTAATGTTCTTATGTGACACAGAGTGTTGGACTGGATGGGCCATTGGCCTGATCCAACAGGGCTTCTCTTATGTTCTTATGTGACACAGAGTGTTGGACTGGATGGGCCAGTGGCCTGATCCAACAGGGCTTCTCTTATGTTCATATGTGACACAGAGTGTTGGACTGGAGGGGCCAGTGGCCTGATCCAACAGGGCTTCTCTTATGTTCATATGTGACACAGAGTGTTGGACTGGATGGGCCAGTGGCCTGATCCAACAGGGCTTCTCTTATGTTCTTATGTGACACAGAGTGTTGGACTGGATGGGCCAGTGGCCTGATCCAACAGGGCTTCTCTTATGTTCTTATGTGACACAGAGTGTTGGACTGGATGGGCCAGTGGCCTGATCCAACAGGGCTCCTCTTATGTTCATATGTGACACAGAGTGTTGGACTGGAGGGGCCATTGGTCTGATCCAACAGGGCTTCTCTTATGTTCTTATGACTCTGACCTTGGACCCTTCTGGGGCTCCTGTTGTTCCCAGGCTCTGCCCACAAGGCTCCAGGAATTTCCCAACCTGAATCCAGCAACTCCACACCCTGCTGGTGGCCAAGGGGAAGTTGACAACCTTACTCCAAAGGGGGCCAAGTGAATCTAGGGGGGGGGAGTCTGTTCCCTGCTGCCCCTAAAATTTGTACCTGGTGGGCAAACTCCTCCGCTTGCTGCCTCAGCTCCTGCTCCAGATCGAGTTGCCGAGATACTTCGCCGTACTCCTGGGTAACCAGCCGGGATGCTGGAAATGTACAGAAGAGAGACATTAGCCCACATGGCGTTCAAGAGAGGATGTTGGGGTTGGGAAGAAGATATTGGATTTATATCCCGCCCTCCACTCCGAAAAGTCTCAGAGCAGCTCACAATCTCCTTTCCTTTTCTCCCGCACAACAGACACCCTGTGAGGTGGGTAGGACTGAGAGAGTTCTCCCAGAAACTGCCCTTTCAAGGACAAGAGTCTCAGAGCGGCCTACAATCTCCTTTCCCTTCCCTCCCACAACAAACACCTTGTGAGGTAGATGAAGATATTGGATTTATATCCCGCCCTCCACTCCAAAGAGTCTCAGAGCGGCTCACAATCTCCTTTACCTTCCTCCCCCACAACAGACACCCTGTGAGGTGGGTGGGGCTGGAGAGGGCTCTCACAGCAGCTGCCCTTTCAAGGACAACCTCTGCCAGAGCTATGGCTGACCCAAGGCCATGCTGGCAGGTGCAAGTGGAAGATTGGGGAATCAAACCCGGTTTTCCCAGATAAGAGTCTGCACACTTAACCACTACACCAAACTGGTCTCCATTGTTGGACCTAGAGCTGCCAACCTCCAGGTGGCACCTGGACATTGGTCACTTTTGCATTGATCTCCTGACAACCAAAATCAGTCTCTCTCCCCCTCCCCCTGAGAAAATAGCTGCTTTGGAGGGTGGACTCTAGAGCATTCTACCCAGCTGAGGTCCACCTTCCCCAAACACTACCCTCTTCCAGCTTCACCCCCCCCCCATCAATCAATCAATTTATTCAGCTAACAAGAAGTACAAGTCAGAAGCAAGAACTATTCATTAAAACATTTAAGAATAAAATTGGTCTAAAAATAACAGAAATATCTCCAAGATTTAACATTTAAACTCCATACGTAAAAACTTAAGATCTACGCTGGTCCATCAGTGGCTATTAGCCACAGCATTTCTAAAATGTAGAATCTATGCATAAAATTTCATGCCAAATTCTACAGGCTGCTGAGAAAGATTTAGCACAGCTAACAGTGACCTGAGGGTTCGCACCCATCAAAAAGCTTCCTTAAAATATCGACATCAGAACAACCTATGCAATTCTCCTCTATTTCCCTAATTTATTCTCTTCTCTCTCCCCCCAAATCTCCAAATGTTTCTCAACCCAGCGCTGGTAACCCTAGCTGGACCAGACCTTTATGGTGGTGGCCCCACCTCTAATCCACCTTGTGGCACGGCAAGCGCCGCTGTCCTGCCCTGTCAGCCCCGCTCTCCCCCACCTCAATTCTGTGCCCCTTAATTGAAGCTGGCACCCATGCCACTTCTCCCAAAAGCCAGTTTCTCTTCTCTGATGCTCACTTAGGTGGGCATGCTCTCTGCTAAAGGAAAACCCAACAACATTCTGCATAAAGGTAATCCCCAAATGTCTCAGTATGAAGAAATCATGCCAGAAGAAGGTTTTCTATGCCTGATCTTGGGCTTCTGGAAGCAGAAACCCTACAGTTGGGGGGAATAAGCCCAGAACTCCTGACACCGCTCACCAACCACCGACTCTCCCCCGATCCGGCAGCCCCCAAGTGGTCAACCTGCCTTGTCGGACCCTCTTCAAAGCCCGCTGATGGTGTTCCATGGAGGCCTGCAGGCTCTGCTTCTCGGAAGACTCCTCTTCTAGCTTCGCAGGAGGAAGACACAAAAAAACAGCCCTTCACAGTGATTGGCAATTTTTTGTCTTTATTTAAAAACAAACAAACAATTAAGGACGTTATATATCTGGGGACTTTGGGGATGGAGCCAGGAGACATTGGGGGTGGAGCCAGAAGCAAGGATGTGACAAGCATAATTGAACTCCAAAGGGAGCGCTGGCCATCTCGTTTAAAGGAACGGCGTGCCTTCCCTCCGTTGGAAATAATGAAGGATAGGGGCTCCTTCTTTGGGGCTCATAGAATTGGGCCCCCTGGTCCAATCTTTTTGAAAAATGGAGGGTGTTTTGAGGAAAGCATTGGATGCTATGCTGCAAATTTGGTGTCTCTACTAAAAAAAAAAAAACAGCTTCCCCAGAGCCTCAGATACCTGCAGATCAATTTTCCATAATACCCTATGGGAATCAATTTTCCATAATACCCTATGGGAATTTTCCATAATACCCTATGGGAATCAGTCTCCATAGGGAATAATGGAGTGCCCAGCAGACAGTCCCCTCCCCTGCTTTCTGATGACCCTAACGTGGGGGAAGGGCATCCACTATATATATAGTGCCTCTCCTCAAAACACCCTCTGAGTTTCAAAACGTTTGGACCAGGGGGTCCAATTCTATGAGCCCCCAAAGATGGTGCCCCTGCCCTTCCTTATTTCCAAATGGAGGGAAGGCATTTAAAAGGTGTGGGGTCCCTTTAATGTGATGGCCAGAACTCCCTTCGAAGTTCGGTCATGCTTTCCACACCCTTCCTCCTGGCTCCACCCCCAAAGTGCACTGATATCTCTTGAGTTGGACCTGGCAACCCTATATCCAGAAGAACAGATCTTGGTCATCTGGAGATGAATTGTAATAGAGGTAGGTCTCTAGTTGCCACCTGGAAACTGGGAACCCTATGGGCCTGTCATGCCCTGGGCCTAGGGCCATGAGGCCTAGAGGGCCTGGAGAAGCCTGCTTTGAAATTACTAGTGGGCCAACATCTCCCACGATCCCTTCTGTCCCTTAGATTGGGTAGGCAGACATTCTGGAGGGAAAATTTGCCCAGTGGAGAACAGAGGGGTGGGGACCTGAGAGGAAGAAATAAAGGCTTAGCAAGAAAGGGAGGAGTGTTCTCTCTGGAAAGGCTGAGCTGGGGATAGGCTGCAGCTAGGAGAGTTCCCTCATCTAAAGAGGGGTGAATGCATTTGGAATCAGATGGAGGGAATGTATCGTTAGTTTGCATTAGGGCTTTTATCTTTCATTGGGAGGGACAGTGGCTCAGTGGTAGAGCATCTGCTTGGGAAGCAGAAGGTCCCAGGTTCAATCCCTGGCATCTCCAAAAAAGGGTCCAGGCAAATAGGTATGAAAAAACCTCAGCTTGAGACCCTGGAGAGCCGCTGCCAGTCTGAGAAGACAATACTGACTTTGATGGACCAAAGGTCTGATTCAGTATAAGGCAGCTTCATATGTCCATGGAGCCAGGAACGAAGTTGTGACAAGCATCCTTTTTCGCTATCGCACTAAAAAATTTACAACCCACTTGTTTGTTCTTGAGCACTTATAATAAACCTATTGTTATACTGCCTGGGTCCTCCTGTCTCTTCGGCATGGATAAAAGGTACGTGTTGAGAAGGAAGACAGGGGTCCGGTGGGTGCTCTGGGCCCTCTCAGACAGATCCATAGCAGAGTGGTGGCAGCTTGTAGAGGCCCTAGGGTTGCTAATTCCAATTCAAGAAATATCTGGGAACTTTGAGGGTGGAGCCAGGAGACTTTGGGGGTGGGGCCATGAGCAAGATTGGAACAACTACAATTGCACTCCAAAGGGAGTTCTGGCCATCGCATTGAAAGGGGCTGCACACCTTTTCAATGCCTTTCCTCCATTAGAAATAATGAAGGATAGGAATACCTTCTTTGGGGGCTCATAGAATTGGCTCCCCTAGTTCAATCCTTTTGAAACTTGGAGGGTGTTTTGAGGAAAGGCATCAGATGCTATGCTGCAAATATGGTGCCTCTACCTCAAAGAACACCCCCCCCCCCAGAGCCCCAGACACCCGCAGATCAATTTCCCATTGTTTCCTATGGGAATTGTTTCCTATGGGAAATAGAGTGCCCAGTAGACATTTCCCTCCCTCCCCCACTTTCTAAAGCGGGTGGAGGGCCTCCAAACCAGCGAATCCCCTGCTCCCACCTAGGGATTGGCAACCCTCTCTCTCTCTCTCTCTCTCTCACACACACACACACACACACAAACACACACACTTAAGGAGTCTGGTTACTTGCTCTGAAAATGAAAGCAAAACTAATAGAAGCTGCTGCTGACCCTTCCCCATGAAGTACTTTCTGTTTCCTCCTGAACTTTAAAGGCACACAAACAACAGAAACACACAAACATATTTTAAAACGGGACCTGTTTGCAGGTTTCTAAACCTGCCGGAGCTCTAGAGATACATGGCGGCTGTGGGGGTGGGGGGGGAGCCTGTAAAACCGGGGGATCCCCCGCTGGGATCTGGGGATTGTGAAGCCTAAAAGGCCCTCCCTGGCCCCCTGCATGTGACAAGGCCCAGCCTCGATCTCTAACTGCAACCCATCCTACCTGCACCTGGAGGCGCTGGACACAACCCTGGAGCTCCTTCACTTGCGCAGCCAGTTCCTTCTTCTCACGCAGCAGCTGGGAAACCCTTGCTTGAAGGTCTTGGGCCAAGAGAGAGAAAAGAAAAGAAGGACAGGGGAAGTTTGGGGGGGTTGCCTGGAATACTGCTGCTTAGGCATGCCAACCTGGGACATTCTGGGAGATTTGGGAGTGGGGCCTGTGAAGGGGAGACTTTTGGGAGGGATTTCACCCAAAATACGTAGTATGTCTTAGAGCTGGTGTGGCTGAACTTGCTTAATGTAAGAGCTACATAGAATAAATGTCAGATTTAGTTTGAGAGCCGCAAGACATGGATGTCAGATGCCAGAGGGAGGGAAGGCAGGCAGGCAAATAGGTAGGGGAGGAGGGAGGGAGGGGTGGAAAGAAAGCAACTTGAAATGCATTCTCCAAGCTGCCAGCTGCCTTGGCTTGGAGAAGTGATTTAAAGAGAGAAATGCCTTCTCCAAGCCAGCCAACACATCAGCGGGGGCTTCAAGAGCCACATGTGGCTTCCGAGCCACAGTTTCGCCACCCCTGCCATAGAGTCTGCCGTCTAAAGCTGCCATTTTCTCCATTTTTTAAAATGGCCCTGTGCTAGCCTTGTGGTTTCACTTGCAACAAATGCCAGGACGTGACCTCATGTCACTGGCAGGGCAGGGCTCTAGGATCTGGGCAACACGCTATGGTTTTAACCGTAGTTTTGCTCAGGTCCTAAAGTGTTGTCTCAACATCACACCTGTGAGGTGATATCACTCCTGCTATTCACTACTCCAGCTCAGGGCCCTTTCTCCCCCTGCCCTGCTAGCCGGCAACCGCTTTTACTGCCGTTCGGAGATGATCAGGAAAAAAAAGGGATTCCAGACTCACCTTTGATTTGCTGCAAGGACTGGCACACCAGATCCGGCGCTGGCTCATCAGGGATCTCGTCCTCGCTGCCCAAGCTCGCAAAATCTCCCGGGAGGTGGCTCAGCATCGGCAGCAGAACTGCACTGATCCGTTTCAGCTTCTTGTTTTCCTTGTTCATCTAGGAGGTGGAACAAGGGACGGGGTGGTGGTGGGATGGAATAGTCAGAAGCTCTTGGCTGAGGTGTGTAATCTGCTGGCAAAGGAGCAGCTGGAAAATCCCTGGAGGTTTTCTTTTGAAGGGGGGGGGTGGAGCCTGGGGCAGGACCTGAATACAATCCTTTCAGCGATTCAGAAGCAAAACCAGTGCTCTTCTTCAGAGATTGTCAAGGGCATCAAGGGTGATCAGGATGTCCTGGGAGGAGCCAGGACTTTTTGACTCAAAATGAACTTATGAAGCTGCCTTATACTGAATCAGACCTTTGGTCCATCAAAGTCAGTATTGTCTTCTCAGACTGGCAGCAGCTCTCCAGGATCTCAAGCTGAGGTTTTTCACACCTATTTGCCTGGACCCTTTTTTGGAGATGCCGGGGATTGAACCTGGGACCTTCTGCTTCCCAAACAGATGCTCTACCACTGAGCCACCGTCCCTCCCCAAAATGCTTTTGAATGGAGTGTAAATATATGAAGGTTTGCACAACCGCAATATGAACGTCTCATTTATATATTTGATTGAATTTTGAAAATATACAATATCAATATTAATACTCATATGCAATTAATCTTATAGAACCAGGTTATAAACAAGCATAAATACTTACATACATACAATAAAATATCTCGTAATCATTTTAAGTTATATCGATGTATCTAGATATGCAGACCATTTTCCATCCAAGGAGAGCGATCAAGACGAAAACAAGATTAAAGCTAAGGCAATAATTCCTGCATCAAAATACAATTGATCTAATTGAACCCATATTATCATTCAACTATTAAGTAAGCATTGCTAAGAATTCTTAACTGCCTAAATAATTTTTATGCAAATTATTAGAGATGATTCCAAAAATTACTATCGAAAATGGAAATCACCTCAAGTTCCAACAATCTCCAGCTGGTTAACCACGGTTTGGGACATTCTCATACTAGAAAAATAACAATATGAATGTCTGATGAAGCCTCCGTGTGAAACGGCCGGCTCCAGTTTGCGGCCCTGTGATTAACTTAGAGAATTGGGGTTCAGCCTTCATTCCCCTGACAATATCTGAAGAAGGGCGCTGGTTTTGCTTCGAAATCACTGAAACGATTGCAGTGGAGCTGAACTTGTTTTGAACTGCTGTTTTGCTGTCTCCCGGTTTGACCGGGAGTTTGCTGGGTCAAAGTGAAGAGTAATTTTCAGCCATGAGCCTTTGGGTTTCTTTGCATGTGTCTTCCCCAGTTTTATGTTGTAGGAGAAGGCAAAACAGACTAAAAAAATAGCCCCAACAGCCCCCCACCTCTGCTAGAGATGACGTGGCATGCAAATAGATATCTATTATTGTGGGAAATATGGTTGCCAAGTCCTATTCAAGAACTATCTGGGGACTTTGGGGGCGGAGCCAGGAGACATTGGGAATGGAGCCAAGAGCAAGGGTGTGACAAGCATCATTGAACTCCAAAGTTCTGGCTATCACATTTAAAGGGACAGCACACCTTTTTAAATGCCTTCCTTCAATAGGAAATAATGAAGGAGAGGAGCACCTTCTTTGAGGGCTCATAGAATTGGACCCCCTGGTCCAATTCTTTTGAAACTTGGGGAGTATTTTGGGGAGAGGCACTGGATGCTATACTGAAAATTTGGTGCCTCTACCTCAAACGACAGCTCCCCCAGAGCCCCAGATACCCACGGATCAATTTGCCATTATTTCCTATGGGAATAAGTCTCCATAGGGAGTAATAGAGTTCCCAGAAGACATTTCCCTCCCCTCCCCCCCGCTTTCTGATGATCCTGAAGCAGAGGGAGGGCCTCTAAACCGGGGGATCCCCTGCCCCCACCTGGGGATTGGCAACCCTAGTGGGAAATGTCAATAATGATTAGCCTGCCAATCCACCAGCATAGATGAAAATTTCTCCTGTTACAGAGAAACAGGATTCTTTCTGCCCAATAAGTGGAAGAACTTGCATGTGGCACATTTTAGGGCATGTTCTGGGCAGGGCCCTGTAAGGAAGTAGACCACACTAGTGGAGAAGCCTCCTGTCTCAATTCCCCTTGCATTTCCCCAGTTTATAAAATAGCAGAGAGGACATGCCATATGAGAAAATGCCCCCTTGCAACTAATTTCCAGAGTCACAGAATCATAGAATTGGAAGGGGATCTTAGAGATCTTCTAGTCCCACCCTCTTGCTCAATGCAGGGTCAGTTTTTGGATCCTGGCCCTCAGCCCAATGATCTTCGCTGACCTCAGTCCTTGCTGACACTTCTTCCGGGTCTCAACCGTCATGGCCCCAGCAAGCTCACCTGAGCTGCGTAGGCTTCGGCCTGCTCCCGGCACCGCTTCTCGATTTCGTACTCAGCCTCCAAGGAATTCAGCTCAGCCAGCAAGGCCTCCGAAGCTGGAAACGGAAAGGGGGAATGCGAACACTGAGGCAAAGAGGCTCAGGGGATCAGACTGTGCAGGCTTGAGCTCCGTGAAATAAGGTTGCCAACTCCAGGTTGGGAAATTCCTGAAGATTTGGGGGTGTGGTAAGCCAAACTCGAGGGGGTGCTTGAAAATATTCTACCATTACAACGGACTGTGGCATTATTCCCTGCTGAGGTCCTACCCATTCCCATTCCCAAGCCCTCCCTTCTGCAGGCTTCACCCTCACATCTCAGGGAATTTTCCAACCTGGAGTTGGCAACCCAGTGGTGGAACTTTGAGCTGGGGAAGGAGCTCAGCAGAGATATGATACTGTGGAATCCCACCTCCAAAGCAGCCATCTTCTCCAGGGCAACTGCTCTCTAGAGTCACTGGAGATGTTGCAGTTCCAAGAGTTCTCCAGGTAGCATCTGGAGGCTGGCAAACCTAGGACAGAGCTTTTCTTATTTGCTTTCCCCCATGGGCTGATGTTTACGTGTCAGGCTGGATGCTCCAAAATCTCCTCTAGAATTAGCATATGAAGTTGCTTTCTGCTGAATCAGACCCTCGGTCCATCAAAGTCAGTCTTGTCTACTCAGCCTGGCAGCAGCTCTCCAGGGTCTCCAGCTGAGGTTTTTCACACCTATTTGCCTGGACCCTTTTGAGTTGGAGATACCGGAGATTGAACCTGGGACCTTCTGCTTACCAAGCAGAGGCTCTACCACTGAGCCGCCGTCCCTCCCCTAATGAGGCTGGGCAACATCACTCCGACATATTCCTGGGCAGATCCACCCAGGCTCACATCTGTGCCCATTCTTACGTACCCTGTTCAAATTCGGCCAGTTTCTCCTTGGTCTCGTCTGCTTCCTGGAGAAGAGCATCTTCCTGGAGGAGGGAAGGAGGAAGAGAACCTTTGCTTGAGAGTCGTTCTTCCTTCATCAGAGCAGGAGGGATGCCCAGGCCTGACTAGGCCTTGGCAGGGACCATAGTAGGAGTAGCCCTGAGGGAGCAGCTGGCAACACACCCTTCGATCCACTGGCCAACGAGATGCCCACTGAAGGACCACCGTCCAAGGCACAGAAGCCTTCTGGGGCACCCAGGTAGCTACAGTGGGTAAGCAATTGCCAATGAACCACTGGGCTAAAAGAGCCAGTTTGGTGTAGTGGTGAAGTGTGCCGTCTCTTATCTGGGAGAACTGGGTTTGATTCCCCACTCCTCCACATGCACCTGCTGGAATGGCCTTGGGTCAGCCAGAGTTCTCTTATCTGGAGGAGTGGATTCCCCACTCCTCCACTTGCAGCTGCTGGAATGGTCTTGGGTCAGCCATAGCTCTCTTATCTGGGAGAACCGGGTTGGATTCCCCACTCCTCCACTCGCAGCTGCTGGAATGGCCTTGGGTCAGCCGGAGCTCTCTTATCTGGGAGAACCGGGTTGGATTCCCCACTCCTCCACTTGCACCTGCTGGAATGGCCTTGGGTCAGCCAGAGCTCTCTTATCTGGGAGAACCAGGTTGGATTCCCCCCTCCTCCACTTGCAGCTGCTGGAGTGGCCTTGGGTCAGCCAGAGCTCTCTTATCTGGGAGAACCAGGTTGGATTCCCCCCTCCTCCACTTGCACCTGCTGGAATGGCCTTGGGTCAGCCAGAGCTCTCTTATCTGGGAGAACCAGGTTGGATTCCCCCCTCCTCCACTTGCAGCTGCTGGAGTGGCCTTGGGTCAGCCAGAGCTCTCTTATCTGGGAGAACCGGGTTGGATTTCCCACTCCTCCACTTGCAGCTGCTGGAATGGCCTTGGGTCATCCGGAGCTCTCTTATCTGGGAGAAGCGGGTTTGATTCCCCACTCCTCCACTTGCAGCTACAGGGCAGGGTACATACCTCTCCGTCTTCCTCAGAGAGGTCGCTGCCAGATTCCAGAATGGCTGCAGAGGGAAACAGAGAGTAAATTGCCACAGTGCCAGAACTTCTTTTGGTAGCGGGAACTCTTTTGCATATTATGCCACACACCCCTGATGTAGCCAATCCTCCAAGAGCTGACAAGGCTCTTCCTAGAGGGTCTATTGTAAGCTCCAGGAGGATTGGCTGCATCAGGCAGTCTTGCCCCCCACAAACAAAGCAGAGAGTCAGCCCAAGAAATGCAAGGGGCTCAATGCCCTGGGGGTTTTAACCAGTCATAGCCTTTGATATTCAGCAGGAGGCGCTCTGTCCCGCAAAGTGCCTGTAGGAGCATTTTCTTCTTGATTGGTGGCCCATAAGAGAAACTTTCCTGCCCTCTTTGGTTTAGGGTTGCTGTCCTGAGCCCGTCACCGGCCCCGTGGCATAGAGTGGTAAAGCAGCAGTGCTGCAGTGCTGTGGTCTGAACTCTCTGCCCATGACCTGAGTTCGATCCCAGCTGAAGCTGGTTCAGGTAGCCTGCTTGAGGTTGACTCAGCCTTCCATCCTTCTGAGGTCGGTCAAATGAGTCCCCAGCTTGCTGGTGGGAAAATGGAGATGACTGGGGAAGACAATGGCAAACCACCCCGTAAAAAGTCTGCTGTGAAAACTTCGGGAAAGCAACGTCACCCCAGAGTTGGAAACGACTGGTGCTTGCACAGACAGAGGACCTTTCCTTTTCCTTTCCTGAGCCCGTCAGGGGAGGGCGGGATATAACTATAATATAATAAAATTAAATTTTAAAAAACTCTGGGTTGGGAAAATTGGGGGGGGGGGGATGTGCGTGCCTGGGGAGGGTGGGGCTTGCAGAGAGGAGGGGCATCAGTAGGGGAATAACACCAGAGAAGCCACCCTCCAAGTCTGTCATCGTCTCCAGGAGAAGTGATCTCTGTAGTCTGGAGAGCTCTCATAATTCTGGGAGACCTCCCCTCCCCCTGGAGGTGGTAACCCCTTGGAGTGTTCCAGGCCAGGCTTCCGAGTTCCAGAAATGCTGGTGAGGCTGACCAAATTGCCTTACAAGAAAGAGAGCATGCAATTACACTCCTCTTCTGAACGTGCGTGGGTGTGGGGGGGAATCCTTTCAAGCCCCCCAAAGCTGTCAAGCTCCAGGCCAGAGGCGATCAGACTTGCATAATGTAAGAGCCACATAAAAGAAATGCCAGACATTTGAGAGCTGCAAGATAGGAAGGAAAGAAGGCAGGCAGGCAAGTAGATGGGGGGGGGGAGGGAGAAGTGGAAAGAAAGCAACTTTTAAATGCATTCTCCAAACCGCAGGCTGGCTTGGCTTGGAGAAGTGATTGAAAGAGAGAAATGCCTTCTCCGAGCTGGCCGATGGGGTGGTGGGGCTTTGAGAGCCGCACAAGATGTTTGAAAGAGCCACGGTCTGGCCACCCCTGCTCTAGGCAGAACTGTTCCCTGGGCATTAGTCATGTAGATTGTCCTTCCTTACTAGGGTTGCCAAGTCCAATTCAAGAAAT
Organism: Heteronotia binoei; assembly: GCF_032191835.1. Lineage (NCBI taxonomy): Eukaryota > Metazoa > Chordata > Lepidosauria > Squamata > Gekkonidae > Heteronotia > Heteronotia binoei. Next base: position 123,625,518 of record NC_083231.1, on the reverse strand, counting down.
ATCTGGGGACTTTGGGAGTGGAGCCAGGAGACATTAGGGGTGGAGCCAAGATCAAGGCTGTGACAAGTATAATTCAACTCCAAAGGGAGATCTGGCCATCACATTTAAAGGGACCAAACACCTTTTCAATTCCTTCCTTCCATAGGAAATAATGAAGGATAGGGGCACCTTCTTTTGGGGCTCATAGAATTGGACCCCCTGGTCCAATCTTTTTGAAACTTGGGGGGTATTTTGGGGAGAGGCACTACATGCTATACTGAAAATTTGGTGCTTCTACCTCCCAAAACAGCCCCCCCCCAGAGCCCCAGATACCCAAGGATCAATTCTCCATGATTATCTATGGGAATAAATCTCCATAGGGAATAATACAGTTCCCAGCAGACATTTCCCTCCCTCCCCCCTGCTTTCTGATGACCCTGAAGCGGGGGGAGGGTCCCCAAACCCGGGGATCCCCTGCCCCCACCTGGGGATTGGCAACCCTATTCCTTACCTGCAAGTTGGCCGAATCCCTCCCGGGAGAGCTCCATTTGGCTCCTTCTGGCTGCTGAGCAGCTGCTCACTTCGCTTCGCTTCTCCTCTGTCTTCCCCCCTCTAAATATATCCATGGGGTTTCCCTGCTCTAGGGGGAAGTGAAACTCCTTTCTTGTCAGTGCCCAGCCCATCAGGAACAGCCTCGGTGCCTTCCCGAGACCGCATCTGCAATAATGCCCAGGACCAAAAAACCCCAACTTCAAGTCTAGGCTACTGCGGGCTGAACCAGCTGAGTCCGAGAGGGGAAAAGTGCACAGCTCAATGAAAGTGTCAACCCAGAGTGCTGCAGCAGCGAAAGAAGCAACCTCTCTGTGTTCGGGATTATTAGAAAAAGGGCTAAGAACGACACAGCTGATATTGTCATGCTCAGGGGTCGTTTTGTAGAAAAACTGGTGGTGGAGCTCATTAGAATAACTCATTAGCATATGCCACCCCCTCCCACCAGCTAAAAGCAACCCGATGCAAGAAACAAAACCCCCAGGTGAGTGAGGCCTACTTGGGCTGGCTAAAGATTGAGCCAGCCCAAGCAGGCCTCGCACATCTGGGGCTCTCCAGTTTGAGAGCCAGTTTGGTGTAGTGGTTAAGTGCGTGGACTCTTATCTGGAAGAACCGGGTTTGATTCCCCACTCCTCCACTTGCAGCTGCTGGAATGGCCTTAGGTCAGCCAGAGCTCTCTTATCTAGGAGAACCGGGTTGGATTCCCCACTCCTCCACTTGCACCTGCTGGGATGGCCTTGGGTCAGCCAGAGCTCTCTTATCTGGGAGAACCGGGTTGGATTCCCCACTCCTCCACTTGCAGCTGCTGGAATGGCCTTGGGTCAGCCAGAGCTCTCTTATCTGGGAGAACCGGGTTTGATTTCCCACTCCTCCACTTGCACCTGCTGGGATGGCCTTGGGTCAGCCAGAGCTCTAACAGAGAGCCAGTTTGGTGCAGTGGTTAAGTGCGTGGACTCTTATCTGGGAAAACCGGGTTTGATTCCCCACTCCTCCACTTGCAGCTGCTGGAATGGCCTTGGGTTAGCCATAGCTCTGGCAGAAGTTGTCCTTGAAATGGCGACTGCTGTGAGAGCCCTCTCAGCCTCATCCACCTCACAGGGTGTCTGTTGTGGGGGGAGAAGATATAGGAGATTGTAAGCCACTCTGAGTCTCTGATTCAGGGAGAAGGGCGGGGTATAAATCTGCAATTCTTCTTCTTCCTTGGCCACCCCCCCCCTCACATTCAAAAAGCCAGCAAGTCACCCGCCACCCAAAACCACATAAAAAGTGGAGAAGGGGTGGCACGGTATGCCAGTAGTATGGCAGTAGAAGTGGAGAAAGGGTGGCAGTAGTCTGTGCGGAAAGGATCTCAGGATCTTAGTGGACCATACGCTGAACATGAGTCAACAGTGTGATGCGGTGGCTAAAAAGGCAAATGCAATTTTGGGCTGTATCAACAGCAGTCTAGTGTCCAGATCATATGATGTGATGGTATCGCTTTACTCTGCTCTGGGAAGACCTCACCTGGAGTATTGTTTTCAGTTTTGGGCACCACATTTTAAGAAGGATATAGACATGCTGGAACTGGTCCAGAGGAGGGCGATGAAGATGGTGAGGGGTCTGGAGACCAAGTCCTATGAGGAAAGGTTGAAGGAGCTGGGGATGTTTAGCCTGAAGAGGAGGTGGCTGAGAGGTGATACGACCACCATCTTCAAGTACTTGAAGGGTTTTCCTATAGAGGATGGTGTGGAATTGTTTTCTGTGGCCCCAGAAGGTCGCACCAGAACCAATGGGTTGAAATTAAATCAGAAGAGTTTCTGGCTCAACATTAAGATGAACTTCCTGACCATTAGAGCAATTCCTCAGTAGAACAGGCTTCCTCCTCTGGAGGTGGTGGGCTCTCCTTCCTTGGAGGTTTTTAAACAGAAGCTAGAGGGCCATCTGACAGCAATGAGGATCCTGTGAATTTATGGGGAGGTGTTTCTGAGTTTTCTGCCTTGTGCAGGGGATTGGACTAGATGACTCTAGAGGTCCCTTCCAACTCTGATTCTATGATTCTACGTGCTTCTCCAGGGGTTAACGAGGGCTGCTCTGGGTGTGGCAAAGTCCCTGGTGGCTGGCTGGCTGCCTGTTCTCCTAATCCAGGGATTTTTATGCAGCTGCACCTACTATTCAATGGACAAAGTAGGTAGGGAGGAGAACCCTCAGAAAGGTTCAGGAGGTGTGCTTCTGTGAGCTCCTGCTGAATCCGAGGCCTGGTCATGCTCCTGTAGAAATCTATGGTGCAGCCTCATTTGGAACACTGTGGGCAGTATCTCTAAAGGACATTACAGAGCTGGAAAAAGTACAGTGGAGGACAACCAAGATTATTTCGGGGCTGGAGCACCTGGAGGTCTGAAGGATATTCAGAGAGGTAGCTGAATAAAGCCTGCCCCTGCCTCCCGCCTCTGGTATTTCAAGGAGATGTGCCATCCAAGTACTTGCCAGAGTCAGCCCTGCTTAGCTTGCCTGAGCTATCCAAATCAGGGCTGACTTTATTGTTTTCATTGTTAATCTGCTTTCAGCCTCAGCAAGAAAGATGGATCATGAATTGAGAAAGTACATAAAATGTGCCGCACTTCAAGAGAAGCTGTTGGTTTCTCAGCTCTAGCTCCCCTCAGTGGGTGTCATTTCCTCCCTAGTATATCAGTTCCCCTTCACATTTCCCACAAAATGCCTTTAAGAGAAAAGTGATCCTGGGAGATTTATGAGAACTGGGGCTTAAAAAAAACAAAAAGCAACATTGCGGGGCTTCTGCAAAGAACACAAGAAGAGCCCTGCTGGGTCAGACCAGGGAGGGTCCATCTAGTCCAGCCTCCTGTCTAACACAGAGTGGCCAGCCAGTTCCTCTGGAGGGTCAACAACAGGGCAGGGAGGCTGAGGCCTTCATAAGAACATCAGAAGAGCCCTGCTGGGTCAGACCAGGGAGGCTCCATCTAGTCCAGCCTCCTGTCTCACACAGTGGCCAGCCAGTTCCTCTGGAGGGCCAACAACAGGGCAGAGAGGCTGAGGCCTTCCCCTGAGAAGAACATCAGAAGAGCCCTGCTGGGTCAGACCAGGGAGGGTCCATCTAGTCCAGCCTCCTGTCTCACACAGTGGCCAACCAGTTCCTATGGAGGGACAACAACAGAACAGAGAGGCTGAGACCTTCATAAGAACATCAGAAGAGCCCTGCTGGATTAGACCAGCGAAGGTCCACTTAGTCCAGCCTCCTGTCTCACACAGTGGCCAACCAGTTCCTATGGAGGGACAACAACAGAGCAGAGAGGCTGAGACCTTCATAAGAACATCAGAAGAGCCCTGCTGGATCACACCAGCGGTCCATCTTGTCCAGCATCCTGTCTCACACAGTGGCCAGCCAGTTCCTCAGCAGGGCCAGGGCAGAGAGGCCGAGGCCTTCATAAGAACATCAGAAGAGCCCTGCTGGATCAGACCAGTGGTCCATCTTGTCCAGCCTCCTGTTTCATACAGTGGCCAACCAGTTCCTCTGGAGAGCCAACAACAGGGCAGAGAGGCTGAGGTCTTCATAAGAACATCAGAAGAGCCCTGCTGGATCGGACTAGCGGTTCATCTAGTCCAGCTCCTGTCTCACACAGCGGCCAGCCAGTTCCTCTGGAGGGCCAACAACAGGGCAGAGAGGCTGAGGTCTTCATAAGAACATCAGAAGAGCCCTGCTGGATCACACCAGCGGTCCATCTTGTTCAGCATCCTGTCTCACACAGTGGCCAGCCAGTTCCTCAGCAGGGCCAGGGCAGAGAGGCCGAGGCCTTCATAAGAACATCAGAAGAGCCCTGCTGGATCAGACCAGTGGTCCATCTTGTCCAGCCTCCTGTCTCACACAGCGGCCAGCCAGTTCCTCTGGAGAGCCAACAACAGGGCAGAGAGGCTGAGGTCTTCATAAGAACATCAGAAGAGCCCTGCTGATCAGACCAGGAAGGGTCCATCTAGTCCAGCCTCCTGTCTCACAAAGCAGCCAGCCAGTTCCTCTGGAGGGCCAACAACAGGTCTTAGAGGCTGAGGCCTTCATAAGAACATCAGAAGAGCCCTACTGGATCTAATCCCCCTTTATAGCTGCTTCTTCCTGTGGCCCTAGTGGAAGAGCAGTAATCACATGGATCTCCTTTGGGCCCTGTGAACAGGAGGCGGCTGCTGAGAAGTCTGGTGTTGGCATTCCTGCTGCTTCCAGACTTCGGAGCACTTTCACTCTTGCTATACCATCTGACTGGCCTCCCAACACTGACTACCGTCTGGACTGGGGAAATCGGGCCGATAGAGTTGGCATCATTGGTCACCAGGCTGCAAATTTAAGTGTCCACACTATCCACGCTGTTACCGGTCTAACAGCTTGAACTGTTTTTAACTTTTAATGATGCTCTTGTTGTTTAATTGTTGTATTGTCTTATTGATTATCTATTGATTGTAGTAGTGTAACTGTTGGTTTTAGCTGTTTGATATCTTGGAATCCACTAGGGTTGCCAATCCCCAGGTGGGGGCAGGGGATCCCCCAGTTTGGAGGCCCTCCCCCCGCTTCAGGGTCATCAGAAAGCGGGGGGAGGGGAGGGAAATGTCTGTTGGGAACTCTGTTATTCCCTATGGAGATTTATTCCCATAGAAAATCATGGAGGATTGATCCGTGGGTATCTTGGGCTTTGGGGGGGCTGTTTTTTGGGGCAGAGGCACCAGATTTTCAGTATAGCATCTAGTGCCTCTCCCCAAAATACCCACCAAGTTTCAAAAAGATTGGACCAGGGGGTCCAATTCTATGAGCCCCAAAAGAAGGTGCCTCTATCCTTCATTATTTCCTATGAAAGGAAGGAATTGAAAAGGTGTGCTGTCCCTTTAAATGTGATGGCCAGAACTTCCTTTGGAGTTCAATTATGCTTGTCACAGCCTTGATTTTGGCTCCACCCCCAAAGTCCCCAGATATTTCTTGAATTGGACTTGGCAACCCTAGAATCCGCCCTGAGCCCATTTTGGGAAAGGGCAGAATATAAATCCTCAGAAATAAATAAAAAAATAAAAAATAAACTCTAGACTTCCGAGCACGTTCACTCTCATGCAGCACCGGCCCGAGGGTGCATGGGCAGACCCCCCTCCACAGTGCTCCCCCGCCTCCCCCCCTGCACCTCCTCCTCTCTCCCTTCCCCACCCCAGGTTTATTTCAGTGTCCAGAAGGGCGATCGAGTGCCACTCCGGGCTGTGTAAAGGGGGTCCCCCCCCCCCGCCGCTGATCAACTGATCAGCAGGTAAAACCGTGCTGCTTGCTCACTCAGTGCCCGGGCAGGCCAGTGGCAGCTCGAACGAACCGTGTCCGGAAAGGGCACAGCGGCTGCTCCCTCCTCCCCACTTCCTTCCCATCCAGGAAGTGGGGAGGAGGGAGTAGCCGTGGCGCCCTTTCAGGACACTGTTCGTTTGAGCTGCTGCTGGCCTGCCCGGGCAATGAGTGAGGGAGCAGCACGGTTTTATCCGCCGATCAGCTGGGGGGGGGGGTGCTTTATACAGCCGGGAGCAGTGCTCAATCCCCCTTCCAGACATTGAAATAGAGCTGGGGTGGGGAAGGCTGAATTCAGCACCCCCACCCTGCTGGCGCCCTAGGCAACCGCCAAGTTTGCCTAGTGAGTAGGCTTCCCAATCCCCAGGTCCCAGAGGGGGATCCCCCGGTTTTACAGGCTTCCCCCCTCCCCCAGCCAGCTGGCCAGCGGGGGGAAGCCCCGCCCCCACAGCTATCATGCACCTCCATGAACGATTCCCATAGGGAATGATGGGGAATTGATCTGCGGGTATCGGGGGCTCTGGGGGCGGGGCTGTTTTTTGAGCTAGAGGCACCAAATTTTCAGTATAGCATTTAGTGCCTCTCCCCAAAATACCCCCCAAGTTTCAAAAAGATTGAATCAAGGGGTCCAATTCTATGAGCCCCCAAAGAAGGTGCCCCTATCCTTCATTATTTCCTATGGAAGAAAGGCATTTAAAAAGGTGTGCAGTCCCTTTAAATGTGAGTTCCTTTGGAGTTCAATGATGCTTGTCACACCCTTGTTCCTGGCTCCACCCCCAAAGTCTCCTGGCTCCACCCCCAAAGTCCCCAGATATTTCTTGAATTGGACTTGGCAACCCTCCTAGTGAGTGAGCTGGCCCTGCTCTCATGGACTAGTTTTTCAGGGGAATAACAGCCGCAAAGGTGCCCTTCAGCATCCGCTGCCCCAGCTTGTGTGCATGCTCTCTGCTGCCCCTTCTCAGCTTCTGTACACTGCACATTGATGTGTATGTTTTTAAAAAACAGTCACTCAAAAGGTGGTGCTAGGTTGGTTTGCCTCTGTCTTGTGACCTCTCCCTGGACCACAGGAGTTGATATGGACAACCACGCCCACTGCAACACACTGGCTTTCCACGAGTTCCTTTTGAAAGCTCGGCTCGCATGTTACAGTGCAGGCATCTTGCCTGTATATGTACACATCTGTGTTGTGAGGAAGAGCCAAGAGACATTCAATTCGGAATGAAATGGGGGAATAGCACCTGGATAAATGCGGGGTTTGCATCGCACGTTATGCTGTTCATGCGTTGAATGCAACATGAGAATAACTTGACACGCATAGAAAGAAAAATCAGGGGTATGCTGTACATTTAAGCATAGAGATGTATCTTGGGAAAGGGCAGAATATAAAACTGGTAGGCAATGTTCCCTCCAAGCTATAGAGTCTTGTGAGCAAAAATTCTACTTTGTGAGCTACTGGCATTCAAGTTGTGAGCGCCTGCATCGATGAGTGTGCTCTGGGGTCATCCTTCCTGAGCTAAGACAAAAATGTGTGAGCTGGAGGCTAAAAATCTGTGAGCTAGCTCACGCTAACTCAGCTTAGAGGGAACACTGGCTGAAGCCCCTCCCCTCCCCAACCCCACTCTCTCTCCTAGCTCCACCCCCAAAGTCTCCAGGTATTTTCCAGCACAGACCTGGCAATCCTGATCACTGGCGACCAAGATCAAGTTAATTCATATCACGTTATTCTCTATTACTACGTGTGGCTGAGATAGTTGAACACTAAAGAAAGCTGACATGAAGAAAGCAGATTCATTTGAAACGTGGTGTGGGAGGAGAGTTTTACAGATATGAAGGAATGCCTCTCTCTCTCTCTCTCTCTCTCTCTCTCTAATTTTCTAGAGTAAACCAGCCCTGAACTCTCTCTAGAAACTAAAATGTCTCAACTGAGGGCATCATATTTTGGTTATATGAGAAGAGTCACTGGAGAAGACAGCTGCAATAGAGGAAGATGCGCCATGAGATGAGGGAGTGACTCAGGAAAGGAAACTGCAGCCCCCGCTTTGCAAGACGTGAGTAACAGGACACGTTGGAGGTCATTGATTCATAGGGTCACCATAAGCGAGAAGTGGCCTAACGCCACTTACCACCAGGGGTCATTTCATGGAAAAAGAGGTGCTGGAGCTCATTAGGACAACTCATTTGCGTAGGCCACACAACCCTGACATCAGCGGATGGTGCACTAAATCATATCACCTCAGCATCTCCCTTCAAATGCTTCTTGAATCAGAATGGTCATAATAAAACTCCCATCGTGCTTTTTCAATGACTTTTTCCTATGTGGCCACAGTAGGAAGATTTCCATTTGTCTGCTGAACATATGAACCTATGAAGCTGCCTTCTACTGAATCAGACTCTTGGTCCATCAAAGTCAGTCTTGTCTCCTCAGACTGGCAGCGGCTCTCCAGGGTCTCAAGCTGAGGTTTTTCACACCTATTTGCCTGGACCCTTTTTTGGAGATGCCGGGGATTTATCCTGGGACCTTCTTCTTACCAAGCAGATGATCTGCCACTGAGGCACTGTTGCTCTCCATGAAGCTGCCTTCTACTGAATCAGACCCCGGGTCCATCAAAGTCAGTCTTGTCTACTCAGACTGGCTCTCCAAGGTCTCCAGCTGAGGTTTTTCACACCTATTTGCCTGGACCCTTTTTAATTGGAGATGCCGGCGATTGAACCTGGGACCTCCTGCTTTCCAAGCAGATGCTCTAGCACTGAGCCACTGTCCCTCCCCTAAAGAATGGTGATGTCAGGGTGTGTGGCCTACATATGAACATATGAAGCTGCCTTCTACTGAATCAGACCCTGGGTCCATCAAAGTCAGTCTTGTCTACTCAGACTGGCTCTCCAGGGTCTCCAGCTGAGGTTTTTCGCGCCTACTTGCCTGGACCCTTTTTAATTGGAGATGCCAGGGATGGAACCTGGGACCTTCTGCTTACCTACCACTGAGCCACCATCCCTTCCCTTTATAAGTTTTGGTTGTTTCTCCATTTCTGTGTGTGTGTGTGCGTGGGGGGCGGGGACATTAGAAAATTTGTCCGCTCTTAAGAGTTTAGAAAAATCCTCACAGGGTGCTTGAACAATGGCGCCCAGAACCAATTATTGAGGCAGAGCTGATCACCGTGTCTAGCATCCACCCTCCTATCGACCCCAGTATTTAATAGGGGGCTAAGAAAGAAAGACCGCAATGAAATTTAGAGGTTCCGGAGCTCTCTTCCTGTGAGCTCCTGCACAAAATGAGGTCTGGTTGTAAATTCTGGGAGAAGCTCCCCGTGGTAGCAATGTCAGTTTTATTGGATTATAATGCACCAGAGACTCTTTAATTGCAATGTGACAGAGGCCAGGCGGTTCTGGAGAGAGCTGTGCAGCAAGGCGAGTGGGGGGGCGAAGGCTGCAGCTACTCTCTGCTGGCACAGATGCGATCGTCCTTGGAGGCCGTGTCTCCCGTCTTCTGCTCACGGCCTGCAGGACAGCCGCGGGGCTTTCACAGGGCAGTGTTTGAGCGCTCCTGCCCCATCCCTTTGGCCTCCCGGGGGTAGTATTCAGACAAGATGCTCTCCGGGATCCGCTTCAAGAGCTCTTTGGGGAAGATGCGGAGCAGCTGCCAGCCGATGTCCAGCGACTCAAAGATCGTCCTGTTCTCGTAAGCCCCTGGGAGAGGAGGAGCAAATCAGCCAGTATCATAATGCCCCTGTTTAAATCGATGGTGTGGTCCCATTTGGAATACTGTGTGCAATTATGGTCACTGCACCTCAAAAAGGATATTGAAGCATTGGAAAAAGTCCAGAAAAGGGCAACTAGAATGATTAAAGGGTTGGAACACTTTCCCTATGAAGAGCTTGGGGCTCTTTAGCTTGGAGAATTGTTGACTGCGGGGTGACATGATAGAGGTTTACAAGAGTATGCATGGGATGAAGAGGGTAGAGAGAGAAGTACTTTTCTCCCTTTCTCACAATACAAGAACTCGTGGGCATTCAATGAAATTGCTGAGCAGTTGGGTTAAAACAGATAAAAGGAAGTACTTCTTCACCCAAATGGTGACTAACATATAGAATTCACTGCCACAGGAGGTGGTGACGGCTACAAGCATAGCCAGCTTCAAGAGGGGATTGGATAAAATATGGAGCAGAGGTCCATCAGTGGCTATTAGCCACAGTGTGTGTGTTTGTGTGTGTGTGTGTGTATATATAGGCCACTATGTGACACAGAGTGTTGGAATGGATGGGCCATTGGCCTGATCCAACATGGCTTCTCTTATGTTCTTATGAGAACACAAAGGGGTTGAGATGGCAAAAACATGGGATCTGGGGTTTCACCTCAGGTTGCCAACCACCTGGAGTTCTGGAGGGGCTTTCCAGGATACAGGGATCAGTTTTCCCTGGAGGAAATGGCAACTTCAGAGGGGTGACTTGAGGTATAGTTTGGTGTAGTGGTTAAGTGTGTGACTCTTATCTGGGAGAACCGGGTTGGATTCCCCACTCCTCCATTTACAGCTGCTGGAATGGCCTTGGGTCAGCCATAGCTATCGCAGAGGTTGTCCTTGAAAGGGCAGTTTCTGTCAGAGCTCTCTCAGCCCCACCCACCTCACAGGGTGTCTACTGTGAGGGGAGAAGATAAAGGAGATTGTGAGCCACTCTGAGTCTCTGATTCAGAGAGAAGGGCAGGGTATAAATCTGCAGTCTTCTTCTCTGGGCTCCCTCATTTCCCCAAGCCCCACCCTTCCCAGTTACCACCCCCAAGTCTCTCTTGTTTTCTGTGGGCCCAGAAGGTAGGACCAGAACCAGTGGGTTGAAATTAAATCAAAAGAGTTTCCCGCTCAACATTAGGAAGAACTTCCTGACTGTTTGAGCGGTTCCTCAGTGGAACAGTTTTCCTCCTCGGGAGGTGGTGGGCTCTCTTTCCTTGGAGGTTTTGAAACAGAGGCTAGATGGCCACTTGACAGCAGTGAAGATCCTGTGAATTTAGGGGGAGGGGTTTGTGAGTTTCCTGCATTGTGCAGGGGGTTGGACTAGATGACCCTGGAAGTCCCTTCCAACTCTATGATTCTATGTATTGAAGATTTCTACAGAGAGGTGCTTTCAGGCAGCCCAACACCACATCCCCCCTTTCCCCTTTCATAACCCCCCCTTGCCCTGACCTAGATGGGCCAGGCTAGCCCAGTCTCATCAGATCTTGGAAGCTAAGCAGGGTCAGTCTGGCAAGTACTCGGATGGGAGACCTCGAAGGAAGCCCAGGGATGTGATGCAGAAGCAGGCAATGGCAAACCACCTCTGAAACCTCTCTTGCCTTAAGAAACAAGTCCATCTCTCCAGCTAGTGGTGCATAACGCTAGAGCTAGCTAGAGCTTCTGGCTGCCAGACAGTCTTAGGATCTCCTGGCCATACACAATGCCATACAGTTGTTAGAAAGCCACTATGTAAGTGGTGATAAAGCATTCACGCTATAGTCCTTAATCAATGTTTGGACATAAAGTGCAAAGTTTCCAAAAGCAATCTTGCAAGGTAGTCCTCACAGTGCGTCGGTCACCGGAGAGAAAAAGCCTCAGACGTATCGGAGACCAGTCTTAGGATCTCCTGGCCATACACAATGCCATACAATTGTTAGAATCATAGAGTTGCAAGGGACCTCCAGGGTCATCTAGTCCAACCCCCTGCACAATGCAGGAAACTCACAAACACCTCCCCCTAAATTCACAGGATCTTCATTGCTGTCAGATGGTCATCTAGCCTCTGTTGAAAAACCTCCAAGGAAGGAGAGCCCACCACCTCCCGAGGAAGCCTGTTCTACTGAGGAACCGGTCTAACGGTCAAGAAGTTCTTCCTAATGTTGAGCCGGAAACTCTTCTGAATTAATTTCTACCCATTGGTTCTGGTCCTACCTTCTGGGGCCACAGAAAACAATTCCACACCATCCTCTATATGACAGCTTTTCAAGTACTTGAAGATGGTGATCCTATCACCTCTCAGCCGCCTCCTCTCCAGCCTAAACATGCCCAGCTTCTTCAACCTTTCCTCATAGGACTTGGTCACCAGACTCCTCACCATCTTCGTCGCCCTCCTCTGGACCCATTCCTGCTTGTCTATATCCTTCTTAAAATGTGGTGCCCAAAACTAAACATAGTACACCAGGCGAGGTCTCACCAGAGCAGAGCAAAATGATACCGTCACTTCACATGATCTGCACACTAAACTTCTGTTAATATAGCCCAAAACTGCATTTGCCTTTTTATCCACCGCATCAAATTGTTGACTCTCACCTCCTAGTGGTGTATTATACTAGAGCTAGAACTTCTTGCTGCCAGACCATCTTAGGGTCTCCTGGCTATACTACACACAATACAATACAATACAATTATTATTATTATTCCCAATGCTAAGTGCCAAAGGCCACGAGATTGTGATACTATCACCTCTCAGCCGCCTCCTCTCCAGGCTAAACATCCCCAGCTCCTTCAACCTTTCTTCATAGGACTTGGTCTCCAGACCCCTCGCCATCTTCGTCGCCCTCCTCTGGACCCGTTCCAGAGTTCCCCAGTCCTCCTAGGGTTGCCAATCCCCAGGTACGGGCAGGGGATCCCTCGGTTTGGAGGCCCTCCCCCCACTTCAGGGTCATCAGAAAGGGGGGGGGGAGGAGAGGGAAATGTCTGCTGGGGACTCTATTATTCCCTAGGGAGATGCATTCTCATAGGAAATAATGAAGAATGGGTCCACGGGTATCTGGGGCTCTGGGGGAGCTGTCTTTTGAGCTAGAGGCCCCAAATTCTCAGCGTAGCATCTGGTGCCTCTCTCCAAAATACCCTCCAAGTTTCAAAAAGATTGGACCAGAGGGTCCAATTCTATGTGCCCGAAAAGAAGGTGCCCCTATCCTTCATTATTTCCTATGGAAGGAAGGCATTGAAAAGGTATGTGGTGGTCCCTTGAAATGTGATGGCCAGAACCCTCTTTGGAGTTCATTTATGCTTGTCATACCCTTGCTCCTGGCTCCACCCCCAAATTCTCCTGGCTCCACCCCCAAACCCCCCAGCTATTTCTTGAATTGGACTTGGCAACCCTACCTTCTCCCCGTACCCCGCCACATACCTTGCGCAATGAACTGCTTCTCAAACTTCTGCAGGAACTCCAAGTACAAGAGATCATCCGCCGACAGAGCCTCCTCCCCCACCACAGCCTTCATGGCCTGGACGTCCTTGCCGATGGCGTAGCAGGCATACTAAGTGGGGAAACCACAGAAGAAAATGAGTCACGATTCTGCCCTGGGCAGTGCTGAGAAGAAGCTTGGCTCCCCTGGAGACGACAGAAACCAGAACATCTGAAGTCAACAAGGCCTTCTTATGCTCCAGGGCTGCCCTTTACGATATGGTCACCCCCAGGCCTCGTTTTATGAGCATATGAAGCTGCCTTCTACTGAATCAGACCCTTGGTCCATCAAAGTCAGTATAGTCTTCTCAGACTGGCAGCGGCTCTCCAGGGTCTCAAGCTGAGGATTTTCATGCCTACTTGCCTGGACATTGGAGGCGGAGCCAGGAGACTTTGGGGCAGAGCCAGGAGACATATGAAGCTGCCTTCTACTGCGTCAGACCCTCGGTCCATCAAAGTCAGTCTTGTCTTCTCAGACTGGCAGCGGCTCTCCAGGGTCTCAAGCTGAGGTTTTTCACACCTATTTGCCTGGACATTGGAGGCGGAGCCAGGAGACTTTGGGGAGGAGCCAGGAGACTTTGAGGAAGAGCCAGGAGACGTTGGGGGTGGAGCCAGGAGACTTTGGGGCGGAGCCAGGAGACATATGAAGCTGCCTTCTACTGCATCAGGCCCTTGGTCCATCAAAGTCAGTATTGTCTTCTCAGACTGGCAGTGGCTCTCCAGGGTCTCAAGCTGAGGTTTTTCACACCTATTTGCCTAGACCCTTTTTAGTTGGAGATGCCGGGGATTGAACCTGGGACCTTCTGCTTGCCAAGCAGATGCTCCACCACTGAGCCACCGTCCCTCCCCATTTTGAATAGGAGCTCCCAGGAGCAGAGCTTCAGAACCTCTAAATCTTATTGTGCTCTTTCTTTCTTAAAAATAGATCCAAGTGGGCAGCCGTGTTGGTCTGAAGCAGCAGAACAGGAGTCAAGTGCTCCATTGTTCAAACCACCTCCCCCCCGTGAGAATCTTGCCGAACTCTAAGATTTGACAAACTTTCTAATATTTTTCCCCACGAAAAATGGGAAAGTAACCAAAACCTATAAGAGCCAGTTTGGTGTAGTGGTTAAGTGTGCGGACTCTTATCTGGGAGAACTGGGTTTGATTCCCCACTCCTCCACTTGCACCTGCTGGAATGGCCTGGGGTCAGCCAGAGCTCTCTTATCTGGGAGAACCGAGTTTGATTCCCACTCCTCCACTTGCACCTGCTGGAATGGCCTTGGGTCAGCCACAGCTCTCTTATCTGGGAGAACCAGGTTGGATTCCCCACTCCTCCACTTGCACCTGCTGGAATGGCCTTGGGTCAGCCACAGCTCTCTTATCTGGGAGAACCAGGTTGGATTCCCCACTCCTCCACTTGCACCTGCTGGAATGGCCTTGGGTCAGCCAGAGTTCTCTTATCTGGGAGAACCGGGTTGGATTCCCCACTCCTCCACTTGCACCTGCTGGAATGGCCTTGGGTCAGCCAGAGCTCTCTTATCTGGGAGAACGAGGTTTGATTCCCCACTCCTCCACTTGCACCTGCTGGAATGGCCTTGGGTCAGCCAGAGCTCTCTTATCTGGGAGAACCGGGTTTGATTTCCCACTCCTCCACTTGCACCTGCTAGCATGGGCTTAGGTCACCCATAGCTCTGGCAGAAGTTGTCCTTGAAATGGCGACTGCTGTGAGAGCCCTCTCAGCCCCACCACCTCACAGGGTGTCTGTTGTGGGGGAGGAAGGTAAAGGAGATTGAGAGCCGCTCTGAGACTCTTCGGAGTGGAGGGTGGGATATAAATCCAATATCTTCTTCATCTTCTTCTATAAAGCAGACAGATGGAAATCTTCCTCATGCCATGATAGGGTAATGTTTTATTATGACAATTAAAACTCAAGAAGCATTTTAAAGTAGATGCTGAGCTGATATTAATTTAGTACACCTTCCAGTGATGTCATTGGTGTGTGGCACCTCTTTTTCTACAAAATGAGCCCTGCCTCCCTTTTGTTGTCTGATTCAGTGTAAGGCAGATCCAGTGTTCACCCTGGTGCTTACCAGTTGGTTGGAGACATCTCCGTGGTCCTTCCGGGTCATTCCTTCTCCAATAGCTGACTTCATCAGCCGGGAAAGTGAAGGCAGGACATTTATGGGTGGATAGATCTGGCATGAAAAAGAACAGAGAAGGCTTAATAATGCTTCTCCCTCCTGGCTTGGAAATGGCATTTGGGTTGGGGCAACCACAGAGAATGAAAACAGCAAGAGAAAGAATTCTATGGGAAGAACCCCACAAAGTTCCCCACGAGGAACAAACTTGGAAGGGAAAGAGAACTTGTCCTTTTCGGAACAGTTTTGATGTTTGCAGAGACCTGGCACTTGTTTTTTTTGGCCACTGTGTGACACAGAGTGTTGGACTGGATGGGCCATTGGCCTGATCCAACAGGGCTTCTCTTATGTCTGGGGCAGTGATGCTCTGTATTCTTGGTGCTTGGGAGGGGGCAAGAATGGGAGGGCTTCTAGTGTCCTGGCCCCACTGCTGGACCTCCTGATGGCACCTGGTTTTTTGCCCAGTGTGTGACACAGAGTGTTGGACTGGATGGGCCACTGGCCTGATCCAACATGGCTTCTCTTATGCTCTTATGTGACACAGAGTGTTGGACTGGAGGGGCCACTGGCCTGATCCAACAGGGCTTCTCTTATGTTCTTATGTGACACAGAGTGTTGGACTGGAGGGGCCACTGGCCTGATCCAACAGGGCTTCTCTTATGTTCTTATGTGACACAGAGTGTTGGACTGGATGGGCCACTGGCCTGAGCCAACAGGGCTTCTCTTATGTTCTTATGTGACACAGAGTGTTGGACTGGATGGGCCACTGGCCTGATCCAACATGGCTTCTCTTATGTTCTTATGTGACACAGAGTGTTGGACTGGATGGGCCACTGGCCTGATCCAACAGGGCTTCTCTTATGTTCTTATGTGACACAGAGTGTTGGACTGGAGGGGCCACTGGCCTGATCCAACAGGGCTTCTCTTATGTTCTTATGTGACACAGAGTGTTGGACTGGAGGGGCCACTGGCCTGATCCAACAGGGCTTCTCTTATGTTCTTATGTGACACAGAGTGTTGGACTGGATGGGCCACTGGCCTGAGCCAACAGGGCTTCTCTTATGTTCTTATGTGACACAGAGTGTTGGACTGGATGGGCCATTGGCCTGATCCAACAGGGCTTCTCTTATGTTCTTATGTGACACAGAGTGTTGGACTGGAGGGGCCACTGGCCTGATCCAGCATGGCTTCTCTTATGTTCTTATGTGACACAGAGTGTTGGACTGGAGGGGCCATTAGCCGGATTCAACATGGCTTCTCTTATGTTCTTATGTGACACAGAGTGTTGGACTGGAGGGGCCACTGGCCTGATCCAACAGGGCTTCTCTTATGTTCTTATGTGACACAGAGTGTTGGACTGGATGGGCCACTGGCCTGATCCAACAGGGCTTCTCTTATGTTCTTATGTGACACAGAGTGTTGGACTGGATGGGCCACTGGCCTGATCCAACAGGGCTTCTCTTATGTTCTTATGTGACACAGAGTGTTGGACTGGATGGGCCACTGGCCTGATCCAACAGGGCTTCTCTTATGTTCTTATGTGACACAGAGTGTTGGACTGGATGGGCCACTGGCCTGATCCAACAGGGTTTCTCTGATGTTCTTATGTGACACAGAGTGTTGGACTGGATGGGCCACTGGCCCGATCCAACAGGGCTTCTCTGATTTTCTTATGTGACACAGAGTGTTGGACTGGATGGGCCACTGGCCTGATCCAACAGGGCTTCTCTGATTTTCTTATGTGACACAGAGTGTTGGACTGGATGGGCCACTGGCCTGATCCAACAGGGCTTCTCTTATGTTCTTATGTGACACAGAGTGTTGGACTGGATGGGCCACTGGCCTGATCCAACAGGGCTTCTCTTATGTTCTTGAAAAATATGTGTTGATCCATGCCAGAAAATATGGTCTCTGTGGCTCCGTTCTGGAATGATTGTTTACTAATGAGAGATGGAGCAGAGGAAGGACATCGAAACTGTCTTGAAGTTCCAGAAAGGACAAGTTCGCTTTCTCTCCTGAGTTTGGGCTTCTGTGGAAAAAACTTCTCAGTGCACAGCTCTAGAGCAGGAAGTGGGCTTTGAACCATTTTTATTGAAGCTGCATTTCCTTACACTGAAAGAGCTCTGCAGCATGTGAATTTAGAGATATCTAAGAAGACACTGACACAAAGTCCTGGAAGTTTGGCTATTGTGACTTCTACATGAATTTTGGCACTGTATTGTGACACTGTATTATATTGATAAGAATATACTGTTTGCATTGTGATTCGGTGCAATTTGTTTCCATTTTCTCCAGGGTAGCTGATCTCTGCCAGCTGGAGATCAGTTGTAAAAGCGGGAGATCTCAAGGTCTCACCTGGAGGCTGGCAACCCTATGGAGCCTGGATAGCTGTAATTCTGGGGAGATCCGGGCCCCACCGTATAAGCTGTTACTCCCTGGATGGAAAGAGAAGCCAGGGCCCAGATGAAAGAGCTGTCTGCCCTAGACCTTGGGGAGACACTTCTGGTTAGAGCAGAAGAAGCTGTGACCTCAGGGCGAAAAGAAGGCAGAGATCGATGGATGTGTGAAGGCGCAAGACCAGGGGACCATCCGTGTTGTCTTTTGGGGTGTGCTGGAAGGTTGTAGATGCAGAACCCTTTACCTGTCTGTTGTGGAGCTGACGGTCCACATAAATTTGCCCCTCTGTGATGAAGCCGGTCAAGTCAGGAATCGGGTGAGTGATGTCTGAAAAGCATCAAAGGCATTTGACTCATTAAAAAAAAAATATTATACTCAGTTCTCTTCCATATCTTCGGGACCGCCTCTCCCCATACGAACCGCCCCCCCTCCAGGCTGCTCAACATCTCCTCATAGTCCCTGGTCCTAAGGACGCCTAGCTGGCTTCAATGACGGCCAGGGCCTTTTTGGTCCGGGCCCCTTCCTGGTGGAATGAGCTCCTGTTGGAGATCCGGGTCCTGCAGGACTTATCTGCAGGGCCAGTAAGATGGAGCTCTTTCACCAGGCTTTCAATTAATCCAGCAGGTGACCTGAAAGTCAACTCTTCCCCCAGCATTTCACCATTATGGTGTTATGTTGTGCTGTTAGCCATCAGCCGCGTGCTGTTTACCACCTATGTCTGTAAGACTGTGTGCTGCGCTGTTCCTCTTTTGTAATGTCTGTTTTTATGATGTTATTTTAACTCCGTTGTTTTATCGTTGTAAGCCACCCTGAGCCCGCTTTTGGGATAGGGCGGGATATAAAAATAAAAATAAATTAAGTTACCCCTAGGGTTGCCAATCCCCAGGTGGGGGCAGGGGATCCCCCGTTTAGGAGGCCCTCCCCCCGCTTCAGGGTCGTCAGAAAGCGGGGGAGGGGAGGGAAATGTCTGCTGGGAACTCTGTTATTCCCTATGGAGATTTATTCCCATAGAAAATCATGGAGAATTGATCTGTGGGTATCTGGGACTCTGGGGGGGCTGTTTTTTGGGGTAGAGGCACCAAATTTTCAGTATAGCATCTAGTGCCTCTCCCCAAAATAACCCCCAAGTTTCAAAAAGATTGGACCAGGGGGTCCAATTCTATGAGCCCCAAACTGTTGCCCCTATCCATTATTTCCTATGGAAGGAAGGAATTGAAAAGGTGTGCCGTCCCTTTAAATGTGATGGCCAGAACTCCCTTTGGAGTTCAGTTATGCTTGTCACAGCCTTGCTCTTGACTCCACCCCTAATGTCTCCTGGCTCCACCCCCAAAGTCCCCAGATATTTCTTGAATTGGACTTGGCAATCCTAGTTACCCCATCCGCAAAAACAAGCAGGCTTTTAAAGCAAGAACCAGTGACACGGAATTCCACCCAAAGAGTAGTAAAGTCGCTAATGGGACAGCGACGAAAAGAGAGAGAAGAGGTTTTGAAAAAATGGAAGGAGCAGAGCTCTAATTTGACAATAGCAACAACAAAAAAACCTGCACAGAAATCAGTCTGGGTGGGAGGACGGAGGGCCGTGATGTCACAGAGTCCACCACCCTCCAAAGCTGCCATGTTATCCGGGGGTACTGACCTCTTTAGCCCGGCAATGGGTTAGAATTCTGGGAGATCTCCAGCTCCCCCCTGGAAGCTGGGAACCCTAGAAGTAACCACTGGAACATCTCCCTTGTCATAACCTAACAGATGGGACTGCAGAGAGAAGGCCTTTGGTGACGGACAGGAAGAGACGGAGGGTTCAGAATGAGGCTGCTTCTCCTTTGATCCTGCCAGGGCTTTGATGGGGGCCGCAAGAAATGGGAACTGAGACCCTCCTGGCCATTTTCGGTTCCTCCACAGCTCTCCCAGTTCCCAGGATGGATAAGCCATGAGCAGGGCTTCATTTGGAGCAGGGACTCCTTTGCATATTTGGCCACACACCCCTGATCCTCCAAGAGCTTGCCATAGGCCCTGCACTAAGAGCCCTGTGAGCTCCAGGAGGATTGGCTACATCAAGTGGTGTGACCTAATATGCAAAGGAGCTTTTGCTACCAAAAAACCCCCCTAGCCATGACTGAGGCTGCAAACTGACTTGAGGTTGAGCATTGAAGGTATTCTTGAAGGGAAGCGGATATTTGGAGGGTGCCTGGCAGATTTGAGGGCACAAGCCCAGGGAGGGGGTGGGGGTTTGGGGAGGCGACAGACTTCAGCAGGGTATGGACATATGAAGCTGCCTCATACTGAATCAGACCCTCGGTCCATCAAAGTCAGTCTTGTCTACTCAGACTGGCAGTGGCTCTCCAGGGTCTCAAGCTGAGGTTTTTCACACTTCTTTGCCTGGACCCTTTTTAGTTGGAGATGCCAGGGATTGAATCTGGGACCTTCTGCTTACCAAGCAGATGCTCTAACACTGAGCCACTGTCCCTCGAATAATCCCACAAAGTGCATAAGAACATGAGAGAAGCCCTGTTGGATCAGGCCAGTGGTCCATCCAGTCTAACACTCTGTGTCACACAGAGGCCAAAAAATCAGGGGACATCAGGAGGTCCACCAGTGGGGCCAGGACACTAGAAACCTTCCCACTGTGCCCCCCCAAGCACCAAGAATACAGAGTATCCCTGCCCTTGACATAAGAACATAAGAGAAGCCCTGTTGGATCAGGCCAATGGCCCATCCAATCCAACACTCTGTGTCACATAAGAACATAAGAGAAGCCCTGTTGGATCAGGCCAATGGCCCTTCCAGTCCAACACTCCGTGTCACATAAGAACATCAGAGAAGCCCTGTTGGATCAGGCCAGTGGCCCATCCAGTCCAACACTCTGTGTCACATAAGAACATAAGAGAAGCCATGTTGGATCAGGCCAGTGGCCCATCCAGTCCAACACTCTGTGTCACATAAGAACATAAGAGAAGCCATGTTGGATCAGGCCAGTGGCCCATCCAGTCCAACACTTTGTGTCACATAAGAACATAAGAGAAGCCCTGTTGGATCAGGCCAATGGCCCCTCCAGTCCAACACTCCGTGTCACATAAGAACATCAGAGAAGCCCTGTTGGATCAGGCCAATGGCCCCTCCAGTCCAACACTCCGTGTCACATAAGAACATCAGAGAAGCCCTGTTGGATCAGGCCAATGGCCCATCCAATCCAACACTCTGTGTCACACAGGGGCCAAAAAAACCAGGTGTTCTCCTCACAGCCCAGGTGCCATCTTCCAGAGCATCCATTCTCTTCAGGGGCTGCTGGAAATGGAGACTGGCTGTTGGCCAATATGAATTAACTAGGGCTGCCAATTCCAAGTTTGGAAATTCCTGGAGATCTGGAGGTGGGGCAAGGCAGGGCCCTCTTGCATGCTGAACAGATGCTCTGCCACTGAGCCGCAACGCTGGAACTTTGCATGCCTCGGGCCTTTTCGTGCCACATGGCATGTATCCTTGACATCCCTCCCATATGTTGACATGGGTGTCTCATATCCCTCCCAAAGGAGCTGCCCCCCCCCCCAGCACAGCCCAGCCCTTCCCTGGCCTCTCCTCACCATCATTGGGCATGGTCAGAATGGGGATCTGCGTGATGGAGCCATTTCTGCCTTCCACACGTCCGGCGCGCTCGTAGATGGTGGCCAGGTCGGTGTACATGTAGCCCGGGAATCCCCTCCGGCCGGGGACCTCCTCTCTGGCAGCTGAGACCTAGTGGGGGGAGGAAAAGTGGGGTGGATCCTCAGGATGGAGGGGCTGATGTCTCTTCCCCCAGCTTCCTGGCCCACGGCCATGGATTTCTTTTTAGCTCATGTCTCTTTTGAGACTGAGAAGTCTCCTCTGGCTTTCATTGCAGTCAGAACAGAAGAACTGTCGCTGAGTCAGCATCCCACAGGAGTTAGGCTTACGACACCTTTGATGTCTATAAAACATGTCAGAGAGCTTCCATGTCCAGTATAGCTTTCAAGACCAGGGAGAGGGCTGTTATAGAATCATGGAGGTGGAAGGGATCTCCAGGGTCATCGAATCCAACCCCCTGCACAATGCAGGAAATTCATAAATACCTCCCCCTAAATTCATGGGATTTTCATCGCTGTCAGATGGCCATCTAGCCTCTGTTTGAAAACCTCCAAGGAAGGAGAGCCCACCACCTCCCAAGGAGGAAGCCTGTTCCACTGAGGAATTGCTCTAATGGTCAGGAAGTTCTTCCTAATAGAATCACAGAGTTGGAAGGGACCTCCAGGGCCATCTAGTCCAACCCCCTGCACATTGCAGGAAACTCACAAATACCTCCCCCTCAATCCACAGGATCCCCTTTGCTGTCAGATGGCCATCTAGCCTCTGTTCAAAAACCTCCAAGGAAGGAGAGCCCACCACCTCCCAAGGAGGAAGCCTGTTCCACTGAGGAACCGCTCTCACGGCCAGGAAGTTCTTCCTAATGTTGAGCTGGAAACTCTTTTGATTTAATTTCAACCCATTGGTTCTGGTCCTACCTTCTGGGGCCACAGAAAACAATTCCACACCATCCTTTATAGGACAGCCCTTACAAGTACTTGAAGATGGTGATCATATTACCTCTCAGCCGCCTTCCTTCCAGGCTAAACATCCCCAGCAACCTTTCTTCCGAGGACTTGGTCTCTAGACCCCTCACCATCTTTGTCATCACCCTCCTCTGGACCCATTCTAGTTTATCTATATCCTTCTTAAAATGTCTTGGCCAAAACTGGACACAATACTCCAGCTGAGGTCTTACCAGAGCAGAGTAAAGCGATACCATCACTTCACGTGATCTGGACACTATACTTCTGTTGATACAGCCCAAAATTGCATTTGCCTTTTTAGCCACTGCATCACATTGTTGACTCATGTTTGGCGTATGATCCACTAAGACCTCTAGATCCTTTTTGCACAGACTACTGCCAAGACAAGTCTCGCCCATCCTATAGCCATGCATTGGATTTTTCCTACTGAAATGCAGAACTTTACATTTATCCCTGTTTAGATTCATTTTATTGGTTTCAGCCCAGTTTCCCAGCCTGTTTCTGTCTTGCTTGTGGGTTCCTGGAGGCATTTGGCTGCCCACTGTGGACTTACCTGGGACGAGGGTTTGATCCAGCCGAGCGCTTCATACATTCCATGCCTGCCTGATACCAGGACATATGAACACATATTAACATTTGAAGCTGCCTTCTACTGAATCAGACCCTCTTTGGTCCATCAAAGTCAGTCTTGTCTTCTCAGACTGGCAGTGGCTCTCCAGCGTCTCAAGCTGAGGTTTTTCACACCTATTTGCCTGGACCCTTTTGAGTTGGAGATGCTGGGGATTGAACCTGGAACCTTCTGCTTACCAAGCAGATGCTCTAACCACTGAGCCACTGTGCCTCCCCTAACTGGCAGCGGCTCTCCAGGGTCTCCAGCTGAGGTTTTTCATGCCTATTTGCCTGGACCCTTTTTTGGAGATGCTGGGGATTGAACCTGGGACTTTCTGCTTCCTAAGCAGATGCTCTACCACTGAGCCACCGTCCCTCTTGGCCATGTCAGCTGATGACCTCCCCACGAGATCTGAGCCAAGCAATGCACTACTGACCTCGCGCAGGGCCTCTGCGTATGAGCTCATGTCCGTCAAGATCACGAGGACGTGTTTCTCACATTGATAGGCCAGGAACTCTGCCGTAGTCAAGGCCAAGCGGGGCGTGATGATGCGTTCGATTCTGCAGAGAAGCAAAGCTGTCAGCCGGGGGAGTAGGGCAAAATCATGACTGAAGCCCCCCCCCCCCCAAAAAAAAACCCCAACAACTCCTCCCTTTGCAGGAAGAAGAAATTGGATTTATATCCCACCCTACACTTTGAATCCCAGAGTCTCAGAGCGGTCACAGTCTCCTTTACCTTCTCCCCCCTCCACAACAGACACCCTGTGAGGGGGGTGGGGCTGAGAGAGCTCTCACAGAAGCTGCCCTTTCAAGGACAGCTCTGTGAGAGCAATGGCTGACCCAAGGTAATTCCAGCAGCTGCAAGTGAAGGAGTGGGGAATCAAACCCTCTTCTCCCTGAGAAGAGAGCTATGGCTAACCTAAGGCCATTTCAGCAGCTGCAAGTGGAGGAGTGGGGAATCAAACCCGGTTCTCCCAGAGAAGAGAGCTCTGGCTGACCCAAGGACATTCCAGCAGGTGCAAGTGGAAGAGTGGGGAATCAAACCCGGTTCTCCCAGAGAAGAGAGCTCTGGCTGACCCAAGGCCATTCCAGCAGGTGCAAGTGGAAGAGTGGGGAATCAAACCCGGTTCTCCCAGAGAAGAGAGCTCTGGCTGACCCAAGGCCATCCCAGCAGCTAAAAGTGGAGCAGTGGAGAATCCTCCAACTCAGTTCTCCCAGATAAGAGAGCTCTGGCTGACCCAAGGCCATTCCAGCAGGTGCAAGTGGAGGAGTGGGGAATGCAACCCGGTTCTCCCAGATAACAGAGCTTTGCCTGACCCAAGGTCATCCCAGCAGCTGCAAGTGGAGGAGTGGGAATCAAACCCCGTTCTCTCAGATAAGAGCGCTATGGCTGACCCAAGGCCATTCCAGCAGCTGCAAGTGGAGGAGTGGGGAATCCAACCTGGTTCTCCCAGATAAGAGAGCTCTGGCTGACCCAAGGCCATTCCAGCAGGTGCAAGTGGAGTAGTGGGGAATCAAACCCTGTTCTCCCAGAGAAGAGAGCTATGGCTGACCCAAGACCATTCCAGCAGGTGCAAGTGGAGGAGGGCGGAATCAAACCCGGTTCTCCCAGATAAGAGAGCTCTGGCTGACCCAAGGCCATTCCAGCAGGTGCAAGTGGAGTAGTGGGGAATCAAACCCTGTTCTCCCAGAGAAGAGAGCTATGGCTGACCCAAGACCTTTCCAGCAGGTGCAAGTGGAGGAGGGGGGTATCAAACCCAGTTCTCCCAGATAAGAGAGCTCTGGCTGACCCAAGGCCATTCCAGCAGTTGCAAGTGGGGGAGGGGGGAATCAAACCCGGTTCTCCCAGATAAGAGAGCTCTGGCTGACCCAAGAATCAAACCCGGTTCTCGCAGATAAGAGTCCGCACGCTTAACCACTACACCAAACTGGATCCAATTTTCTCTCATGGATATTGGAAATATGTATTGGTTTTGTATGTCCTCTGCAATGTTCTAAAGTTCCAGTCATTATAGGGTTAACACTGTGCCTGATTCCCTGTTGTTTGCATGACCTGGGAAGAAGATCCTGACTGCTGTCAATCAAGGTCTAGAAGTGGGAAAACCCATTTTGTCTGCTTGGTCAGTTAGTCAGGTGACTTCCTTTGTTCAGGCAGAGAGGTCAAGAAGAAGGAGGAAGTGGTCTTCCATTAAGCACATGATCTTCTAGTGTGAGGATGTAGTTCTATAGTGTTTGTTGTTTCACCTCCCAGTACCCTTTCCCTGTAGAAATAAATATCTTTGCTTTTTCATGTTAAATGCCTCTCAATGATTATTTGATCCAGTGATCCGTCGCACTGTTTGAGATAAAGAAATAGAATTTCAAACAGAATTCCCTAACAATGGAGCCCCTATTATATCAACTCTGTGCTCCCTTCAGTCATGGTCTAAGGGCCTCTCGCAAGTGCCTGGCCCCAGGATAGCTTGGTTAGCTGTCACCAGGGGAAGGGCCTTCTTAGTTGTGGCCCTCACCCTGTGGAATGTACTCTCGGATGGCACCTGTGCCCTGCTGGACTCACGTGGGGTCATTGGCGAGGTTGAGGAAGAGACACACGTTCTCCATGGAGCCATTCTCCTCGAAGTCGGATTTGAAGAAACGGGCTGTCTCCATGTTCACCTGCCGGGCACAGAAGAGAAAGAAGAGTCTTAAGAGAGGAGGAGACGTCTCTGAGCAGCTCTTAGCTGTTTCTCTCAAATGTTTATGCTACAATAACGTTTGTAAGTCTTAAAAGTTCCACTGGTCCAGTTTACCTCTGCCTCTCCTGGAGTCACAGAAGGTGTGCCACTGGTAGAAAGAGTTTTGCTCCGTCCATGGATGGCGAGCCCGGATTCCTTTATGTGTTGGTCCATCAGAGTCAGTCTTGTCTACTCAGACTGGCAGCGGCTCTCCAGGGTCTCAAGCTGAGGTTTTCACGCCTACTTGCCGGGACCCTTCTTAGTTGGAGATGCCGGGGATTGAACCTGGGACCTTCTGCTTGCCAAGCAGATGCTCTACCACTGAGCCACCATCCCTCCCATGAACATCTGAAGCTGCCTTCTACTGAATCAGACCCTCAGGGGTCCATCAAAGTCAGTATTGTCTACTCAGACTGGCAATGGCTCTCCAGGGTCTCAAGCTGAGGTTTTTCACGCCTATTTGCCTGGACCCTTTTTGGTTGGAGATGCTGGGGATTGAACCTGGGACCTTCTGCTTACCAAACAGATGCTCTGTCACTGAGCCACTGTCCCTCCCCAACAGACATATGAAGCTGCTTTCTACTGAATCAGACCCTGGGTCCATCAGAGTCAGTCTTGTCTACTCAGACTGGCAGCAGCTCTCCAAGGTCTCAAGTTGAAATTTTTCACATGTATTTGTCTGGACCCTTCTTAGTTGGAGATGCCAGGGATTAAACCAGGGACCTTCTGCTTACCAAGCAGATGCTCTACGACTGAGCCACCATCCCTCACTGAGCCACCATCCCACTTTGGTGCTGGATCCAGGAGAGGGTGGACTTTGAGGAGGGGAGGGGCTTCAGCAAGGTACAATACCGTAGAGTCCAACCTCCAAAACAGCCATTTTTTCCTGGGGGGGGGAAATCTCTTATTGCCTGGAGAGCAATTGCAATTGTGGGAGATCTCCAGGCCCCAGCTGGGGTTGGCAATCCTACAGCATGTGGCACAAGGGGTTTCCTGGGCCAGAGGGCGTGGCTTCAATACTACATCATCCTCTTTGCCCCTCCCTCCTCCAAATGAGCTGACAGAATGGGCAAGAGAAACACATACATTCTAGCCAGGTTCATTTGTATCATCCGCCTAGTGGCTGAACCATGACTAAATCAGGAAATTCCTGCTTCCCACTTTGCTTCCGCCATGAATGGATGAAGTGGTTTTTTGGCAGACCGCTCATCTGCAGAGCTGACACGTGGCTTGCTGTTGTGGGTTAACTCACAGTTCAGCCTTACGAGAGGACTTTAGTGCGGTAGCGGTTCAGTTAGGAATCCTGAAGTCCTGGGTTCGAGTCTTGCTGCTGTCATGAACTCACTGAGAGGCCAGAGGGAAACGTCTCCATCCCTCTCAGCCTTGATGGGCAATACAAAGGTAATAACACTGTCCTACCTTACAAGGTTGCTGCATGCTGCGCTACAAAATAATGTACGGGAAGGACTTCAAACAATTCTGAGTGCTATGTTGAGAGCCAGTCTGGTGTAGTGCTTAAATATGCAGAATCTTATCTGGGGGAACCGAGTTTGATTCCCCACTCCTCCACTTGCACCTGCTGGAATGGCCTTGGGTCAGCCATAGCTCTGGCAGAGGTTGTCTTTGAAAGGACAGCTGCTGTGAGAGCCCTCTCCAGCCCCACCCACCTCACAGGGTGTATGTTGTGGGGAAAGAAGTATGGGAGATTGTGAGCCGCTCTGAGTCTCTGATTCAGGGAGAAGGGCGGGGTATAAACCTGCAATTCTTCTTCTTAACTCCAGTGAACTTGCAACTGCTGTGGGCCAGAATTTTCTTAGAGCCAAGAGGACGTGCGGGGGAAAGGGGATTCTTGGGCACTTGTCTGCCAGCTGCATAAGATCCAACCTCCATCTTGCAGGATTTGGTCGGGGGGGGGGGGGGCTTGGGTTCCCAGAGCACCTTGGCCATCAGCCAGTCTGGAAAACTTCTGGAAATTTTGCTTCTGGGCGTGGAACTGGTGTCCCTGGGTTTGTGTGTGGGGGGAGGTATTTGTAAGTTCCCTGCATTGTGCAGGAGGTTGGACTAGATCAGGGGTCACCAACCCCCGGGCCGTGGACCAGTACTGGTCCATGGCCTGTTAGAAACCGGGCCATGCGTTGTTCCGCCAGGTGTTTGGATAAGACAGTGGACATCTATTTATCGATCGGCTGTCCCCCCCCCCCATCTGCTCTGCTGCTCTACTGTACTGTGACGCTGTATTGCGGTACTATTTTGTGCTACACCACCTTGCTGCCATGACAGCTCGCTGAATCATCTTGCTGCACTTTGATGAATGTTGCAATTGGTTTTATTATGATTTTATTGTGATTTTATTTCTATTTGCTGCACTCCACTCTGAGCCCCCAGTGGGGGGATGGGCGGGATAGAAATAAACAAGTAGTAGTAGTAATAACAACAACAATAAATGTCATTATATATTACAATGTAGTAGTAGTAGTAATAATAATAATAATACGACATTGGATTTATATCCCGCCCTCCACTCCAAAGAGTCTCAGAGCAGCTCACAATCTCCTTTATCTTCTTCCCCCACAACAGACACCCTGTGAGGTGGGTGGGGCTGAAAGAGCTTTCCCAGAAGCTGCCCTTTCAAGGACAACTCTGCAAGAGCTCTGGCTGACCCAAGGCCATTCCAGCAGCGGCAAGTGGAGGAGTGGGGAATCCAACCCGGTTCTCCCAGATAAGAGAGCTCTGGCTGACCCAAGGCCATTCCAGCAGCTGCAAGTGGAGGAGTGGGGAATCCAACCCAGTTCTCCCAGATACGAGAGCTCTGGCTGACCCAAGGCCATTCCAGCAGCGGCAAGTGGAGGAGTGGGGAATCCAACCCGGTTCTCCCAGATAAGAGAGCTCTGGCTGACCCAAGGCCATTCCAGCAGCTGCAAGTGGAGGAGTGGGGAATCCAACCCAGTTCTCCCAGATAAGAGAGCTCTGGCTGACCCAAGGCCACTCCAGCAGGTGCAAGTGGAGGAGTGGGGAATCCAACCCGGTTCTCCCAGATAAGAGTCCGTGCACTTAACCACTACACCAAACTGGCTCTCTATTGGAGCTATGGCTGACCCAAGGCCATTCCAGCAGCTGCAAGTGCAGGAGTGGGGAATCCAACCCAGTTCTCCCAGATAAGAGAGCTATGGCTGACCCAAGGCCCTTCCAGCAGGTGCAAGTGGAGGAGTGGGGAATCCAACCCGGTTCTCCCAGATAAGAGAGCTCTGGCTGACCCAAGGCCATTCCAGCAGCTGCAAGTGGAGGAGTGGGGAATCCAACCCGGTTCTCCCAGATAAGAGAGCTATGGCTGACCCAAGGCCCTTTCAGCAGGTGCAAGTGGAGGAGTGGGGAATCCAACCCGGTTCTCCCAGATAAGAGAGCTCTGGCTGACCCAAGGCCATTCTAGCAGCTGCAAGTGGAGGAGTGGGGAATCCAACCCAGTTCTCCCAGATAAGAGAGCTATGGCTGACCCAAGGCCCTTCCAGCAGGTGCAAGTGGAGGAGTGGGGAATCCAACCCGGTTCTCCCAGATAAGAGAGCTCTGGCTGACCCAAGGCCATTCTAGCAGCTGCAAGTGGAGGAGTGGGGAATCCAACCCGGTTCTCCCAGATAAGAGAGCTATGGCTGACCCAAGGCCCTTTCAGCAGGTGCAAGTGGAGGAGTGGGTAATCAAACCCGGTTCTCCCAGGTAAGAGAGCTATGGCTGACCCAAAGCCGTTCCAGCAGCTGCAAGTGGAGGAGTGGGGAATCAAACCCGGTTCTCCCAGATAAGAGAGCTCTGGCTGACCCAAGGCCATTCCAGCAGGTGCAAGTGGAGGAGTGGGGAATCCAACCCAGTTCTCCCAGATAAGATGGCTAACCCAAGGCCATTCCAGCAGGTGCAAGTGGAGAAGTGAGGAATCCAACCCGGTTCTCCCAGATAAGAGAGCTCTGGCTGACACAAGGCCATTCCAGCAGCTGCAAGTGGAGGAGTGGGGAATCCAACCCGGTTCTCCCAGATAAGAGAGCTCTGGCTGACCCAAGGCCATCCCAGCAGGTGCAAGTGGAGGAGTGGGGAATCCAACCCGGTTCTCCCAGATAAGAGAGCTATGGCTGACCCAAGGCCATTCCAGCAGCTGCAAGTGGAGGAGTGGGGAATCCAATCCAGTTCTCCCAGATAAGAGAGCTCTGGCTGACCCAAGGCCATCCCAGCAGGTGCAAGTGGAGAAGTGAGGAATCCAACCCGGTTCTCCCAGATAAGAGAGCTCTGGCTGACCCAAGGCCATTCCAGCAGCTGCAAGTGAAGGAGTAGGGAATCAAACCTGGTTCTTCTTGATAAGGGTCTGAGCACTTAACCACCACACCAAAATAAAGTGCACAATTGTATTATCCCAAAACCATCCCACCCCCCAGTCCATGGAAAAACTGCCTTCCACAAAACCTGTCCCTGGTGCCAAAAAGATTGGGGACCACTGGACTAGATGACTCTGGAGGTGCCTTCCAGCTCTATGATTCTATTATTTCGGGGTGCACCTTGGAGAGGCTGGGGACCTCAGGGGGGTATAATGCCACAGAGTCCACCCCCCGAGCAGCCATTTTCCTCTAGGGAAACTGCCCGGCCTCCGTAGAATCATAGAGTAATATGCAAAGTCTGTTCACAGAAGCCGGGCGTTAGAGGCAAGCGTCGCAAGCAACAGAATCCAGATGCGTTCACGAGAGCAGCCGATGTAGGGAGAGGAGGGCACACACCTGGCACAAAACTCAACACCAACCTGTGCGGGTGCCCGGGGCCAACCCTGGGGCTGAGAAACGCAGCCTGCAAGGAGGTGACTGGCCACTAGGGGGGAGCAAGCGGCTGCTGATGAGCCCACCTGGCGGTCCAGAGATGCTCTTCAAGCCTGAGATGTGGCAGGAAAACGGGCCTTCTTGGGCCAGCCTGCTTTGCCTGCATCGCTCCGTGTTCCTCGCTCAGCATCCCACAAGGGCATCCTAGCCAAGCTCTCCTTAACTTGGGAACCAGCAGACGCCTCTGATTAATGTGTTGATGGCTTTGGACCTGGGAAAGGTAGTCCCTTGTATTCTCTGTCTCTGTCCGTCTGTCTCTGTCAAGTCAAGTCAAGTCAGCCCTTATTGGCATAAAATATATATATATATATATATATATATCACAGCAAATCTCTATTTCTATGTCTGTCTGTCTCTATATCTGTCTGTCTCTCTCTGTCTCTGTCTATTTCTATCTTTCTGTCTCTCTCTCTCTCTCTGTCTGTCTCTATCTATCTCTGTCTCTCTGTCTGTCTGTCTCTCTCTCTGTCTCTCTCTCTGTCTGTCTCTCTGTCTCTGTCTGTCTCTGTCTCTGTCTGTCTCTGTCTCTATCTGTCGGTGTCTATCTCTGTCTGTCTGTCTCTATCACTATCTGTCTGTCTCGTCTCTATCTCTGTCTGTCTCTCCTCTGTCTGTCTGTCTGTCTCTCTCTCTGTGACATTCTTGCTTTGAACCTGCACATATGCTTAACAAGTCATTCAGAGGGTAATCTAAGGAAATGCAATCTCCTTGGTATCAAAGTGTGGATTATTTGGGGGCTGTCAGGCATTGAACTCCACAGCATTTTTGGGAGGGGGGGGATAGACTTGGCCCCATGATCACTATTTCGGTTGAGTCAACGGTTTCCCAGATGCAGATTAGTGGCAGGCAGTGTGCCAAGAGTCACTGGATAGACAGGAGGGCAGCCTACATTCCTGCCACTGGATATGGATTGCAGGCCCGTCAGGTGCTGCAAAACGCACGTGACCTCAGGAAGTCTCTTGCTTGCCATAGATGTTAGATAGAGAAGGGGTGGAGGATGAGGGGTGTGGAAAGGTCAGAGATTTGCAAATGACTGGGGGAGCTGCGGGTGCATCAGGCAGAGACGCAGGAGGCTGAGGGAAGGGGTGGGCTTTAGAGAGCCAGTTTGGTGTAGTGGTGAAGTGTGCGGACTCTTATCCGGGAGAACCGAGTTTGATTCCCCACTCCCCCACTTGCAGCTGCTGGAATGGCCTTGGGTCAGCCACAGCTCTCTTATCCGGGAGAACCGAGTTTGATTCCCCACTCCTCCACTTGCACCTGCTGGAATGGCCTTGGGTCAGCCAGAGCTCTCTTATCTGGGAGAAGCGGGTTGGATTCCCCACTCCTCCACTTGCAGCTGCTGGGATGGCCTTGGGTCAGCCAGAGCTCTCTTATCTGGGAGAACCGGGTTGGATTCCCCCTTCCTCCACTTGCACCTGCTGGAATGGCCTTGGGTCAGCCAGAGCTCTCTTATCTGGGAGAACCGAGTTTGATTCCCCACTCCTCCACTTGCACTTGCTGGAATGGCCTTGGGTTAGCCAGAGCTCTCTTATCAGGGCTTTTTCGGTAGCAGGAACTCCTTTGCATATTAGGCCACACACCCCTGATGCAGCCAATCCTCCAAGAGCTTACAATAGGCCCTGTACAAAGAGCCCTGTAAGCTCTTGCAGGATTGGCTACATCAAGGGGTGTGGCCTAATACGCAAAGTTCCTGCTACAAAAAAAGCCCTGCTCAGGTGACACCTCCAGGACTGAGAGAGACTGCTGAGAGCACCCCCCCCCCCTTCCGGACTGTTTCCCACAGACACGCCCGGCCCACGCCCGAGACGCCACCTCCCCACTGACTCACCCCCATAGCAGCAAAGACGATGGCAAAGTTGTCCTCGTGATAGTCCATGACGCCTTTGGACTTCTTCACCAGCCCGGCTTGCCTGCAGATCTGAGCAGCAATCTGCAAGGGGAGAGAAGAGGAAAACAGGGAGGGAGTGAAGAAGAAAAGGACGAAGAAGAAGACTGCAGATTTATACCCCGCCTTTCTCTTTGAATCAGAGATTCAGAGCATCTTATAATGTCCTATGTCTTCTCCACTCACAACAGACACCCTGTGAGGTGGGTGGGGTTGAGAGAGCTCTCTCAGAAGCTGCCCTTTCAAAGACAACTCCTACAAGAGCTATGGCTAACCCGAGGCCATTCCAGCAGCTGCAAGTGGAGGAGTGGGGAATCAAACCCAGTTCTCCTAGATAAGAGTCTGCACACTTAACCACTACACCAAACTGACTCTCACAGAAGCTGCCCTTTCAAGGACAATGTGTGGGCTATGGCTGACCCAAGGCCATTCCAGCAGGTGCAAGTGGAGGAGTAGGGAATCAAACCCGGTTCTCCCAGATAAGAGAGCTCTGGCTGACCCAAGGCCATCCCAGCAGCTGCAACTGGAGGAGTCAGGAATCCAACCCGGTTCTCCCAGATAAGAGTCTGCACACTTAATCACTATACCAAACTGGGGGGAGGGGGGCATCTCCAGAAAAGACCAAAGGGAAACGGGGCAGGAACAGCTCTTCTCGCCAGAGGATGCAGAGTTTCTGTCTGCCTGGAAAGGTGTGTGTGGGGGGAACAATCCCTGGAAGAACCCTCAAGTTGAGCCAGGAGACATTGGGATGAAGGGAGTTCTTGCCATCACATTTAAAGCGACTGCACACCTTTTAAATGCCTTCCCTCCATTGGAAATATTGAAGGATCGGGGCACCTTCTTTTGGAGCTTATAGAATTGGACCCTCTGGTCCCATCTTTTTGAAACTTGGAGGATGTTTTGAGAAAAGGCATCAGATGCTAAGCTGAAAGTCTGGTGCCCTTACCTCAAAGAACAGCCCTTCCCCAGAGCCCCAGATACCTGCAGATCAATTCTTCATTATACCCAATGGGAATGGGTCTCCATAGGGAATAATGGAGTGCCCAGCAGACATTCCCTCCCCCACTTTCTGATGACCCTGAAGCGGGGAGAGGGACTCCAAACTGGAGGATCCCCTGCCCCCACCTGGGGATTAGCAACCCTACCCAGCCTGGGGGGGACATCTTTGTAATATGAGAGTCAGTTTGGTGCAGTGGTTAAGTGTGCGGACTCCTGTCTGGGAGAACTGGGTTTGATTCCCCACTCCTCCACTTGCACCTGCTTGAATGGCCTTGGGTCAGCCAGAGCTCTCTTATCTGGGAGAACCGGATTGGATTCCCCACTCCTCCCCTTGCAGCTGCTGGAATGGCCTTGGGTCAGCCAGAGCTCTCTTATCTGGGAGAACTGGGTTGGATTCCCCACTCCTCCACTTGCAGCTGCTGGAATGGCCTTGGGTCAGCCAGAGCTCTCTTATCTGGGAGAACCAGGTTTGATTCCCCACTCCTCCTCTCGCAACTGCTGGAATGGCCTTGGGTCAGCCAGAGCTCTCTTATCTGGGAGAACCAGGTTTGATTCCCCACTCCTCCTCTCGCAACTGCTGGAATGGCCTTGGGTCAGCCATAGCTCTTGCAGGAGTTGTCCCTGAAAGGGCAGCTGTTGTGAGAGCTCTCTCAGCCCCATCCACCTCACGGGGTGTCTGTTGTTGGGGGAGAAGATATAGGGGATTGTGAGCCGCTCAGAGACTTTTTGAAGTGGAGGGTGGGATATGAATCCAATGTCATCATCTACAATCAATATATTTGGAATATATTTGAATGTGGAAATGATACCTTTAAGAAGTTGATTTGTAACACCTGTAACCTCTTATATAAGGAACTGGTGTAATGATATGGCATTGAGCGAACGCCTATTGGAAATGTGATCAGGTGGTTTCAGTTGACATCAAAACAAAAAACTGAGCAGGTGTGTGTGATGCCTTCTGTATCTTTATATGTTTTGTAGACTCTTTGTTTACTAGGTGTTCCCCTTTACACAACAGATTGGCTCTTCGAGGAAGCATTGCACGCATTTAGCCACTACAGCAACCTGGCTCTCCCCTGAGCCCCAGATACCAGCAGATCAATTTTCCAGGGCCCCCTAGTCCACAGTTTATAATGCTTCATCCCCCACCCCCCGACTTGGTTTGGTCCCTGGCATTATGGTCAAATCAGTCTTGGACTTCCTTACCTCATTGTGAGGGAGGCCGGCAGCTGAGAAGATGGGGATCTTCTGTCCCCTGGCGATGCTGTTCATAACATCGATGGGTGAAATCCCTGTCTGGATCATCTCCTCAGGATAAATGCGCCCGTGGGGGTTGATGGGCTGGCCTGGGGAATGAAGCCGTGAGCTGAGGGTCAATCATGGGGTCCCTGGATAGACAGAAGACCTGGGAAGACCCCAAGGACGACTGCAGATTTATACCCCGCCCTTCTCTCTGAATCAGAGTCTCAGAGCAGCTCACAATCTCCTTTGTCTTCCTGGATTTTCACTGTGTGACTGGAAGTAAGCCATGGCAGCCATTTTGTGGCTGGTTTCACCTTCTGGGGCAGCCATTTTGTGGCCGGTTTCACCTTTTGGGCCATTTCCAGACAGCCAGTTTGGTGCAGTGGTTAAGTGTGCGGACTCAGCTAGGAATCCCGAAGTCCTGGGTTCAAGTCTTGCTGCTGTCATGAGCTCACTGAGAGGCCAGAGGCAAGCGTCTCCATCCCTCTCAGCCTTGATGTGCAATACAAAGGTAATAACGCTGTCCTACCTTACAGGGTTGTTGCATGCTGTGCTACAAAATAATGTACGGGAAGGACTTCAAACAATTCTGAGTGCTATGCTGAGAGCCAGTCTGGTGTAGTGCTTAAGTGCACAGACTCTTATCTGGGAGAACCGGGTTTGATTCTCCATTCCTCCACTTGCACCTGCTGGAATGGCCTTGGGTCAACCAGAGCTCTCTTATGTGGGAGAACTGGGTTTGATGCCCCACTCCTCCACTTGCACCTGCTAGCATGGCCTTGGGTCAGCCATAGCTCTGGCAGGAGTTGTCCTTGAAAGGGCGGTTGCTTGTGAGAGCCCTCTCCAGCCCCACCCACCTCACAGGGTGTCTGTTGTGTGGGGATAAGATTGTGAGCCGCTGTGAGAATCTGAGATTCAGAGTGGAGGGCAGGATATAAATCCAATAACATCTTCTTCTTCTTCCTCCCCCACAACAGACAGCCTGTGAGGTGGGTGGGGCTGGAGAGGGCTCTCACAAGTAACCGCCCTTTCAAGGACAACTCCTGCCAGAGCTATGGCTGACCCAAGGCCATTGCAGCAGTTGTAAGTGGAGCAGTGGGGAATCAAACCAGGTTCTCCCAGATAAGAGTCTGCACACTTAACCACTGCACCAAACTGCTACTGGGAGCTGCCGCTATTTGCCTCCCTGGGAAAACACCTGACTCTAATGCATGCTACAACTTGTGGACCGAATGAACTGCCCAGAGGTCAACCGTGCAGGGGGCTCACCATTGATGTCCAAGAAGTCTTCTGCCATAACAGTTGGCCCTTTGTCAATGGGTTTAGCAGAACCGTTGAAAACCCGCCCTGCAGAGAGAAAAGGCACAGTCCCAAAATTAGGGTCGTCAACTTCTCGATAAGGTCTGGAGAGTTCTCGCAGAACAGCAACTGATCTCCAAACGGCTGAGATCAGGAAACTGCCTTTTCAGGGGGTGGAATCTACAGCATCACGTCTCCACTGAGCTCTCTCCCGACTCCACCACCTCTAGATTCTAGAATTTCCTGAACTGGAGTTAATCCTAAACAGACTGGACAAAGCGTGTGTCCTCACTACACTCAATAATGCATTTTGCAAGTGGATTTTTGCTATTCTTACACAGTAAAAACCCAGTTGCAAAACGCATTATTTAGTGTCGTGTAAAGCTGTACGCAGCCAAAGAAACACCCCAGAAACCGCCATCATGGCTTATCTTTTTTAAATTAGAGTTTTATTTAGGACCAATCACTGTGTGACTCATGAAAGCTCATCTCCTGCCACAGATTTTGTTAGTCCTTAAACAAGGGGTGTCAAACATGCGGCCCAAGGGCCAGATCAGGCCCCCAGAGGGCTCCTAGCAGGTCCGTGAGCAACTCACTGTCATCTGCTTCCTTCTCTCTCTCTCGCTTCCTTCTACGTCACAGCTTGCTTTGCCAGGCTTGCACAATCAAGCTACCGAGCAAAGCTTCTATTTTCTCCGTTCTCCATTTCTCCAGCACATGAAGCAGCTTACATACAAAAGCTCGCAATGCCCAGCCGTTTCATGTTTTCCCTTGGCTCTTAGGCTCAAAGAATTGACCGAGAGATTCTGTAATGAATGTCAATAAATCGAAAGTAGGTTTGCAACGTACACCCCCCCGAACAACACCTGAACAGCATACTCAAGACTGCTACAGCACAGACATTGTCTCCAGATTTTGATAGAATCATTCACAGCAAGAGGAGTCAGTTATCAGAAACTGTTAAAGAAACAAAATATTGCAAAAGGGCTAATCTTTTAAGCATATTTTACTTCAAGTTGTGTTTTTTTTTTTTTAAAAAAAATCTTTAATTGTGTTTGTCTACTACCTGGCATTACATTTTATGACACACATCGTCCAGCCTGACAATGTCTCAGTTATGTCAGATCCGGCCCTCATAACAAATGAGTTCGACGCACTCCTGTAAGTTCTTCTGGACTCTTGTTTTTGTCTACTGTAGCAGTACACTGCCCCATGGTGCAGAATGGTAAAGCTGCAGTCCTGCAGTCTGAGCTCTCTGCTCATGACCTGAGTTCGATCCCGGCGGAAGCCGGTTCAGGTAGCTGGCTCAAGGTTGACTCAGCCTTCCATCCTTCCGAGGTCCATAAAATGAGTACCCAGCTTGCTGCGGGGGGTGGGGAATCTAGATGGCTGGGGAAGGCAATGGCAAGCCACCCCGTCAAAAGTCTGCCGTGAAAACGTTGTGAAAGCAACGTCACCCCAGAGTCAGAAACGACCGGTGCTTGCACAGGGGACTACCTTGACCTTTTTACAGACAGACTAACACGACAACCCATCTTGATATATTTAGGACCTCATTCGGTTAAATTTATTGCCAGTTCTGAGCTGTGCTTTTTAATGTTGGCTTTTATGTGTTTAATTATTTTAGTTTATGTACTTCATCTATGTTGCCCTGAGCTGGCTAACCCAGGATAGCCCGATCTCAGCAGATCTCAGCAGAAGAAGCCCGCTTGAAAGTCACCAGAGAAAGGGCCTTCTCTGTTATGGCCCCCACATGGTGGAACCAGCTGCCGGAAGAGGTGAGGGCCCTGCGGGACCTGGTTCAGTTCCGCAGGGCCTGCAAGACGACCCTCTTCCGGCTAGCTTACACCTAGCTGGGATGAAAACTTGATGGAACTGGCCAGCCATCTGTTTATATGAAATGAAATGTTACTGGTTTTTAAGGTTTAATTGTTTTTATGAAATTGAAATGTTACTGGTTTTTAAGGTTTTAAATGTTTAAGTATCTAATTGTTTATACTTAAAATTGTTTAAATGTTATGCTTGATCAATTGTTGGAAGCCGCCCTGAGCCGCTTGTGGGAAGGGCGGGATATAAATCCCGAATAAATAATAAATAAATAAATAAATCTCAGAAGCAACACAGGTCATGCCCTGGCCAGTACTTTAGCCCTGGTCAGTACCAAGGAAGTCCCGGGTTGCTATGCAGAGGCAGCCAATGGCAAACCACCTCGAAACGTCTCTTTCCTTGAAAACTCTACAGGGTCACCCTCAGCGGTCTGCAGCTTGACAGTGGAAGACCGGCGAAAACAAGCTTTTGAGATTCTCCAAATACTTCATTTGGTTTGAACAAGAAAAGTGGCAGGGGGCGGTGTTTTTGGATTTGCTGGGGGACTCTTGGAATGGCCGACTCTCAAGCTCTGCTGTCAGTATTGTTGCTCTCCTGTTCTCCCCGGGCGATAGGGTTGCCAATTCAAGAAATATCTGGGGACATTGGGGGTGGAGCCAGAAGCAAGGCGGTGACAAGCATCATTGAACTCCAAAGGGAGTTCTGGCCATCACGTATAAAGGGACCGCACACCTTTCCACCTTCCCTCCGTTGCAAATAATGAAGGATGGGGGCACCTTCTTTGGGGGCTCATAGAACTGGAGCCCCTTGTCCAATCCTTTTGAAACTTGGAAGGTGCTTTGAGGAGAGGCATTGGATGCTATGCTGTAAATTTGGTGCCTCTACCTCAAAACACAGCGCCCCCCCGCCCCCGCAGAGCCCCAGATGCCAGCAGAGATCAATTCTCTATTAAACTTTATGGGAATCGGTCTCCATGGGGAATAATGGAGGGCCCAGCAGACATTTTTCTCCCCCTCCCCCACTTTCTGATGACCCTGAAGTGGGGGGAGGGCCTCCAAACTGGGGGATCCCCTGCCCCCACCTGGGGATTATGGTAAGCAAACAGAAACGCGGAACAATGGAGCAGAAGAAAGGTAAATACCTCCGCGAATTCTTAACACTTTGCTAAGAATTCTGAAGCTTAGCTCTCCTGAAAAATGTGTAACGGTTCTTTGAAGCTTGTCGAAGCTCTTCTGTGAAACGGAATTTAGTACAACCCTGTTGCTGCACAATCCCTTATTCAAAATCCATGAAGACATCGTGGAGCTTCGGACTTTTGCCATAACCTGGACAGGGCCTGGATTCCATCATTGGATATATTGACGTTGATTCGTCCTCTATGAGACTTTGGGTGTGGCTGTGGCTTTGGTTTCTCATGTTGCGATGAGGTTCACCTGATGTTGATATTTTGTGCTTTCTTTATAAAACGTTTCCTAGTTTGTACTTTTTTGAGGCTGGTTCTTCGCGGAGGCGTTTACCTTTCTTCTGCCTCACCTAACAGGTAGGCTTCCCAATCCCCAGGTCCCAGCGGGGGATCCCCCGGTTTTACAGGCTTCCCCCCTCCCCCAGTCAGCTGGCCAGCGGGGGAAGCCCCGCCCCCACAGCCATTATGCACCTTCATTAATGATTCCCATAGGGAATGATGGGGAATTGATCCACGGGTATCGGGGGCTCTGGGGGGGGCGTACTTTGAGGTAGAGGCACCAAATTTTCAGTATAGCATCTAGTGCCTCTCCCCAAAACACCTCCCAAGTTTCAAAAGTATTGGACCAGGGGGTCCAATTCTATGAGCATCAAAAGAAGGTGCCCCTATCCTTCATTATTTTCTATGGAAGGAAGGCATTTTAAAAGGTGTGCTGTCCCTTTAAATGTGATGGCCAGAACTCCCTTGGAGTTCAATTATGCTTGTCACAGCCTTCATCTTGGCTCCACCCCTAATGTCTCCTGGCTCCACCCCCAAATTCTCCTGGCTCCACCCCCAAAGTCTCCAGATATTTCTTGAATTGGACTTGGCAACCCTACTAACAGGTGACGTTTTTGTTTTTTCGATCTGAACAACCAGACCAACGAAAATTTCTGTCAAATGCACAAGCTGGCACTGGATTTGACACTGTTCTTGGAGTCCTGGCTGCTTTGGTTTCAGACCCTGCCTGGAGACTCAGCCTCAGGCTTCAAGCTAGGCTGGGGTTCAGCCAGGCCTGCCTCACAAGGTTGTTGTGAGGATAAAATTGAGGAAGGGGGAGATCTTTGTAGGCCCACCTGTGCTCCTCGAAGGAAAGATGGGACACGTCACAGCAGCACAGGGTTGCCAGCTCTGGCTTGGGAAATACCTGGTGATTTTGGAGGTGGAACCCAGAGGGGCGGGGTTTGGGCATGAGCTCATAGGATCCAACTTCCAAAGTAGCCATTTTCTTCAGGCAAATTGACCTCTGCCACCTGGAAATCAGTTGTAACAGCAGGAGACCTCCAGTCCTCACCTGGGGGTTGGCAACCCTACAGCTTCTTCCGCCAGCTTTGAGTGGTGCGGAAGGTCCCAGCCTAATGAAATCAGGATGCAGAAAGTTCTGGATGCCAGGAGCCCTGGGTGTGCAATAACCACCATCCCAGGCCACCAAGATCTGGAAATGCTTACGGCCTTGGGTTGCCACCCTCCTGGTGGGCCTGGAGATCTCTGTGAATTACAACTGATCTCCAAATGACAGAGATCCCTTCCCCTGGAGGAAATGGCTGCTCTAGAAGGTATGCTCTATGTTATCATGTCCTCCTCCTCCCACACTCTGTCCTCCCCAAGCGCCACCCCCAAACCTCCAGGAATCCCCCACCCAGGAGTTAGCAGCCCTGCTTACCACTGTTGTTCTCCCTAGCAGATGACTTCTTCTTCTCCTCCTCCTCCCCTTCCCCCTCTCCTTCCTTCTTCTTCCTCTTCCTTCTTCTTCTTCTCCCCCTCCCCCTTCTTCTTCCTTCTTCTTCTTCTTCTTCCTCTTCCCCTTCTTCTTCTTCTCCTGCTCACCTTCCCCTTCTTCTTCTTCTTCTTCTTCTTCGTCCTCTTCCTCCTCTCCTTTCTTCTTCCTCTTCTTCTCCTCCCCCTCCCCTTCTTCTTCTTCCTCCTCTTCCTTCTTCTTTTCCTCCTCCCCCTTCTTCTTCTGCTTCCTCTTCTCCTCCTCCCCCTCCCCTTCTTCTTCTTCTTCCTTTTTCTTTCTCTTCCCCTCCTCCTCCCTCTTCTTCTTCCTTTTTTCTTCCTCTTCCTCTTCTCCTCCTCCCCTCTCTGTCTTCTTCCTCTTCTCCTCCCCTTCTTCTTCCTCCTCTTCTTCTTCTCCCCCTCCTTCATCCCCCTTTTCTTCTTCCTCTTCCTCCTCTCCCTTCTTCTTCTTTCTCTTCCTCTTCTCTTCCCCCTCCGAAGTCTCTTCATCTCTCCACCCCCTTTTATAGATTGGTTATCAGGCCCCCCCTAAACAAATCAATACAGCAGCACTCATCCCCCCCACCCCGTCCTTCCCCCCATTAGCAAGTCCCCCCAATTGCTGATTTCTTCCGATCCTCTAATCCAAAAGCTTTGCTGTTGTCACCGATCAATTCTGAAGTGGGAATGTGAAAAAGGAGCCGTGGACCATGAAAGGCCAGGAACTTTGGCATTCAGGAGGCCTTCTCTTTGCCTTAGACACACATCACTGAAGCACAGCAAGGGGAGGGGGTGAAAGGAACAGGAGGCGGTAGAGGGAACCTTCAGCAAACAGAAGCTCCTACATAAGGCAAGAGCTCCTATCATGTGCTGGACAATCTGCAGGTCAATCTGTACTTTATTTATTGTCCTCCATTTTATCCTCACACCAGTCCCATGTAAGGTTGCCAGTCCCCAGGTGGGGGCAGGGGATCCCACGGTTTGCAGGCCTTTCCCCCGCTTCAGGGTCATCAGAAAGCGGCGGGGGGTGGGGTGGGAGGGAAATGTCTGCTGGGCACTCCATTATTCCCTATGGAGACCAGTTCCCATAGGGTATAATGGTAGGGTTGCCAATCCCCAGGTGGGGGCAGGGGATCCCACGGTTTGCAGGCCTTCTCCCCGCTTCAGGGTCATCAGAAAGCGGCGGGGGGTGGGGTGGGAGGGAAATGTCTGCTGGGCACTCCATTATTCCCTATGGAGACCAGTTCCCATAGGGTATAATGGTAGGATTGCCAATCCCCAGGTGGGGGCAGGGGATCCCACGGTTTGCAGGCCTTCTCCCCGCTTCAGGGTCATCAGAAAGCGGCGGGGGGTGGGGTTGGAGGGCGGGATATAAATAAAAAGTATTATTATTATAAATGTCTGCTGGGCACTCCATTATTCCCTATGGAGACCAGTTCCCATAGGGTATAACGGAGAAGTGATCCACGGGTATCTGGCACTCTGGGAGGGACTGTTTTTGAGGTAGAGGCACCAACTTTTCAGCATAGCATCCAGTGCCTCTCCCCAAAATACCCTCCAAGTTATGAGCTCCCAAAGAAGTTACCCCC
Organism: Heteronotia binoei; assembly: GCF_032191835.1. Classification (NCBI taxonomy): domain Eukaryota; kingdom Metazoa; phylum Chordata; class Lepidosauria; order Squamata; family Gekkonidae; genus Heteronotia; species Heteronotia binoei. Next base: position 123,583,512 of record NC_083231.1, on the reverse strand, counting down.
TCCATTATTTCCAACGGAGGGAAGGCATTTAAAAGGCATGCGATCCCTTTCAATGTGATGGCCAGAACTCCCTTTGGAGTTCAAGTATGCTTGTCACAACCGTGTTCCTTGCTCCACCCCCAAAGTCTCCTGGCTCCACCCCCAAAGTCCCCAGATATTTCTTGAATTGGACTTGACAACCCTATACCATGAGGTAGCTTAGGCTCTGCACGGAAGCTTGCTGGGGTGACCTGGGGATGGACACACACTCAGAGCATAACCTTGGAAGAAATCAGCAATTTGGCGGACCTGCTATTGAGGGGGAGGGTGGGGGGAGGATGAGTGCCAGTTTGGTGTAGTGGTTAAGTGTGCGGACTCTTATCTGGGAAAACTGGGTTTGATTACCCACTCCTCCACTTGCACCTGCTGGAATGGCCTTGGGTTAGCCATAGCCCTGGCAGAGGTTGTCCTTGAAAGGGCAGCTGCTGTGAGAGCCCTCTCAGCACCACCCACCTCACAGGGTGTCTGTTGTGGGGGAGGAAGGGAAAGGAGATTGTGAGCCGCTCTGAGACTTTTCGGAGTGGAGGGCGGGATATAAATCCAATATCTTCATCTACCTCACAGGGTGTCTGTTGTGGGGGAGGAAGGGAAAGGAGACTGTGAGCTGCTCTGAGACTCTTCGGAGTGGAGGGCGGGATATAAATCCAATACCTTCATTTTCCCTGTAGGGTGTCTGTTGTGGGGAAGGAAGGGAAAGGAGATTGTGAGCCACTCTGAGACTTTTCGGAGTGGAGGGCGGGATATAAATCCAATATCTTCATCTACCTCACAGGGTGTCTGTTGTGGGGGAGGAAGGTAAAGGAGATTGTGAGACCCTCTGAGACTCTTCGGAGTGGAGGGCGGGATATAAATCCAGTATCTTCATCTACCTCACAGGGTGTCTGTTGTGGGGGAGGAAGGTAAAGGAGATTGTGAGCCGCTCTGAGACTCTTCGGAGTGGAGGGCGGGATATAAATCCAATATCTTCATCTACCTCACAGGGTGTCTGTTGTGGGGAAGGAAGGTGAAGGAGATTGTGAGCCTCTCTGAGACTCTTCGGAGTGGAGGGCGGGATATAAATCCAATATCTTCTTCTTCTTCCTCTTCTATATTGATTTGTTTTTTGGGGGGAGGGCAATAACCAATCTATAAAGGAGGTTGGAGAGCTGGCATTAGTAGACTTCACTGCCAGAGCAGGACTGGCACACGGAGAGTCAGAACAAAGTTTGAGCCCAATGGCACCTTTCAGTCAGTTGTGGAGTAGTAGTTAAGAGTGTTGGGTTAGGAAAGGAAACACCCAGTGACAGGGGGAGAAATGGTGTCCTGTCACACTACAAAGAAAAACAAAGAAGGGAAAGAAACGTAACCCAAAAACTGGAGTAAGAAACCTAAAAAGGTTAATATGCAATTAAAGTGCCGAACATTTAAAAAAAAAGTGTAAAAAAAATCATAAATCAACATACATGTATTTATTGTTGAAAGCTAAAACCATTTGGGCTGTATCAACAGCAGTCTAGTGTCCAGATCATGTGATGTGATGGTATCGCTTTACTCTGCTCTGGTAAGACCTCACCTGGAGTCTTGTGTTCACTTTTGGGCACCACATTTTAAGAAGGATATAGACAATCTGGAACGGGTCTAGAGGAAGGCGATGAAGATGGTGAGGGGTCTGGAGACCAAGTCCTATGAGGAGACGTTGAAGGAGCTGGGCATGTTTAGTCTGGAGAGGAAATGGCTGAGAGGTGATAGGATCACCATCTTCAAGGACTTGAAGGCTGTCCTGTAGAGGATGGTGTGGAAGTGTTTTCTGTGGCCCCAGAAGGTAGGACCAGATCCAATGGATTGAAATTAAATCAAAAGAGTTTCCAGCTCAACATTAGGAAGAGCTTCCTGACTGTTAGAGCAATTCCTCAGTGGAACAGGCTTCCTCGGGAGGTGATGGGTTCTTGTTCCTTGGAGGTTTTTCAACAGAGGCTAGGTGGCCCTCTGACAGCAATGAAGATCTTGTGAATTTAGGGGGAGGTGTTTGTGAGTTTCCTGCATTGTGCAGGGGGTTGGACTAGATGACCCTAGAGGTCCCTTCCAACTCTATGATTCTATGATTTAAGAGCCCATCATAAACCTCTATCCTATGTAAAATCATAAAACCTCAATGGGAACCCACTCAACTTGACCTGACCTAAATTGGTCTTCTTCAGAGGTCAGAAAGGTAAGTACACATATTGTCTCATAATACAGAACAGAATAAAACAATAGAACAATTCTGGACCACAAGGAAATTTAGTGACGTGACAAAGGCTTAGAGATATTCTTCAGGCCTCTTGTTCTATAGTACATAGGCTCTTACTTTACTCGATCAATTCTTGACCACATGGCATACAAAAAAACACTGAATGCTATAGGTATGACATAAGGCTATAGAACAAGAGGCCTCAAGAATATCTCTAAGCCTTTGTCACTTCACTAAGTGGAGGAGTGGGGAATCCAACTCAGTTCTCCCAGATAAAAGAGCTATGGCTGACCCAAGGCCATTCCAGAAGCTGCAAGTGGAGGAGTGGGGAATCCAACCCAGTTCTCCCAGATAAGAGAGCTCTGGCTGACCCAAGGCCATTCCAGAAGCTGCAAGTGGAGGAGTGGGGAATCCAACCCGGTTCTCCCAGATAAGAGAGCTATGGCTGACCCAAGGCCAGCAGGTGCAAGTGGAGGACTGGGGAATCAAACCCGATTCTCCCAGATAAGAGTCCGCACACTTAACCACTACACCAAACTGGCTACCAATAGTGTACCGGATTCGTTACAAGGTGCTGGTTATTACCTTTAAAGCTCTATATGGCCAAGGACCCATTTACCTGAGGGACTGTCTGTCCCCACACATTACCCAGAGAGTACTAAGATCTGGATCCCAACATCTCCTTGTGATCCCCAGGCTGAAAGAGGCGAGACTGTCGACCACCAGGGACCGGGCTTTTTCAGTGGCAGCCCCCTCCTGGTGGAGCCAATTGCCAGAAGAGGTTAGGGCCTTGCGGGACCTCACTCAGCTCCGCAAGGCCTGTAAGACCGCTCACTTCCGGCAAGCCTTCAGTCGACCGTAGGAGAACTCTGGAACAACTGTTGACTTGTGAATATGAGTAACATCTGGTTTGTTAGCACCAACTGTAGATTGTTTTAACTTGTACTGTTTAATGGTTTTGTTGATTTTATTACTGCAATCATAGAATACTATGATTTGATGCAAGCTGCCCTGAGCCTGCCTTTGTGGGGAGGAAAGGAAAGGTCCCCTGTGCAAGCACCTGTCATTTCCGACTCTGGGGTGACGCTGCTTTCACAACGTTTTCACGCCAGACCTTTTTACGGGGTGGTTTGCCCTTGCCTTCCCCAGTCAGCTACACTTCCCCCCCAGCAAGCTGGGGACTCATTTTACCGACCTCAGAAGGATGGAAGGCAGAGTCAACCTTGGGCCGGCTACCTGAAACCAGCTTCCGCCGGGATCGAACTCAGGTTGTGAGCAGAGAGTTCAAACCACAGTACTGCAGTACTGCTGCTTTACCACTCTGCGCCATGGGGCATAAATTGAATTAAACATAAACATAAACATATATAGCTCTACTTGGTGAGAATAGGTTAGCATATGTAATGAGAAACCAATATCCCTGTTCAGTCCCGGGATGGTGTTTGTTCCAGGTTTCATAACAACTTATAATTTAGCAGTTTCCCTTTCCATTCTGTTCTTCTTCATTCCATTCTACTTCAGTTTACCCTAGACTATTCTCCGCTCTGATACATCATGGGTGAATCTCTAGGTTGAGCCTGTAGATAATCCAGAATTACAATTGATTCCTCTGGCCAAGAGAAAAACAGTCCCCCTGGAGAAAACAACTGCTTTGGAAGGTGGACTTTATGGCAGAAGTCCCTCCCCTGGCTCCACCCCCCTCCCAAATCCCCAGGCATTTGCCAACCTGGAGTTGGCAACTCTAGGTGAACACAGACGACTGGGCGGCACATGACGGCAGAGTGCACGCAGCCCCTGAGTAAGCCAGTCACCTGAAGGGGCTAGGAGACTCTTGACCACCCACGCCTTCTTAGAAATCAGGGATTTGGCAGGATGATACAAACTGTACTGACCTCTCGCTTGGCAATGATGTCTGCCCTCATCTCTGCACTGAGCCGGAAAACACAGGAATTGTTTATCTGCCAGCACAGTGCCTGTGACGTTTGCAAAGGCAAGCCTGGGGGAGAGGTGCTGGGGGCCGCCGTCCTCACCTTCCGGGCTTTCCCGCGAGCACTTTGGGAGCTTTTACACACCTCGAAGATTGCACTTTCAAGCCACGGTGCAAAACGGAACACATCACTTGCAAACAATCACTGGAAGTGCATGGACAGTGGGCGGAAAGTGCACTATTACAGTGCGCGCGGCGTGATCGTCTGGCATGTGTGCGATGCAATTGCACACGGCAGAACATTTCTTTCCCTTCTGGGACTAAAAGCAACTCACCCTGTGTGCAGATGGGAGAGTTAACATTCAGTCAGGGAAACAGAGCGGGGAGTGGGAAATTAACACCCTTTCCCCAGGACTATGGCTTTAATCCAGGGGTGGCCAACGGTAGCTCTCCAGATGTTTTTGGCCTACAACTCACATCAGCCCCAGCCATTGGCCATGCTGGCTGGAGCTGATGGGAGTTGTAGGCAAAAAACATCTGGAGAGCTACCCTTGGCTACCCCTGCTTTAATCCATATTTTTGAGGCTAAATATATTGGGAGGGGGACGTTTCTAGGATCCCTCAGTATCAGGTGTATTTTGGCTCCTTAACAGAGGTGCCAAATGCATGTTTTATGGCGTTGTTAAAATAGAAGAAGATATTGGATTTATATCTTGCCCTCCACTCCAAAGAGTCTCAGAGTGGCTCACATTCTCCTTTCCCTTCCTCCCCCACAACAGACACCCTGTGAGGTAGATGAAGATATTGGATTTATATCCTGCCCTCCACTCCGAAGAGTCTCAGAGCGGCTCACAATCTCCTTTCCCTTCCTCCCCCACAACAGACACCCCGTGAGGTAGATGAAGATATTGGATTTATATCCCGCCCTCCACTCCGAAGAGTCTCAGAGCGGCTCACAATCTCCTTTCCCTTCCTCCCCCACAACAGACACCCTATGAGGTAGATGCAGATATTGGATTTATACCCCGCCCTCCACTCTGAAGAGTCTCAGAGGGGCTCACAATCTCCTTTACCTTCCTCCCCCCCACAACATACTCCCTGTGAGGTAGATGAAGATATTGGATTTATATCCCGCCCTCCACTCCAAAGAGTCTCAGAGCGGCTCACAATCTCCTTTCCCTTCCTCCCCCACAACAGACACCCTGTGAGGTAGTTGCAGATATTGGATTTATATCCCACCCTCCACTCCGAAGAGTCTCAGAGGGGCTCACAATCTCCTTTACCTTCCCCCCCCCAACAACAGACACCCTGTGAGGTGGGTGGGGCTGGAGAGGGCTCTCACAGCAGCTGCCCTTTCAAGGACCACCTCTGCCAGAGCTATGGCTGACCCAAGGCCATTCCAGCAGCTGCAAGTGGAGGAGTGGGGAATCAAACCCGGTTCTCCCAGATAAGAGTCCGCACATTTAACCACTACACCAGACTGGCTCTCCAGTTAATAATACATTGAAGCACATAAGGTAATGTTGCTTGGGAAAGAGAGAAGAAGTAGAAGAAGGAGGAGGAGGAGGAGGAAGAAATTGGATTTATACTCTGCTCTTCACTACCCAAAGGAGTAACAGAGCAGTTTACAATCTCCTTTCCCTTCCTCCCCACAACAGACACCTCCCTCTAAGCTCACCCTCTTGTGAGCAAAAATTCTACTTTGTGAGCCACTGGCATTAAAGTTGTGAGCTACTCAGGGCTGGCACACGGGAGTAGGCCAGGTAAGCCGCTGCCTAGGGCGCCACCTGGCCTGGAGGTACCATGAAGTGCCCCCTCTCTTCACCCGCCACACCTGCTAACTTCCCGATCTCGTGAAGCCGGGAAGAAGCGGACGTGCTCAGAGCGTGCTCACTGCGACGTCCCTCCTTGGAAAGCCTTGGTGAAGTCAGGGGGCGTGGCAGCATCTGGACTTTGCCGAGGCCTGGGAAGCCTTGGTGAAGTCGGAGGGGGCAAGGGCGGGCCAAGCTCAACTGTTTCTGGCTCAACATTAAGAAGAGCTTCCTGACCGTTAGAGCGGTTCCTCAGTGGAACAGGATTCCTCCTCGGGAGGTGGTGGGCTCTCCTTCCTTGGAGGTTTTGAAACAGAAGCTAGAGGGCCATCTGACAGCAATGAAGATCCTGTGCATTTAGGGGGAGGTGTCTGTGAATTTCCTGCATTGTGCAGGGGGTTGGACTAGATGGCCCTGGAGGTCCCTTCCAACTCTAGGATTCTATGATTCTAAGCCATGTGTTCTTGAAAAAATGTAAGAAAATAAGAACATAAGAGAAGCCATGTTGGATCAGGCCAATGGCCCATCCAGTCCAACACTCTGTGTCACATAAGAACATAAGAGAAGTCATGTTGGATCAGGCCAATGGCCCATCTAGTCCAACACTCTGTGTCTCATAAGAACATAAGAGAAGCCATGTTGGATCAGGCCAATGGCCCATCCAGTCCAACACTCTGTGTCACATAAGAGAAGCCATGTTGGATCAGGCCAGTGGCCCATCCAGTCAAACACTCTGTGTCACATAAGAGAAGCCCTGTTGGATCAGGCCAATGGCCCATCCAGTCCAACACTCTGTGTCACATAAGAACATAAGAGAAGCCCTGTTGGATCAGGCCAATGGCCCATCCAGTCCAACACTCTGTGTCACATAAGAACATAAGAGAAGCCATGTTGGATCAGGCCAGTGGCCCATCCAGTCCAACACTCATGTCACACAGTGGCCAATATATGTGTGTGAGGAGGGACACACACATACAGCCTGCCCTGTGCCCAGCCCTCTCCAGAGGCTAAAAAAAACTGTGAGCTAGCTCCCATGAACTCAGCTTAGAGGAAACATTGCCTGTGAGGTAGGTGGGGCGGAGAACTCTGACAGAAACTGCTCTTGAGTAGAACAGCCTCTGACAGATTTATGGCTGACCCAAGGCCATTCCTACAGGTGCATGTGGAGGAAGAGTGGGGAATCAAACCCGGTTCTCCCAGATAGAAGTCTGCACAATTAACCACGGCACCAAACAAGGCAGTTTGAGTTACGTGATAAAAGCCCTGACTTCAGATATTCAAAATACTTAAATCATCAGATCCTGGCCTTTTTGGTATGATGACCCAGAAGTCCAAATTTAGATAACCCATCCAGGGATAGCCCAAGACAAACTATGACCTTGGTTCCCATCTAGTTAAACATTCCATCTTCTGCAGTGGCAAACCAAATGTTTTTGAGAATCCTAGAGTTGGAAGGGACCTCCCAGGGTCATCTAGTCCAACCCCCTGCACAATGCAGGAAACTCAGAAATACCACCCCCTAAATTCACAGGATCCACATTGCTGTGAGATGGCCATCTAGCCTCTGCTTAAAAACCTCCAAGGAAGGAGAGCCCACTGTTTAAAAACCTCCAAGGAAGGAGAGCCCACCACCTCCCGAGGAAGCCTGTTCCACTGAGGAACTGCTCTAACAGTCAGGACGTTCTTCCTAATGTTGAGCCGGAAGCTCTTTTGATTTCATTTCAACCCATTGGTTCTGGTTCTACCTTTTGGGGCCACAAAAAACAATTCCACACCATCCTCTAGAGGACAGCCCTTCAAGTCCTTGAAGATGGTGATCCTATCACCTCTCAGCCGCCTCCTCTCCAGGCTAAACATCCCCAGCTCCTTCAACCTTTCTTCATAGGACTTGGTCTCCAGACCCCTCATCATCTTTGTCTAACCAACACTGCTCAAAGGGGGCAGCTGCCCTTACTCTGGACCCCAAGCTAGTGGCATTCAGACACATCCACTCACAGCCTTTCAAATGAAGATTGCATCCCAGCCTTGGCCATCCTCTCTTTCTCCATTACTCCCTCTAATCCAGGGGTGTCGAACTTATTTGTTATGAGGGCCGGATCTGACATAAATGGAACCTTCTCAGGCTGGGCTGTGTGTGTCATAACATGTAATGCCAGGTAGCAGAGATATAAACTTTACAAAGGACATGGGCAAACATAATTAAAGATTTTTTTTTAAAAAAAAACTTAAAATAAAATATGTTTAAAAGATTAGCACTCTTGCAATCTTTTGTTTATTTAACAGTCTGATAACTGACGCCTTTTGCTCTGAATAATTGCATCAAAATCTGGAGACCATGTCTGTGCTGTAGCAATCTTGAGTATGCTGTTCAGGCATTGTTCAGGTGTGTGTCTGTAAGTTGTAAAACCTACTTTTGATTTATTGGCATTCGTTATAGAAATCACATGGTCAATGCTTTGAGTCTAAGACCCAGGGGGGAAACATGAAATGGCTGGGCATTGCAAGCTTTTGGACGTAAGTTGCTTCATGTGCTGGTCAGCCCAATGGAGAAAACAAAGGTTTTGCTCTGTAGCTCCTGTGCAATTGGGGAAGCCTGGCAAAGCCAGCTGTGATGCAGAAGGAAGCAAGAGAGAGAGAAGGAAGCAGATGACAGTGAGTTGCTCACGGGCCTGATAGGAGCCCTCCGGGGGCCTGATTCAGCCCTCGGGCAGCATGTTTGACACCCCTGCTCTAATCCTTCCTAAAATTCTCACTCACTCTAGTGACCTTCAAGATATGCTTTTACTTGATCAACATGCAGTGAAGGAAAAAAAATAGAAGGTAACATAAGAACATAAGAGAAGCCCTGTTGGCTCAGGCCAGTGGCCCATCCAGTCCAACACTCTGAGTCACATAAGAACATAAGAGAAGCCCTGTTGGATCAGGCCAATGGCCCATCCAGTCCAACACTCTGTGTCACAGAAGAACATAAGAGAAGCCCTGTTGGATCAGGCCAGTGGCCCATCCAGTCCAACGCTCTGTATCACATAAGAACATAAGAGAAGCCCTTTTGGATCAGGCCACTGGCCCATCCAGTCCAACACTCTGTGTCACATAAGAACATAAGAGAAGCCCTGTTGGATCAGGCCAATGGCCCATCCAGTCCAACACTCTGAGTCACATAAGAACATAAGAGAAGCCCTGTTGGCTCAGGCCAGTGGCCCATCCAGTCCAACACTCTGTGTCACAGAAGAACATAAGAGAAGCCTTGTTGGATCAGGCCAGTGGCCCCTCCATTCCAACACTCTGTGTCACATAAGAACATAAGAGAAGCCCTGTTGGCTCAGGCCAGTGGCCCATCCAGTCCAACACTCTGTGTCACACAGTGGCCAAAAAACAAACAAACACCCAAGTGCCAAAGGTAGTGTTTCTAGGGCCAGAAGAGAACAACGGAAAGGACAGAGGTGGCCATTAGGGAAGCTGGGTGCAACCCAGTTTCGGGTCCCAACCTACAGGCTGGGAAATACTGATTCAAACGACTGCATACCAGTTAACATGGGAGTCTGTGTGTTTCTATAAAAGTATGTTTGGAGCTAAGTGTAGTGTTGCTCCCCTATGTACCAAAGGAGCTTGCCATTGAACAACCGTGCCCTCACATGGCTCATAACTGTCTGGCACCCCAATTCCACTGCCTGCCTCAGATTTCCTAATGTCAGGGCCGCTTCTGGCCCTCCTCTGACCTTTTCCCTTTCCCCTCTTTGAAACAATCTGGCTCTTTCATCCTCTTTTGTAGCTGGATTAACTTGCACTTCATTTGGCGAGAGTAATCGACATATTATCAAGACGAATTTGCGCTCCATCCATCTCCGGCCCTGACTGGGAAGCCACGTACCGAGCATATCCTCCGAAACAGGTGTGCGCAGAATGTCCCCGGTGAACTCGCACGAGGTCTTCTTCGCATCGATCCCAGATGTGCCTTCAAACACCTGCAGAGAAAGGGCGGCCGGAGCAAGGACCCAATTAGTGGCAATTAGGAAGGATTAACAGCAAATGAGGGCAAGCAGATAGTCAGAGAGGACAGCAGTGGGGGGGAGGGATGTCTCTCGGCCTGTTCTGGGGAGCTGCAAATCTGGGGGAGGTTCTAAAAACACGTGGAACTTGAGCCACCTTCTTGTCTTTCTCTCTGTGCTCCTCCCTGGACATTTTGCTCGGCTACCAATTTCTAAGTTTACCCTGATGTCTATTGCCTGTCAGAACCTTCTTCCTGTCTTCAGACACCCAACTCCATCCCTCTGTTGCCATATCCAAGCGCTTCCCAAGACTCCATGTTTACTGACTGACCTGACTTTCTTACTGCTTACTTTCTTACTACTACTACCACCACCTACTACTTACTTCCTTACTACTACTACTACTTACTTTCTTACTGCTACTACCACAACCACTTACTAACTTTCTTACTACTAGTAGTACTTGCTTTCTTACTACAACATCATATTTACTACTACATCATCATCATATTCACTTTCTTACTACTTACTTTCTTACTATTACTACTACCACCACCTACTACTTACTTTCTTACTACTACCACCACCTACTAACTTTCTTACTACTACTACTTACTTTCTTACTACTACCACCACAACCATTTACTACTTACTTTCTTACTACTAGTAGTACTTGCTTTCTTACTTCAACAACATCATATTTACTACTACATCATCATCATATTTACTTTCTTACTACTACTACTAACTCTTACTACTACTACCACCGCTACTGCTATTTACTTTCTTATTACTACTACTTACTTTCTTACTACATCATCATCATCATCATCATCAATTCAAACATTTCTTTGCCACCTTTCTCCCTTATAGAACATAAGGCGGTTTGCAATATAAGTAAAAAGGTAAGGGCAGTCCCTTGTGCAAGCACCAGTAGTTTCTGACTCTGGGGTGATGTTGCATCACAACATTTTCATGGCAGACATTTTTACGGGGTTTGTTTGCCATTGCCTTCCCCAGTCATTTACACTTTCCTCCCAGCAAGCTGGGTACTCGTTTTACCGACCTCGGAAAGATGGAAGGCTGAGTCAGCCTGGAGCCGGCTACCTGAACCCAGCTTCCGCCAGGATCGAACTCAGGTCATGAGCAGAGCAGAGTACTGCAGCTTACCACTCTGTGCCATGGAGCTCCTTACAATATAAACAGGCCATTATAAAAACACAATGTAAAACCAAGAATCATAAAAATGGCAACAATACCTTCCCTTTCTGTCCTTCTTGACATGACTTAGCATTGATTAGATTAGAGACCAGTAGGGCGGGCCTCCCTTTTTCTTACATTTTTGTGCCCTGCCTGGTGGTTTTGGCAAATGAATAATAATAATAATAATAATAATAATAATAATAATAATAATAATAATAATAATAATAATAAGAAGAAGAAGAAGAAGAAGAAGAAGAAGAAGAAGAAGAATGAGGAAGAAGACGATGACGACAATGGATTTATATTCCGCCCTCCACTCAAGAGTCTCAGAGCAGCTCACAATCTCCTTTATCTTCCTCCCCCACAACAGACACCCTGTGAGGTGGGTGGGGCTGAGAGAGCTCTCCCAAAGCTGCCCTTTCAAGGACAAGCTCTGTGATAACTATGGCTGACCCAAGGCCATTCCAGCAGGTTCAAGTGGAGGAGTGGAGAATTAAACCCGGTTCTCCCAGATAAGAGAGCTCTGGCTGACCCAAGGCCATTCCAGCAGCTGCAAATGGAGGAGGGGGGGAATCCAACCCGGTTCTCCCAGATAAGAGAGCTCTGGCTGACCCAAGGCCATGCCAGCAGGTGCAAGTGGAGGAGTGGGGAATCCAACCCAATTCTCCCAGATAAGAGAGCTCTGGCTGACCCAAGGCCATTCCAGCAGGTGCAAGTGGAGGAGGGGGGAATCCAACCCGGTTCTCCCAGATAAGAGAGCTCTGGCTAACCCAAGCCCATCCCAGCAGGTGCAAGTGGAGGAGTGGGGAATTCAACCCGGTTCTTCCAGATAAGAGAGCTCTGGCTGACCCAAGGCCATTCCAACAGTCGCAAGTGGAGGAGTGGAGAATCCAACCCAGTTCTCCCAGATAAGAGAGCTCTGGCTGACCCAAGGCCATTCCAGCAGCTGCAAGTGGAGGAGTGGGGAATCCAACCCGGTTCTTCCAGATAAGAGAGCTCTGGCTGACCCAAGGCCATTCCAGCAGGTGCAAGTGGAGGAGTGGGGAATAATAAGAATGAGGATTGTGTGTGTATATGAGAGTAGGCAGGTGGGGGGGAAAGAGAAAAAGCAAGCTCCTTTAGTCTTGGAGCAGGTGCTATGTCTGGAGGAAAGTGTGATGGAACCGGGTTTCCTTAGCCTAGGAAGAACATCAAAAGAGCTCTGCTGGATCAGACCAAAGAGCCATCAAGTCCGGCTTTGTGTCCACACAGCAGCCAATCAGGTGCCTCTAGGAAACCCATGAGCAAGATAACTGCAACAGCACCCTTTTGGTCGTGCTTCCCAGCAGCTCTTCCAAAGAAGAGGCATCCTGCAACCTCTGGTACTGAAGGGAGGAGATACCCATCATGGACTAGTAGCCACTGACAGCCCTGTCCTCGGTGAACTTGTCCATTTCTCCCTTCAAAGCCTTCCCAGTTGGCAGTCATGACTACCCCCTGTGGCCATCAGTTCCGCAACTTAGCTACGCACCGTGTGGAGAGGCACTTCCTTGTGTCTGTCCTGAGTCTCACATCCTTCAGCTTCAGTGGATGACCCTGGGCTCTAATATTATGGGAAAGTGGGAACAGCCTGGTTGGGTTCTTATGCAGAAGAAGGAAAGGAGTCCTGCTGTTCCAGAGGACAAGATTAGGTTCAACAGGCTTAAGAAAAGGAAAGGAAAGGTCCCCCATGCAAGCACCAGTCGTTTCCGACTCTGGGGTGACGTTGCTTTCACAACGTTTTCATGGCAGACTTTTTACGGGGTGGTTTGCCCTTGCCTTCCCCAGTCTTTTACACTTTCCCCCCCAGCAAGCTGGGGACTCATTTGACCGACCTCAGAAGGATGGAAGGCTGAGTCAACCTTGGGCCAGCTACCTGTATCCAGCTTCCGCTGGAATCGAACTCAGGTCGTGAGCAAAGAGTTCAGACCACAATACTGCAGTACTGCTGCTTTACCACTCTGCGCCACGGGGCAGAAACATCTGAATTGTGGCTGGCCTAGTAAACTGGATGGGTGGGTGAGCTCCCCAGACACTTATCAGGGATGCTCTAGCTATGGATTTCCTACAATTTGGACCTAGATTAGATTTCCTTCACTAAGTCTCCTTCCAAGTTTAGGACTCGGGTTCTTCGCTATCCAGAGCTGACCCTTCCTCTGCTGCTGGATGCCAGGAAAGTGCCTTAGCTGTTTTGTTGGGCTCTTATAAAGTTTGTTGCTTCCCCACCCTCAACAATGCAGGTGATAAGATCCACTGGATCTTGTTTTGTTCCAGATAGCCAACTAGCTTGTAGGGTGCCAGGAAAGAACAAGACGACAGAAGGAGACAGCGAGCAGGGGGTGACAGAGAGCAGCTGGCCGAAACCAGCTATTTCAGCACCACGGAGAGCTCCTCAAGGAAAGCAAGCGTTGCTCCAAGCAACTCCAAAGCCCAGGTCACAGCTCCACACGCACAGATTGACAATGACAACTGACAGAACTCTGACCCTCAAGTCAATGTGATAAACAATGTGAAGGGGAAGCTTCCTGGCTTTGTAGTTGTCAGACCCAGAGTCCAGGAAGAGACAATTGACGTTCAAGATCTTTATTCCAGCTCATGGGCATACACACACATTGTCGAGACGGACCTCTCTGTGAGTTCCTCCAACTTATAAACCTTTGCCCTGACCGTTATAATTCAAGCCAAAGCGCGCCAAGCAAAAGCGGGGGTTTTGCGCGGGGTTTTGCAAATCTCTCATCATTGCAGGTGCTCACTATGGTTTGCATCTCCTCCAGTTCTTTAGCCTTGGCCACCTAGCAACTAGCCCATGCCCAGACATGCCATCCTCCCTCCAGATAAGCAACAAGTGACAGTTATATCAAAGGCATAGCCAAGCACAGCAGAGCATTGAGACACAGACTAGCATTGTATAACTGAATACACATGACAAGAGGGACGAGATGGAGTGACTCTCGACAGTAGTGCGATGCCAACGAAGGACTAGAAGTTATGCCTTTTGTGTCGTCCGTTGGGTCACATGATGAGAGCCCAGGAACTTCAGGTGGTCTGATTCAGCCTCCTCTTCTAAAAGACACGAGCTGGCATTGCTGGAGTTGGAGACTGGTAACATCCCTCTCCTATTCTATACTGGATTGACCCCCAGGCTCCATCTGGCAGGATCAGGACCACATCCACAAGGCCATTTCAACCCAGATCTGAGCCCAGTCGACCTTAGAGACCAGCAAAATTTGGGAGGGGGGTGTCAAGTTTTCAAGAACTACCTCCCTTCATCAGACACTTTGACTTTTGTGAACGTCTATGAAAGAGTTCTCTCAGAGCTCTCTCAGCCCTCCCACCTCACAGAGTTTCTGTTGTGGGGAGAGGAAGGGAAGGATTGTCAGCTGCTCTGTGGCTCTGAGTGAAGGGTGGGCATGAATTCAATCTTGTCCTCCTCCTCTTCCTCTTCTTAGAGCAAATTTGGTGTAGCGGTGAAGTGTGCGGACTCTTATCTGGGAGAACTGGGTTTGATTCCCCACTCCTCCACTTGCAGCTGCGGGAATGGCCTTGGATCAACCATCGCTCTTGTAGGAGTTGTCCTTGAAAGGGCAGCTTCTTTCAGAGCTCTCTCAGCCCCACCCACCTCACAGGGTGTCTGTTGTGGGGAGAGGAAGGGAAGGAGATTGTCAGCTGCTCTGTGGCTCTGAGTGAAGGGTGGGCATGAATCCAATCTTGTCCTCCTCCTCTTCTTAGAGCCAATTTGGTGTAGTGGTTAAGTGTGCGGACTCTTATCTGGGAGAACTGGGTTTGATTCCTCACTTGCAGCTGCTAGAACGACCTTGGGTCAGCCATAGCTCTTGCAGAGCTGTCCTTGAAAAGGCAGATTCTGGGAGAGCTCTCTCAGCCCCACCTACATCACAGGGTGTTTGTTGTGGGGAAGAAAGATAAAGGAGATTAGTGAACTGCTCTGAGACTCTGAGATTCGGGGTGGAGGGCGGGACATAAATCCAATATCATCATCTTCTTCTCCCCCTTCTCCTCTGAAACTCTTGCTGGTCTCTAAGGTGTGAATGGACTTGAATCTATTTGTTCTACCGCCAACCAACACAGCTCCCCTCTGAAAACAAGGGTCTTCGAGTTGGATCCCAGCTTCCGTCCAACTTTACAATCCAAAAAGCAGCTGCATCCAAAGCCTTATGCATGCAAGAAAGACCACGGTCAGATGGGGGCCAAAAGGGGCTTTCTAATTGGATCCTATCAGAGGCCGCCGAAACCTCCCCCCCCCCCCGGAGGCCCTTTGATCGGAATAATATTTGACACTGAATTAATTGACCTCTGGGCCGCTGCTTTAACGAGATCTGTGTGGCCCCTTGCGAAAGAATGTTCACACATCTGCCAGCTGTTGCGCCCGGGGTGGGGGGAGTGGAAATAAGCCCTTCCCCTTCCCCTCCAGCCCGGCTCAATGTACATCGAGCTTTTCCTTAAGCTGCTTCTGCCAAGGGCTGGCAAGGCTTGCCTCCCTAATAGGATTAGAAGGGCACTGCAGAGGTCTCCGCGGCATTAGAGGAGTGAAGTTTTGCAGCTTGCCAGCAGAGGTCCCCGACAGGTCATCTCTGCTGCTACCTTTTCACAACAGGACTGCGCTCCGGGCATCCCTAATCGGAGCAGAGAGGGCGTCCCGGATGAACACAGAGGGCGGCCGGCTGAGTGACAAAAGGTCAGGGCACTCTCGGAGACGAGCCTTCCCAGAAAGAGGGCATCTTCTACCCTCAGAGGGGCCCTGTGGCGTCCCTCCCCTGCTGTAGCCCTGAGTTACATGGGGCCGACCTTGTCATGATAAACATCCGCTTGCCACCTGCTTCCAGTCATAGAACCGCAGAGCTGGAAGGGGCCATGGAGGCCATCTTGTCCAACCCTCCGCTCAGTGCAGGATCAGCCTAGAGCAACCCTGACAAGTATTTGTCCAACTAGGGCTGCCAAGTCCCCGGTCCGGGAGGGGAATCCCCTGCCTGAGAGGTTCCCAACCCTCTGGCCCACATTGAGGCAGCAGGGGGAACCTCCCCCTACATTGCTAGCACGATGACAACACCTGGAAGTGATGTCTTCAAAATGGCAGCACCCATGCAGAGATGCTCTAGGCATTTCCGGGAAAACTCTATGGTTGGATCAGACCAATGGCCCCTCCAGTTCAAAATTCTGTGTCACATAAGAGAAGCCATGTTGGATCAGGCCAATAGCCCATCCAGTCCAACACTCTGTGTCACATAAGGACATAAAAGAAGCCCTGTCACATAAGAACATAAGAGAGGCCATGTTGGATCAGGCCAATGGCCCATCCAGTCCAACACTCTGTGTCACATAAGGACATAAAAGAAGCCCTGTTGGATCAGGCCAATAGCCCATCCAGTCCAACACTCTGTGGCACATAAGAACATCAGAGAAGCCCTGTTGGATCAGGCAAATGGCCCATCCAGTCCAACACTCCGTGTCACATAAGAATATAAGAGAAGCCCTGTTGGATCAGGCCAGTGGCCCATCCAGTCCAACACTCTGTGTCACATAAGAACATAAGAGAAACCCTGTTGGATCAGGCCAATGGCCCATCCAGTCCAACACTCTGTGTCACATAAGGACATAAAAGAAGCCCTGTTGGATCAGGCAAATGGCCCATCCAGTCCAACACTCTGTGTCACACAGTGGCCAAAAAAATTATATATATATATATATATATAATGGTACAATAGGTACCATAGAGTTTTAACCTCCTGAATGGCTAGAGCATCTGAGAAAACCATAGTTTTTTCCTGGAAACGCCTAGAGCGGCCCCATTTTGATGACATCACTTCCAGGTGACGTCATCACGAAGCGCATGCATGAAAGCCCCCTGCTACGGGAAGCTGGGGACTTGGCAGCCCTAGCTTGAAGACTGCCCGTGAGGCGGAGCTCACCACCCCCTTTGGTAGCTCATTCCACTGTTAAATAACTCTTTCCTTAAAAAGTTTTTCCTATGATCCAGCCCTTCATTTAAACTCGTTATTTTGAAACCTCTCTTCTGCTACTAACAGCAACACCTCCCTGCCCTCCTCTAATGATCCTTCAATTACTTAAAGAAAAAAAACCCTTTCCCTTCTCAACCTCCTCTAGACAAAACTCTGCGCCCCTGAAAACTGCAAAGCACTCTATGCAGGATGTGGGCAGAGATGTCTGAAGGCAGGGGTGTCGAATGTCTGGCCCGCAGGTCAGAACTGGCCTGCCAGGGCTTTAACCAGGCCCCCGGGGCTCTTTTCTCCCCTCTCCTCCTCACAGCATTTCAAGCTCAGAGGCTGATGAAAGAGTGAGATCATTCAAGAAGAAGAAGAAGAAATTGGATTTATATCCCACCCTCCACTCCGAAGAGTCTCAGAGTGGCTCACAATCTCCTTTACCATCCTCCCCCACAACACACACCCTGTGAGGTGGGTGGGGCTGAGAGGGCTCTCACAGCAGCTGCCCTTTCAAGGACAACTCTGCCAGAGCTCTGGCTGACCCAAGGCCATTCCAGCAGCTGCAGGTGGAGGAGTGGGGAATCAAACCCTGTTCTCCAAGATAAGTGAGCTCTGGCTGACCCAAGGCCATTCCAGCAGCTGCAAGTGGAGGAGTGGGGAATCCAACCCGGTTCTACCAGATAAAAGAGCTCTGGCTGATCCAAGGCCATTCCAGCAGGTGCAAGTGGAGGAGTGGGGAATCACCCGGTTGTCCTAGATAAGAGAGCTCTGGCTGACCCAAGGCCATTCCAGCAGCTGCAGGTGGAGGAGTGGGGAATCAAACCTGGTTGTCCCAGATAAGAGAGCTCTGGCTGACCCAAGGCCATTCCAGCAGGTGCAAGTAGAGGAGTGGGGAATCACCCGGTTGTCCTAGATAAGAGAGCTCTGGCTGACCCAAGGCCATTCCAGCAGCTGCAGGTGGAGGAGTGGGGAATCAAACCTGGTTGTCCCAGATAAGAGAGCTCTGGCTGACCCAAGGCCATCTCAGCAGGTGCAAGTGGAGGAGTGGGGAATCAAACCCGGTTCTCCCAGATAAGAGTCCACACGCTTCACCACCGCACCAAACCGTCTCTCATGAAGAGGACGAAGCACGGGGCAGCTCACACCGAGTGCTTCTTCCCAAAATGGAGGAGAAGTTTGCAAAGGTTGGGACCGGGACAGGCCCTAGGTGGTCCTCCTGGGGGCAGTCCACAGCACCCCCTTCTTCACCTACCTGGACGATGGCTTTGGAGCCCACGACTTCCAAGACCTGCCCGCTCCTGTGTGTTCCATTGGGGAGGGTGAAGTTGACGATCTCGGCAAACTGGGCAAACTGCCAAGAGAAGAAGAGGCAGGGTCAGAACCCCAGGAAAACAAGAAAGGGAGGAAGAGGAGAAGGAGGAGGAGAAGGAGGAGGAAGTTAATTGGACCCCATTGCTACAGTGCCCCCTAGAACAATAAGTCCCTGGGAAGCCTCTAGGCTTGGGGGGGCAGAGTGTCTTTCCTCTTTGTAGAGGGGGAAGAAAGACTTATTTCCCATGCTGCCAGCAGCTCTTAGGTGAGACCAGTCATGTCTGCTTAGTGTCTGTGTTGCAGATAGCGGTGCCAGCTTCCAGGTGGGGCCTGGAGGTCTCCAAGAATCCCACCATTTTCTGTGGATAAAAATGGCAAGTTTCAGAGGGCAAACCCTACAGTATACCATAGGTTCTTGATGAAATCCCTCTCCAAGTGCCCTGTTCCACAGACACTCTCCCCCCAAAAAAAAATCTCCAGGAATTTCCTAAACCAAAGTTGGCAACTCTAGCTGCAGCTAACAGATCCCTAAACCAAATAGCTAACACGAGCATCCATAAACAATAATATAATAATAACTTTTAATTTCTATCCCGCCCTCCCCGCCAAAGCAGGCTCAGGGCGGGGAACAAGTTAACTCTTTCATGACTAAAGGATGAACTTGCAAACTCCCAACGGTTTCACCGCTCCTTTCCCCTGGGCTTCCCACCACGACCCCACGATCTTTCTCCGAGTCAGTTCAGACCGCTTTATTCTAGGTCGCGATTCAGTTCCAGCGTACACATTGCTTTCTTTTTTGATTTCCGTGGAAACTCATTTGCCAGGTTGTCGGATCCTTTTGTAGCCCTTTGAAACCTGTTTAGGTTTTCACCATCCTCAATAACTCAGCTAGGTTCAAATTCAGTAGCACCTCAGAGCCCAACAAATTTAGGGGGGGGGGGGGGGCTGAGCTGTCATAGAACCATAGAGTTGAAAGGGATCTCCAGGGTCATGTAGTCCAACCCCCTGCACAATGCAGGGAATTTACAAATACCTCTTCCACACACATACATCTCCAGTGGCCTCTGATCCATGCCCAGAAGATGTCAAAAACCTGCCAGCGATTCCCTCGCCAAACCAGTCTGGAAAAAAATTGCTGACTGACCACAAAGTGGAGAAAAACATTTCCCTGGGCATGTACGAAAGGGCAACGAGAACTAAGCACTGATGCAACCCTTCCTGCCCCCTTCTCTGTTTTTGGAATTTTGTATTTCTATGTGTGTGTGTGTGTGTATACATGCACCTAGAAGTCATGGCACCTCTGGTGACTAACCCCCCACTAGGGAGCTGGGGGCTATTCAGGGAGATGGCTGACTAAAGCCTGCCCCTGTCTCCTGGCTCTGGTATTCCTTGGAGGTCTCCCATCCAAGTCCTTTGCTTGGCTTCCAAGACTGACAAGATCAAGGCTTGCCAGGGCTATCCAGGTCAGGGTGGAGGGATGAGTTTTCAAGAGTCAAAACTCCCTCAACAGAAATAACTAACTAACTAACTAAATAAATCAATTTCAACTGTCGCAAACTTATTCCCTGAAAACCTGGTTGGTCTATACGGTGCTACTGGAATCGAATCTAGCTGTTCTACCGAAGGCCAACATGGCTATCCTTTGAAACGGAAGAATTTAGTCATCCTCTGCAAATTTGACCCCCTTCCTGTTTGTTCCTGGTTCCAGATCACATGAGTAAAATCAATACAGATGTTTGGGGAGGCCATGGAGGCCCCAGTGTCAATGAGACTGTATGGGATACCTATTGTTGCCAATCTCCAGGTGGGGGCAGGGGATCCCCCAGTTTGGAGGCCCTCCCCCTGCTTCAGGGTCATCAGAAACTGGGTGGGTTGAGGGGGAGGGAGATGTCTGCTGGGCACTGCATTATTCCCTATAGAGACCGTTCCCATAGGGTATAATGGAGAATTTATCTGCTGGTATCT
This sequence comes from Heteronotia binoei, assembly GCF_032191835.1. NCBI lineage: Eukaryota > Metazoa > Chordata > Lepidosauria > Squamata > Gekkonidae > Heteronotia > Heteronotia binoei. The sequence continues at coordinate 123,563,080 of NC_083231.1, read as the reverse complement.
GGGGCTCCAGGGGGCCCTTCTTTTTGAGGTAGAGGCACCATATTTTCAGCATAGCATCTGATGCCTCTTCTCAAAACATCCTCCAAGTTTCAAAAAGATTGGTCAAGGAGGTCCAATTCTATGAGCCCCAAAAGAAGGCGCCCCTATCCTTCATTATTTCCAATGGAGGGAAGGCATTCAAAAGATGTGCAGTCCCTTTAAATGTGATGGCCGGAACTCCCTTTGGAGTTCAACCGTGCTTGTCACACCCTTGCTCCTGGCTCCACCCCCCAAAGTCTCCTGGCTCCACCCCCAAAGTCCCCAGATATTTCTTGAATTGGACCTGGCAATCTTAAGGGCACAGAGAGAGCTTATGCCTCAGGCAGCGTCATCCTAAAAGTAGCCCTCCCTGGTGGTTGCTTGTCCCCATTTTCTGGTTCTCAAGGGAACACTGCCTCTGAGCATGGAGGCTCCATTTGGCTCAGTTCGTCCCCAGGATGTGTCTGTTGCTCAGCGTGAGCTCCCGCTGGCAAGTCTAGCCCAGCATCTCCTTGGAAGCACGCCTCATTTCTCCTGAGCCGGCACTTTGCACCTGAAGCTTTGCCAGAAGGGGGGGGAGAGAGAAGTCTCTGTGATCCAGCTCTTTAACTGATCTTATTAACCCTCCATTTAAAAAAAAAACAACAACCCACAGTTGAAATGATACCTTGTGGCTGCCACTGCCCACCCATGCCCAGAGCGTGCGTTAAGTCGACTGGGTGCACATGCCTTGCTTCCGCGTGGAATGCTTGTTCAAGCGGGCACACAGCCCATGCACAGGCCTGTCACGCTCACTTACGGTGGGCAGCAGGTGCCAGAAATTAGGCTATGGGCTACATTTCCACTGTTTCTCGCTCCACGTCTGAACTGATTTATTTGGAAATTAAGCCCCGTTGATTTTAATGAAACTTATTCTCCCAAGAAAATAAGCTAAACTTGCCACCCCTCTGGTGCGTTCCATTACTGGTGGCCAGTCAAGGGCTAACAGCTAGGATAACAAAATGGAGCCTCCACATAGAGCTGCCAAGTCCCCGGCTGGACTGGGGTTCTCCAGCCCTGGAGGTTGCCAACCCACCGGCCCACATTTGGCTGGTGATGGGAACCTCCCCTGACATTGCTGGCGCGAGGACGTCACTTGTGGGAGGGAGGGCTGCCACTCTAGGCATTTCTGGGAAAACTCTATGGTTTCCCCGGCTGCTCCAGCAATTTGTACCATAGAGTTTTCCTTTCCAAATTGCTAGAGCATCCATAGAGTTTTCTTGGAAATGCCTAAAACGACCGCGCACGATGTCGCCGGCGTGATGACGTCACTTCTAGAGGCAGGGGACTTAGCAACCGTACCTCCACATCAACAGGCAGTATATCTCGACATACCCGACGATGGGTACTAACCCTGTTGCTCTTCTCCTCTACTTGTTGGTTTCCAGAAGATTATGGGGGGGGGGGGGATATCAATATGGAGAGATAAATTTGTGTGAGAATGGAGTCACTATTTTGTGAGGATATTCTATATATGGACTTTTGTAAATAGAATATTATAGAGTGATTTTTGTATTTTAAAAACTGGTGGATTTGTATTATATGAAGATTATTGTTTTAAAAACACACAAATTGTATATAGTGGCGTTCTTTAGTTATTTGGTTACGATACCGTGGGGGTTTTGTTGTCGTCATCGTTGTTTTAGGCTATTTTGTGTAAAAAAAAGAAAGAAAGAAAGTCAAGGTAGACCCCAGCGCAAGCACCAGTAGTTTCCGACATCACATTCCAATATTCTCACAGCAGACTTTTTGACGGGGTGGTTTGCCATTGCCTTCCCCAGAGTTGGAAACTTTCCCCCAGCAAGCTGGGGACTCATTTGACCAACCTCAGAAGGATGGAAGGCTGAGTCAACCTCGAGCCGGCTACCTGAACCCAGCTTCCACCAGGATCGAATTCAAGCAATGAGCAGAGCTTGGACTGCAGTACTGCAGCTTTACCACTCTGCACCACAGGGCTCATTTTGTGTAACCTTCCCTTTTTTCTCTGTCTCACCTGGAGTTGGCAAACCTAGAAAGGCACATTTAAGTTATTCGATTACAGGGTTGTGCATCTGAGAACAGACAGAGAAGAAAGGCAGAGGCCCATGTTCTTTCCTGGCCTTTCTGTCCGCTGGTAGCTCTTCCTTTCTTCCCTCCCTCCCACTAAGCAAACCAACCAACAAACCCATAACTACTGCTTGAACGCCAGGAGCTGGTCTTTACCCTTTAACTGCCTCTTACAACAAATGGACAGTTCTAGCTAAGCTCTTGGAGTCAAACGAGAGACACTCAAGGAACGAAAAGAAGTTTAAAGCCACGGAGCTCTTTATGAAACAAGAACTCTCAAATATGACAGTCAAAGGTTGTTGGATTGGCAGGTATCCATCGCACCAAGTTTAATTACGTCCTGACTTAAGTAGGCAGCCGTGTTGGTCTGAAGTAGTAGAACAAAATAGGAGTCAATAGCACCTTTAAGATAGGGTTGCCAATCCCCAGGTGGGGGCAGGGGATCCCCCGGTTTGGAGACCCTCCACCCGCTTCAGGGTTGTCAGAAAGCGGGGGGAGGGGAGGGAAATGTCTGCTGGGAATATTATTCCCTATGGAGATTTATTCCCTTAGAAAATCATGGAGAATTGATCCGTGAGTATCTGGAGCTCTGGGGGGGGCTGCTTTTAGGGGTAGAGGCACCAAATTTTCCGTATAGTATCTAGTGCCTCTCCCCAAAATGCCCCCCAAGTTTCAAAAAGATTGGTCCAGGGGGTCCAATTCTATGAGCCCCAAAAGAAGGTGCCCCTATCCTTCATTATTTCCAATGGAGGGAAGGCATTTAAAAGATGTGCCGTCCCTTTAAATGTGATGGCCGGAACTCCCTTTGGAGTTCAACCGTGCTTGTCACACCCTTGCTCCTTATTCCCTTAGAAAATCATGGAGAATTGATCCGTGGGTATCTGGGGCTCTGGGGGGGGGCTGCTTTTAGGGGTAGAGGCACCAAATTTTCCGTATAGTATCTAGTGCCTCCCCCCAAAATGCCCCCCAAGTTTCAAAAAGATTGGACCAGGGGTTCTAATTCTATGAGCCCCGAAAGAAGGTGCCCCTATCCTTCATTATTTCCAATGGAGGGAAGGCATTTAAAAGATGTGCAGTCCCTTTAAATGTGATTGCCGGAACTCCCTTTGGAGTTCAATGATGCTTGCCCCAGCCTTGATCTTGGCTCCACCCCTAATGTCTCCTGGCTCCACCCCCAAAGTCTCCTGGCTCCACCCCCAAAGTCCCCAGATAGTTCTTGAATTGGACTTGGAAACCCTACTTTAAGACCAACTTAGTTTTATTCAGGATGTAAGCTTTTGTGTGCTCTAAGCACATTTCATCAGAGGAAGAATCCGACACTGAGCAGAGCCGCGCATAGCTGATAGGCAATAGTTCAGAATGTAAAATGCTACAGATTTAAGATCCAATGACATAATAGTGAAATTATCTAATAGGCAGTGGTTTAGATTGTAAAATGGTACAAATATAAGATCCAATGACAGAATAGTCAAATGAACAAATTGAGCAAACCTATGATCTGAGTGGCATGAGCATGCGAAAGCAACAAAACAGGAGTATGTCAAAATGTGAGAGCGTCTGTCATTAAACCACTGCCTGCCAGATAATTTTGCTATTCTGTCGTTGGATCTTAAATCTGTACCATTTTACATTCTGAGCCATTGCCTACCAGATATTTCACTATTCTACCAGCTATGCTCACTGTACCGGATTCCTCGTCTGATGAAGTGTGCCTAGAGAGCACACAAAAGCTTACGTTCTGAATAAAATTAAGTTGGTCTTAAAGGTGCGACGACTCCTATTTTGTTCTACTACATCCTGACTTGACATAACATTTGGTTTATTCTGGGCTCCACCCCCCCCCTCACACTGAGGATACGTTTGGCCACTAGAGGTCACTCTTTGAAGCCAATACAGCTTGGCTGGCCTATTGAAATCGAAGAGGTGGTTAGAGATGTCCCCCCACTCTGGGTAATCTCTCTTTCTAAATCAGGGGTGGAAAATATGTGACTCTTTCACATATATTCTGTGGCTCTCAAAGCCCTCGCTGCTCCATTGGCTGGCTTGGAGAAGTCTTTTCTCTCTTTAAATCACTTCCCTGTGGGATCTTTCACAATTCTGCAGGGCCTGAAAAACTGAACTGTTTCGACAGGCTTTCGACATCTGAATCCAGGATAGAACCACCACCTCTCACCGCTGAGAGGAGCTACGAATGTCATGGGGCCATCAACAGAAAAAGAAAGATCCCGCCATATTAAAACGCATAGCACTGCAAAATGTTTTACATGTATTTTATTGGTTTTAAATTGTTTTATGTAATTGATTGTTAGCTGCTCTGAGTCCGCTTGTAGAGAGGGCGGGATATAAATTTAATGTAATAAATAATAATACATAAATTCTCTAAGCCAAGCCAGACAGCAGCTTGGAGAATGCATTTAAAGTTGCTTTTTCTCCACCTCTCCCCTCTTCTCCCACCCCCATATATTTGCTTTCTTTCCAACTTTCTTTCCATTTGTCCTCCCTCCGTCCCTCTCTTTTGGCTCTCAAACATCTGACAAATCAGCCAGTATCATAACGCCCCTGTATAAATCGATGGTGCGGTCTCATTTGAAATATTGTGTACAATTCTGGTCACCACACCTCAAAAAGGATATTATAGCATTGGAGAAAGTCCAGAAAAGGGCGACTAGAATGATTAAAGGGCTGGAACACTTTCCCTATGAGGAAAGGTTGCAGCGCTCGGGGCTCTTTAGCTTGGAGAAACGTCGATTGTGGGGTGACATGAGAGAGGTTTACAAGATTATGCCTGGGATGGAGAAAGTAGAGAAAGAAGTACTTGTCTCCCTTTCTCACAATACAAGAACTCGTGAGCATTCAATGAAATTGCTGAGCAGCCAGGTTAAAACAGATAAAAGGAAGTACTTCTTCACCCAAAGGGTAATTAACATGTGGATTCACTGCCGCAGGAGGCGGTGGTGGCTGCAAATTTAGCCAGCTTCAAGAGGGGATTGGATAAAAATATGGAGCAGAGGTCCATCAGTGGCTCTTAGCCACAGCGTATTGTTGGAACTGTCTGGGGCAGTAATGCTCTGTATTCTTAGTTCTTGGGGGGGGGGCAAAGGGGAAGGGCTTCTAGTCCCAATTGTGAACCTCCTGATGGCACTTGAGTTTGGGTTTTTTTCTGGTCACTGTGTGACACAGAGTGTTGGACTAGATGGGCCACTGGCCTGATCCAACTTGGCTTCTCTTATGTTCTTATGTGACACAGCGTGTTGGACTAGATGGGCCACTGGCCTGATCCAACAGGGCTTCTCTTCTGTTCTTATGTGACACAGAATGTTGGACTGGATGGGCCACTGGCCTGATCCAACAGGGCTTCTCTTATGTTCTTATGTGACACAGAGTGTTGGACTGGATGGGCCACTGGCCTGATCCAACATGGCTTCTCTTATGTGACACAGCGTGTTGGACTGGATGGGCCACTGGCCTGATCCAACATGGCTTCTCTTATGTTCTTATGTGACACAGAGTGTTGGGCTGGATGGGCCACTGGCCTGATCCAACATGGCTTCTCTTATGTTCTTATGTGACACAGAGTGTTGGACTGGATGGGCCACTGGCCTGATCCAACATGGCTTCTCTTATGTTCTTATGTGACACAGAGTGTTGGACTGGATGGGCCACTGGCCTGATCCAACATGGCTTCTCTTATGTTCTTATGTGACACAGAGTGTTGGACTGGATGGGCCACTGGCCTGATCCAACATGGCTTCTCTTATGTTCTTATGTGACACAGAGTGTTGGACTGGAGGGCCCATTGGCCTGATCCAACAGGGCTTCTCTTATCTTCTTATGTGACACAGAGTGTTGGACTGGATGGGCCACTGGCCTGATCCAACAGGGCTTCTCTTATGTTCTTATGAGACACAGAGTGCTGGACTGGATGGGCCACTGGCCTGATCCAACATGGATTCTCTTATGTTTTTATCTGACATTTATTCTATGTGGCTCTTACATTAAGCAAGTTTGGCTGCCCCTGCTCTAAATGCTAAATGGTGCCCTCTAACCCCCCCCCCCCCAATTCCTGGCTATAGTGTTAGGTGTAACCAACCTTCACTATGCTGAATTTCATTTTTTAAAAAAGATTCAGCCTGTACCTTCACATTGTCCAGTACCACCAGCGGCCCGTTCACACCACACACGGTCTTGTAGGCTGTGGAAAGAAGAAGAAAAGGGAGAAATTATTGGCTCTCCCTGAGAAAAAAGACAGCTGAAAGGAAAGCTTGAGAACACCCAGGGAGGAGGAGAAGATATTGGATTTGGATTTATATCCCACCCTATACTCTGAATCTCAGAGTGGTCACAATCTCCTTTACCTTCCTCCCCTCCCACAACAGACACCCTGAGAGGTGGGTGGGGCTGAGAGCTCTTGCAGCAGCTGCCCTTTCAAGGACAACTCCTACGAGAGCTCTGGCTGACTCAAGGTCATTCCGGCAGCTGCAAGCGGAGGAGTGGGGAATCAAACCCAGTTCTCCCAGATAAGAGTCCGTGCACTTCACCACTACACCAAACTTGAAGTGATCAAGGAGTTGGGTGTGTCTCTGAGTCAGGCTTACCGTGCTGGAAGAGTTTCCACAAGAAGAAGCACCCTTATACTAGCGAGACCCTTAGCCAGGACGTGAGTTGGACCAATGCATAGAGAGGACCTCCTCTCTGACATGTTTGATGGCAGGGTTCCTGAGCTATTCCCAGCCTGCAGACATCTTTGGAATTCTGCCACAGGGTGGTGGCGGGGCAACAACAAAATGGCTGCCACGGGAGGTAGAACCAACTGCAAAATACCAGGGAGTGAGGAGAGATATCCTCCGAACTCTGTTTCCTGTGAGCCTTCACCAGCTGGAGTTTTGTAATCGGGACCTCAATGAGTAATATTAGAATTTTGGATTGATATTAATCCCTGAAGAAGGTTTTAATCCTAAAATGTTGGATTTATCCCACAGTCGCATTGGATGTTACATTGTTACAATTTGATCTACAGCTTTCTTCCTGGGCCACACCCTCCATTTCACGAGCTACTTTGATTTGTTGCTTGGACTTTCATTTTCTTAGGCTGTACTTACACCAGGGGTGGCCAACAGTAGCTCTCCAGATGTTTTTTGCCTACAGCTCCCATCATCGTCAGCCATTGGCCATGCTGGCTGGGGATGATGGAAGTTGTAGGCAAAAAACATCTGGAGAGCTACTGTTGGCCATCCCTGTTCTACACAAATAGGAGTATTAGTATATTTCCATTTGGTCTATTCATAGAATCATAGAATTGGAAGGGACCTCCAGGGTCATCTAGTCCAACCCCCTGCGCAACTCACAAATACCGGCCCCCTAAATTCACAGGATCTTCATTGCTGTCAGATGGCCATCTAGCCTCTGTTTCAAAACCTCCAAGGAAGGAAAGCCCACCACCTCCTGAGGAAGCCTGTTCCACTGAGGAACCGCTCAGTCAGGAAATTCTTCCTAATGTTGAGTTGGAAACTTCTGATTTAATTTCAACCCATTGGTTCTGGTCCTACCTTCTGGGGCCACAGAAAACAATTCCACTCCATCCTCTATATGACAGCCCTTCAAATACTTGAAGATGGTAATCCTATCACCTCTCAGCCACCTCCTTTCCAAGCTAAACATGCCCAGCTCCTTCAACCTTTCCTCAAAGGACTTGGTCTCCAGACCCCTCACCATCTTCGTCACCCTCCTCTGGACCCCTTCCAGCTTGTCTATATCCTTCTTAAAATGTGGTGCCCAAAACTGAACACAAGACTCCAGGTGAGGTCTTACCAGAGCAGGACTGCGGTTATTCAGGAAAGTGGTGATGAGAAACGTGGCTATGCATGTGGTTATGATATAAAGATTTTTATAGCATCTCAGAACACAGATTTGTTTTTTGTTCCTTTGGTCTTTTTCTGTGTTCTCCAACCTTTGCATTGCATTATAGGGAGTAAAGTTATGCAAAATTCTGATAGCAGCAACAAAGAAAAGATGCATGGAAAAAAAGGCTAAATACATGATTCTGTATACTATCAATTAAATTACTAAAAACAATAATATTGTCATTAATTTTAGTAACTTAAAAATAGAAACGTCCAGAAATCAGGTGCAATGTGCAACAAATTCTACTGAATTTTCTTCAAGTACACTTCTCAATACCATTCATACTGGATGGACTAAGAATATTTGTGGTGATTGGGATTACCCTGGGCATAAAAGAGAGGGCCACAAGACCTGAGTTCTGGCTCATCTCTTCTTGCCCTCCCTCTCACAATCTGCCTCAGTTCCCAGAGCCAGCATCGCTGTCAGATGGCCATCTAGCCTCTGTTTAGAACCTCCAGGGTCATCTAGTTCAACCCCCTGCACAATGCAGGAAACCCACAAACACCTCCCCCTAAATTCACAGGATCTTCATTGCTGTCAGAGGGCCATCTAGCCTCTGTTTCAAAACCTCCAAGGAAGGAGAGCCCACCACCTCCCAAGGAGGAAGCCTGTTCCACTGAGGAACCGCTCTAATGGTCAGGAAGTTCTTCCTAATAGAATCCTAGAGTTGGAAGGAACCTCCAGGGCCAACTAGTCCAACCCCCTGCACAATGCAGGAAACCCACAAACACCTCAGCCTAAATTCACAGGATCTTAATTGCTGTCAGAGGGCCATCAAAACCTCCAAGGAAGGAGAGCCCACCACCTCCGAAGGAGGAAGCCTGTTCCACTGAGGAACCGCTCTAATGGTCAGGAAGTTCTTCCTAATAGAATCCTAGAGTTGGAAGGAACCTCCAGGGTCATCCAGTCCAACCCCCTCCACAATGCAGGAAACCTACACACACCTCACCCTAAATTCACAGGATCTTCATTGCTGTCAGAGGGTCATCCAGCCTCTGTTGAAAAACCTCCAAGGAAGGAGAGCCCACCACCTCCCGAGGAGGAAGCCTGTTCCACTGAGGAACCGCTCTAATGGTCAGGAAGTTCTTCCTAATAGAATCCTAGAGTTGGAAGGGACCTCCAGGGTCATCTAGTCCAACCCCCTGCACAATGCAGGAAACTCACAAACACCTCCCTCTAAATTCACAGGATCTTCATTGTTGTCAGATGGCCATCCAGCCTCTGTTGAAAAACCTCCAAGGAAGGAGAGCCCACCACCTCCTGAGGAAGCCTGTTCCACTGAGGAACCCTCTAATGGTCAGGAAATTCTTCCTAATAGAATCCTAGAGTTGGAAGGAACCTCCAGGGTCATCTAGTCCAACCCCCTGCACAATGCAGGAAACCCACAAACACCTCACCCTAAATTCACAGGATCTTCATTGCTGTCAGAGGGTCATCCAGCCTCTGTTTCAAAACCTCCAAGGAAGGAGAGCCCACCACCTCCCAAGGAGGAAGCCTGTTCCACTGAGGAACCGCTCTAATGGTCAGGAAGTTCTTCCTAATGTTTTCTCAAAAACTCTTTTGATTTAAATTCAACCCATCGGTTCTGGTCCAACTTTCTGGGGCAACAGAAAACAACTCCGCACCATCCTCTAGATGAAAGCCCCTCAAGTATAGGTGGGATTGTTTTATCATATGTGGTGAGAAGGCGAAAGACTATTGGAACTGGAAGATGTTACATGAACTATTGCAGAAAATGTTGAAGGTGCAGATTCCTCTTAAAACAGAACTGGTTTTGCTGAACATGCATCCTAGTGATTATACAAGAGACAAGACATTTAATGGCACATATTAATACCGCAGCTAGGATTTTCTTTGCTCAGAAATGGAAGTTCCAAGAACTACCCACGAAACAGGAACTGATCAGGAAAATACTGGAAGCTGCAGAGATGGGCTATTTATCGCTATTGTTTGCTGGGAAATCCAAGGAAGAAGCAAGAGAATATTGGAAGAAGTTATATGTATGGCTAGACACTTAAATTGCTTTGGTGTGAACTGTGGTTAATATTCTTCAGTTTATATGGTTGAAACACAAGCTAAATTGATAACCTTAATGGGAACTTACAGTATAATTCTATATGATTACTGTGATGGAGGCTAAGTATGATGAAATTTTCTTTTATTTGAATTCTACAGCGACATGCCGAATGTATTCCATTTTTCTTTACAGATGCATTATTACTTTTCTATTTCCATTTTCCCTTTTCCCTCTTTCCCCCCACCTTGAAAATAAAAAATTCATACTCTGAAAATGGGCATCCTATTATCTCTCAGTCCTCTCCTCTCCGGGCAAAAAGATACAAAAGTGCGTTTCTATTTCTAGAGATGCAGCCAGGATATTTATATGTTCTGTTGTTCAGCGTGAAAGGAGCCAGTCGTGAAACCGGGTTCTCTTCCATTTCAGACCGAGTCCGTTCCCCCCCCCCCAGCTCTGCGTGTTGCTTTATCGGCCTCCAAAAGCACCAGGAGGAAAGAGAAATCCCACCCCTTGGCGGGGCTTTCTGGGAGGACGGGCCTTGTCCTCTGGCTCCAGCATCCCCCAGGCCCACCGCCTGCTTCTCTCTTGGCTCTCCAGAGAAACAACATTTCAAAAATCCCAGCTGCATCCCGGAATTTCTGCTGGTGTTCCAGAAGAGGCGCCCTTCCAGCCTCCCTCGTCTCCCAGCAGTGGCCCACATCTCGCCAGGCCAACTCCATTGGGCCTGACAGATACAGTCACCCTATCTGTAAAGGTCACAACCTCCCCAGTAGGCCCGGTAGAGCTCACACATCTGCGATCCGGGGCCAGGCCTGCCCCTGCTGGGAGGGGACAGAGGGCATCAGCAGTGGGGGAGGGGTGGGTGTGTTTGTGTCTCATCAAGGGACGATGGTGCTTGTTGCTGGGTGTCTTTATAAAACCGGCAACACCCGCATTTCACAAAGGCCTAGACAATGTCCATGCCGGGTTGCGCCAGGTGCGCAGCTATTCCCATGTGCTCCTCGCACACACTGATTGGCCAAACTGCTTGATTTGTAATTAACATGGGATTAATCTTCTGCGCATGCCCCGCACCAGCATGCGCATACGGCCCCCGCCCAACATGCACACACACACACACACACAAACCCCCTTCCAGCTGCACAGAGAGGTCCAGTGACATCATTCGCTGTGACAGCAGAGTGACTGGGTGAAAGGTTAGCTTAGCACATTTCCAAATGTCACGGTGTTTGTTCCGCCATCGTAATCGACGTGGGATGGCACAGGGAGTCCTTTCTGCTGGGCGCTTTCCCGGGTGCTATGCCAGCGCCTACAGTTTGCAAGCATCACAGGGAAGAAAGAGGTTCAAAATGTAGGGGGGATCTTCTGGGGGAGACGCAGGGCTTTTTTGAGCAGGAACGCAATTCCGGCTGACTTGGCATCCGGGGGTGTGGCCTAATATGCAAATGAGTCCCTGCTGGGCTTTTTCTACAGAGCGTCTCTCTGCTAGGGTTGCCAAGTCCAATTCAAGAAATATCTGGAGACTTTGGGGGTGGAACCAGGAGCTAGGCTGGGACAAGCATAACTGAACTCCAAAGGGAGTTCGGGCCATCAGATTTAAAGGGACTGCACACCTTTTAAATGCCTTCCCTCCACTTGGAAATAATGAAGGACAGGGGCACTCTCTTTGGGGGCTCATAGAATTGAATCCCCTGGTCCATAGAATCATAGAAACCTAGAGTTGGAAGGGACCTCCAGGGCCATCTAGTCCATAAGAACATAAGAGAAGCCATGTTAGATCAGGCCAATGGCCCATCCAGTCCAACATTCTGTGTCACACAGCGGCCAAATATTTGTTTTCAATTCCCTTCCTAATAATTCCCAGCATGGTGTTGGCCTTTTTTATTGCAAACGCACACTGTCTTGACATTTTCAGTGAATTATCTACCACGACCCCAAGATCTCTCTCATGGTCAGTCTCTGCCAGTTCACACCCCATCAACTTGTATTTGTAGCTGGGATTCTTGGCCCCAATGTGCATTACTTTGCACTTGGCCACATTGAACCGCATCTGCCACGTTGACGCCCACTCACCCAGCCTCAACAGATCCCTTTGGAGTTCCTCACAATCTTCTCGGGTTTTCACCACCCTGCACAATGCAGGAAACACACAAACTCCTCCACCTAAATTCACAGGATCTGCATTGCTGCCAGATGGCCATATAGCCTCTGTTTGAAAACCTCCAAGGAAGGAGAGCTCACCACCTCCCAAGGAGGAAGCCTCTTCCGCTGAGGAACCGCTCTAACGGTCAGGAAGTTCTTCCTAATGTTGAGCCGGAAACTCTTTTGATTTAATTTCAACCCAATCCTTTTGAAACTTGGAAGGTATTTTGGGGAGAGGCACTGGATGTCATGCTGAAAATCTGGTGCCTCTGAATCAAAAAACAGCACCTCCAGAGCCCCAGATACTGGCAGGTAAATTTTCCATTATACCTTATGGCAGGTGTGGCCAAACTCGCTTAATGTAAGAGCCACATAGAATAAAGGACAGATGTCTGAGAGCCATAAGCAGAGCTGGATTAAAAATTAGGCCAAGTAGGCAGTGGCCTATGGGCCTCCACGCCTTTTAGGCACCCCGGGCTGGCTTTCCCCCCAGGTTTCCCCCCTGCTTGCAGCCCTCCCAGCCTCCACACGCAGCCAGCAACTGAGCCGCTCTTTGCCCGTCTTGCCTGGGAAGGCTGCTGCTGGTGTCATCACCAAGTTTGCCTCTCTCTGCCTCTCCCCCGCAGCTTTGTCAAAGGGGCTTTTGAGAAGGTGTCTGCAGGGTGCAGTGGGGGCCATGGCCATGGCGCTCCAACTCTGAGATAATCTGCGAGGCCCCCCCCCCAAGGTTTCACTGAGCAGGGGCCTCCACAGGGTTTAATCCAGTATGGGCCACAAGCCATGAATGTCAGATGAGAGCCACAAACGGAAGGAAGGAAGGAAGGAAGGAAGGAAGGAAGGAAGGAAGGAAGGAAGGAAGGAAGGAAGGAAGGAAGGAAGGAAGGAAGGCAATTTGAAATGCATTCTCCAAGCCATCAGCTGGTTTTGCTTGGAGAAGTGATTTAAAGAGAGAAATCCCTTCTCCAAGCCAGTTTATGGGGCAGTGGGGGCTTCAAGAGCCACACAGTGTGCATAAAAGAATCACACGTGGCTCCCAAGCCATAGTTTGGCCACCCCTGCCCTATGAGAATCAGTTTCCATAGGGAATAACGGAGTGCACAGCAATCATTTCCTCCCCCCCCCCATGTTTTCTGATGACCCTGAAGTGGGGGGAGGGCCTCCAACCCGGGGGATCCCCTGCCCCCACCTGGGGATTAGCAGATCTTAGCGTACAGCTGTGTAAATAAAAGAACCGCTAAGAGACACCATAAATTTTAAACAACCAGACAGTGTAATGTAGAGGTCAGTGGTGTTCTGACCAAGCTTGCACGTAGAACTAGACTAGAACTAGACAAGAGCACGTAGCAGAAAGACATTGACAGAAGACAGTTCAAAAACAGTCTTTCCAATCACAAACGAGTAACAATATGCTCTGAACCTTGTTGGTCTTCGATGAATGTATTGTAAAGATTGGGTCCCAGTGATAAATAAGCCTCCAAACTGAAGAAAGACAGATGAAACGTCTTGATATCTAGAACAGACGTCTTTGGAAGGGCATCCTTTAGTTCTTTGGACTAAATACTGGAATATTTTTACTCCTTTGTAGTCAGAACACCACTGAACTCTACGTTGCACTGTCTTGTTTAAAATTTATGGTGTTTTTAAGTGGTTTGAAGAGCCCCATGGCACAGAGTGTTAAAGCTGCAGTACTGCAGTCTTAAGCTCTGCTCACGACCTGAGTTTGATCCCCGGTGGAAGCTGGGTTTTCAGGTAGCCGGCTCGAGGTTGACTCAGTCTTCCATCCTTCTGAGGTCAGTAAAATGAGTACCCAGCTTGCTGGAAGGAAAGCGTAGATGACTGGGAAAGGCAATGGCAAACAACCCCGTAAAAAAGTAGCTTTCGCCTGCTCGTGCTACTCAGATCAAAGGTTTGCACAGTTTGTTAATTTTACTGCATACTGCTGTTTTGTTGCTTTCACATGCTCATGCTACTCAGATCAAAAGTTTGCTCAATTTGTTAATTTTACTATTCTGTCCTTGTACCATTTTACATTCTGAACCACTGCCTACCAGATAATTTTACTTCACCGTCATTGGTTCTTAAATCTGCACCATGTTGCATTCTGGGCCACTGCCTACCAGCTCTGGATGGCTCTGCTCAGCTCTGTATGGCTTCGCTCCCTGTGCCGGATTCCTTGTCTGATGAAGTGCTCTTAAGAGCACACGAAAGCTTATGTTCTAAATAAAAATCGGTTGGTCTTAAAGGTGCCACATGACTCCTGCTTTGTTCAGCTGCTTCAGACCAACGCGGCTGCCCGCTTGGATCTAACCCCGTCAAAAGTCTGCCTTGAAAACGTTGTGAAGGCAACGTCACCCCAGAGTGTTTTATTTATCCGCCTGGGGATTGGCAACCCTATGGCAGGCCCAGCCATCTTCAGGACTGGCTTCTCCGCTCACCCTTACTGCAATCCTTGCAATGAAATTCACATTAGGCCGCAGAGCCTTTGCCATGAAGGGACTCCCCAAAATAAAGGGTGGGCTGCCAATTGAGGAGAATTCCCTTTAATGAAGGCCTCGGATACAAAAAAAAAAGAGGGAGGGGGGGGGATGATAGAAAATCAGATGGAGGGCCGGGCGGCCCACCACCGGAAAACACCCATTCAGATCATTAAGGGCTTGAGTAGTTTTGCAAAAAGGGGACTTTAACTCTTCGTGGGCTGGGCCGAGTGGGTGGGCCAGGGGGGTCCCTGGGTGGAGGTGAAGGGAGTCAGGGGGCGAGGGGAAAAGGTGGATGAAAAGCTGTTGGGCCTGATTGCTGATGCCGCAAATTAAGCGACAGCAGCCAGGGAGAGAAGGCAGCCGAGCGAGAGGGGCTTTGAGCCCACGCCACCGCCGCCACCACCAGCAGCCCCCTCCCCAAATTCGCAGCTCCCATCCGAGGCCCTCTGAATTAACCCTTGACAATTGGGCCTGATTAACTCCCATGGGGCAGGAGGGAGGGGGAGGCTGGGGGGGGCAAGGAGCAGAGGAAATTGACCGTGCTGACAAAGGGGGCGGCCGGCCCAACTCCACCAAAGCGCTAATTGCTTCCCCTCCCCGGCCCCCCTCCCTGCCCCGGCATCTGTCCCCTTCCAAGGGGCGACCAGAGGCAGGGGTCCTCTGCAAAGTGTACATTTCCCCAGCGGCGAAAGCATCACTCCCTCTTTTCACAAGGCCTAACGACACGGCCAAGCTGCTGGGAGGGTCTCTAACCATTAGGGATGCTGGCTGAGCCCCAAGGCTTCTTCCTCTGTCCTCTCGCCTCTAACCAATGCGTGGCTTTACTTTGGTTTTCATTGCTTTCGAGGGTTTCGGGATCGCCTCGGTATCGAAGTTCGCCGAAAATCAAAAGTTAGCACAACGAACAGCTCAAAAGTTAGACGACAAACTTAAACAACAAACTGCATGTATTTCAGCCCACAATACCTGATCCCCTCGTCTGATGAAGTGTGCTTAGAGAGTGTTAAAGGGTGATTATAGCGTAGCCAAGTCCAATTCAAGAAATATCTGGGGACTTTGGGGGTGGAGCCAGGAGACTTTGGGGGTGGAGCCAGGAGACATTAGGGGTGGAGCCAAGTTCAAGGCTGTGACAAGCATAATTGAACTCCAAAGGGAGTTCTGGCCATCAAATTTAAAGGGACGGCACACCTTTTCAATTCCTTCCTTCCATAGGAAATAATGAAGGATAGGGGTACCTTCTTTTGGGGCTCATAGAATTGGACCCCCTGGTCCAATCTTTTTGAAACTTGGGGGGTATTTTGGGGAGAGGCACTAGATGCTATACTGAAAATTTGGTGCCTCTACCCCCCAAAACAGCCCCCCCCCGAGCCCAGATACCCGCAGATCAATTCTCCATGATTTTCTATGGGAATAAATCTCCATAGGGAATAATAGAGTTCCCAGCAGATATCTCCCTCCCCTCCCCCCGCTTTCTGACGACCCTGAAGAGGGGGGAGGGTCTCCAAACCGGGGGATCCCCTGCCCCCAACTGGGGATTGGCAACCCTAGGTGATTAACATGTGGAATTCACTGCCACAGGAGGTGGTGGCAGTTACAAACATAGACAGCTTCAAGAGGGGATTGGATAAAAATATGGAGCAGAGGTCCATCAGCGGCTATTAGCCACAGTGTGTGTGTGTGTGTGTGTGTGTGTGTGTGTATTGGCCACTGTGTGATACAGAGTGTTGGACTGGATGGGCCATTGGCCTGATCCAACATGGCTTCTCTTATGTTCTTATGCGACACAGAGTGTTGGACTGGATGGGCCACTGGCCTGATCCAACATGGCTTCTCTTATGTTCTTATGTGACGCAGAGTGTTGGACTGGATGGGCCACTGGCCTGATCCAACATGGCTTCTCTTATGTTCTTATGCGACACAGAGTGTTGGACTGGAGGGGCCACTGGCCTGATCCAACATGGCTTCTCTTATGTTCTTATGTGACACAGAGTGTTGGACTGGATGGGCCACTGGCCTGAACCAACAGGGCTTCTCTTATGTTCTTATGTGACACAGAGTGTTGGACTGGATGGGCCATTGGCCTGATCCAACATGGCTTCTCTTATGTTCTTATAAACTTACGTTCTCAATAAAACTTGGTTGGTCTTAAAGGTGCAACTTGACTCCTGCTTTGTTCAACTGCTTCAGACCAACACGGCTGCCCTCTTGGATGCAACTCAAAAGTTAGCACAACTAACAACTTTTCCTGCCAGGCAACAGCAAATCTGACATAAATGAGACCTTGTTGTGCCGGGCCGTGTGTGTCATAAAATATAATACCAGGTAGCACAAATATAAACTATATAAAGGACACAGACAAACACAAGTTAAGATTTTTTTTTAAAAAACCCTTAAAGTAAAACATTAGCACTCATTGGTCTTAAAGGTGTTTTCTTTGTATCTCTCCCATGGGATCCAGGGAACTGGGCAAAGGAAGCTCTGGCTCTTTCCTTCCTTCCCCAGAGGACTAGGAGGGGAAGGAGCCTCAGCCAATAGAAGGAAGAGAGGCTTGGCTCAGTAGCTCTTCTGTGTGATTGAGAGAGCCTGGCAAAGTAAGCTATCCCCCCCCCTTCCTCCCCCTCAGCCAATGGAGAAAATAGAGGCTTTGCTCTGTAGCGCTTGTGCAATTGAGCAAGCCTTACAAAGCAAGCTGTGATGCAGAAGGAAGCAAGAGAGAGGGAGAAGGAAGCAGACGACAGCCGGTTGCTTGGGGGCCTGATTCAGCCCCTGGGCTGCATGTTTGACACCCCTGATTTAATGTGTCATGTTAATGAGTCGCATTGACACTTCTGCTTTGCTGCAGTTCTGTTTTTAGAGTTCTGGTTGGCTCTACAATCCAAATCCCATTTCACTGTTTACTGGCCGTCCTGTCCTGTGGATTGTCTTCACGCAGTCTGCAGACTTGGCCTTGAGTCCATGTGAGAAAGGCGGGCCATAAGGAACATAAATACATGAATAAATAAATAACTCTAAAACCGGTAAAGTGACGACTGCTTGTTGCAACTGCTAAATGTAGGAGCAACACTCAGAGGCAAGGAAGAAGCAGTCGACACAACTTAAAAGCAGCTGACTGCATAAAGGAATTAATAAATGCATCTCAAAATTAATAAATGTTTCTCAAAAGCTCATGCCACAATCCACGCAGCTGATGAAGAGAGCTGTGTTTCTCAAAAGCTCATGCCACAATCCATGCATCTGAGGAAGAGAGCTGTGTTTCTCAAAAGCTCATGCCACAATCCACACATCTGAGGAAGAGAGCTGTGTTTCTCAAAAGCTCATGCCACAATCCACGCATCTGAGGAAGAGAGCTGTGTTTCTCAAAAGCTCATGCCACAATCCACGCATCTGATGAAGAGAGCTGTGTTTCTCAAAAGCTCATGCCACAATCCACGCATCTGATGACGAGAGCTGTGTTTCTCAAAAGCTCATGCCACAATCCACGCATCTGAGGAAGAGAGCTGTGTTTCTCAAAAGCTCATGCCACAATCCACGCATCTGATGAAGAGAGCTGTGTTTCTCAAAAGCTCATGCCACAATCCACGCATCTGAGGAAGAGAGGTGTGTTTCTCAAAAGCTCATGCCACAATCCACGCATCTGCCACGCTCCTCTGATCGTTCGGGGAAGGGCGGGCGGGGTATGGCAGAAGGGAAGGGAGGGGGGCTGGCAGCAGCAGGGGGAGAGGCAAATTTAGGCATTTGTCTTCGACATGGGAAGGGGGGAGCACAATCCAGCACCCCCTCCCAGCGCTCTAGGCAACCGCCTAGTTTGCCAAGTGGGCGAGCTGGCCCTGCTTTAATGGCATAACAATAGCTTCCAGAAAGAAATGAGCATACAATTTGCCCATTTAACATATTTTAACAACTATATTTTTGTTGTTCAGTCACACAGTCGAGTCCGACTCTTTGCGACCCCGAGGACAAAGTCACGCCAGGCCCTCCTGTCTTCTACCATCTTCCGAAGTCTGCTCAGATTCATGTTAGTTACATCAGTAACGCTGTCCAGCCATCTCCTCTTTTTCCGTCTCCTTTTTGGCCTTCTGTCTTTTCCAGCATCAGGGTCTTCTCCAGGGAGTGCTCCCTTCTCATTGGGTGGCCAAAGGATTTGAGCTTCAGCTTCGGCATCTGACCTTCCAGGGAACAGTCTGGGTTGATTTCCCTTAGGACTGACTGACTGGATCTTCTTGCAGTCCAAGGGACTCTCAAGAGTCTTCTCCAGCACCACAGCTCAAAAGCATCTATTCTTCTGTGCTCTGCCTTCCTTATGGTCCAGCTCTCACAGCCATACATTACTACTGGGAATGCCATTGCTTTGACTACATGGACTTTTGTTGGCAGGGTGATGTCTCTACTTTTTACTATACTGTCCAGGTTTGCCATAGCAGTCCTCCCAAGGAGCTAACGTCTTTTAATTTCATGGCTATAGTCACCATCTGCAGTGACCTTGGATCTCGGAAATGTGAAGTATGTCACGATTTCTATATACAGCAATATAGATACATCAAATTATAACACCAATTGATAATTACTAACAATAGGGATAAAAAAGGACAATCATCTTAATCCTGAGCATCACAGTAAATATATATATATATATATATATATATATATATATATATATATATATATTGCTGTAGGTGTCACTTCTTCAGGGGAGACAAGGTGGGATAAAATGTGCTTCGGAAAAAAATTAACAAAACTGTCAGTCTCATTCTAGAGAGCATCTGAGAGGAGTAAATTGTTTTAGCAGACAGGAGAGAGCTTTGGTTCTTGTTGGTCTCCAAGTTGCAGATATCAGAGAATCCTAGAGTTAGAAGTGACCTCCAGGGTCATCTAGTCCAACCCCCTGCACAATGCAGGAAACTCACAAATCCCTCCCTCTAAAGTCACAGAATCCACATTGCTGTCAGATGGCCATCCAACTTCTGTTTAAAAACCTCCAAGGAAGGAGAGCCCACCACCTCCTGAAGAATCATAGAGTTGGAAATGACCTCCAGGGTCATCTAGTCCAACCCCCTGCACATTTCAGGAAACACACAAATACCTCCCCCTCAATCCACAGGATCCTCATTGCTATCAGATGGCCATCTAGCCTCTGCTTAAAAACCTCCAAGGAAGGAGAACTCACCACCTCCCAAGGAAGCCTGTTCTACTGAGGAATCGCTCTAACAGTCAGGAAGTTCTTCCTAATGTTGAGCCAGAAACTCTTTTGATTTAGTTTCAATTTAATTTTTATTTGTTCTGTTCTATCAGAGGCTGCAGCAATTCCTCACAAGAGCCAAGTTAAGGAGGCTGGTCTGGGGGGGGGGGGGGGGGCGGGGTGCAGGGCTGAGATTAGCATTCCCAGCTCTGGTGTGAGAAATTCCCAGAAATTTGGGGCTGGCCAATGCTATGGAGGGAAGTTGCTCAGCAGGGATGTGATGCCAGAAAATTAGGGTTGTCAACTCTGGGTTGGGAAATTCCTGGAGATTTTTTTGGGGGGGGGGTTGGAGCCTGGGGTAGGCAGGGTTTGAGGAGTGGGGTGTGACAGAACAGAGTTCACCCTCCAGATCAACCAGTTCCTCCGGTGGAACTGGTCTCTGTTGCCTGGAGATCAGCCGTAGTTCCCAGAAAACTCCATCCTCCACCTGGAGGTTGGCAACCCAAGGTGATAGCCTTGCCTCCTGGTGAATGTGTGGCAGAGGGGGAGGCTGCTCAGGGGTCTTGCCCGTGCCACCCTGCTTGGCAGCTGCTGCAGCTGCAACATCCTTGCCAGTTAGCATCAAATCCACGTCCTTCTCTTCTGATTGACAGGGGATGTTTTCATCGCTGCTGTTTGAGAAGGAGGTAAACACAGGGAAACCCCACTGCTTTCAATGGGCCTGAAGCACTCTTTACTTCTTTCGCGGCTCTCCGCAAGCGTTCTCGCTGGGCTCACAACGCACTGAGCATTGCAGAAGGCTACAGACGCATTACTGTCAGTGTGTCCGGGGGCTGGTGGCAACATCTACGGAGACCTTGGGTGTTTTTACACTGACAGTTTGTGACTCACTGTCACCACATTGGAAATTCACCTTTTACATTACCTCATGTTCTCACGACTGTTTTGCATCGTTGCTGCCCGAAGCATCTACATTTGTTTCGGTGAGATGAGTTCTGGCGCTGCCTCTGCAACGTTTTTCTCAAAACTAGTTTTGATCGGGCCATTTCTCTACAGGCATTTCAAACTTGTATTGTAGAAGTTTTCATGCATTTTAAAAGACTCCTCCAAAAGCCCCAAGGCGCAGTCATTTGCAAGAGAACTGACAGCACTTGAAATTTTTACATATCGTTGCCTGCCTCATCTTGTAATTTAAATTTGTATAGTTTTTGCAGCGTTGACACGATTTCCAAGCAATCGTATACATTTAACTAAGCGCTGGTATTCCGGCTGCCCTCTGGTCAGAGACCCCCCCCCCCACACACACACACATTGAAATGCATTTCAGCAGGCAATATAGAACTTTGGCTATGCAAAATGAGCAGAGCAAATCCACAAATGTAGAAGGAAAATCATTGAAGCGGAACGGTGGCAGGCTATTTGAAGGCTCTAAAACTCTGGATCAAACTGAATGTAAAAATACCCCTTCTCCTCCTTTCACTTATTTCTGATTTGTAACACATTTCCACGGCTCTTGTCCTCTGCGAAGGAGCTCTGTGCTGTGCCCCTAAACACCCATTTCCTAAAGATGAGGGAGGTTTATTGTTGGGTAGCAGCTCACAGGAGCCGAGCTCTGGAACCTCTATGTTTTATTGTGCCTCTTCCTTTCTTATCCCCCCTCCCCACAATACTTGTTTCTGGGCTCCATTGTTCAACCCTCCTGTGGGAATTTTGCTGAACTCTAACATTTGACAAACTTTCTGATATTGCCCCCCTTTAAAAATGGGGAAAGAACCCTTTCTCCCTTTCTCACAATACAAGAACTCATGGGCATTTGATGAAATTGCTGAGCAGTTGGGTTAAAATGGATAAAAGGAAGTACTTTTTCACCCAAAGGGTGATTAACATGTGGAATTCACTGCCACAGGAGGTGGTGGCGGCTACAAGCATAGCCGCCTTCAAGAGGGGTTTAGATAAAAATATGGAGCAGAGGTCCATCAGTGGCTATTAGCCACAATGTGTATATATATATATGTGTGTGTGTGTATATATATTAAAAAAACACAATTTTTGGCCACTGTGTGACACAGAGTGTTGGACTGGATGGGCCATTGGCCTGATCCAACATGGCTTCTCTTATGTTCTTAATCAAAACCTATAAAGCAGACAGATGGAAATCTTCCTCACGCCACTGTGGCCACGCAGGAGAAAGTCATTGAAAAAGTATGATGGGAGAAATGTTCCCTCTAAGCTGAGTTAGTGTGAGCTAGCTCACAAATTTTTAGCCTCCAGCTTGCACATTTTTGTCCTTGGCTCAGGAAAATTGACCCCAGAGCACACTAATTTATGCAGCAGCTCACCATTTTAATGCCAGGAGGTCACAAAGTAGATTTTTTTGCTCACAAGACTCTGCAGAGAGGGAACATTGGATGGGAGTAAGGTTTTATTATGACAATAATTATTCAAGAAGCATTTGAAGGTAGATTTCTACATTTTTGTGCATTCAGGTATTGCTGGGTTGTTGTTTTTTTTTTAAACACACCAGTTTAGGCATAGAAATGCAATATAATTTCTCCAAGCCAAGCCAGCCAGCATCTTGGAGAAGGCACTTAAAGTTGCTTTCTTTCTACCTCTCTCTCTCTCCCCAATCTATTTTCCTTCCTCCCTTCCTCCCTCCCTACATCTGACATTCATGTCTTGCAGCTCTCAAACATCTGATGTAGCTCTTACGTTAAGCAAGTTTGGCCACTCCTGGGTTAAACCAAACAAACAAATCAAGAGTTGCATTAAAAGCTATATCCCATCTCACCCTAAAAGGAGGTCACCAGGAAGGAGTCCAGCTTTCACTTGTCGGAGCGCCTCTCTCAACAGAGTTCCGCACTTCTGCCTATACGTGTGAATGGCAGATATTCAGTCTGTCTAAAACGTTCCTTTTGGAGAGTGCACGAGGGTGGGGGCAAAACTCTGTCCTCTGGACCCCTGGAGAAGGGGGCCCCCTTTTCTGTGAAGGACTCTTTGAACTCATTAAATCTACAAATAAATACATATTAACATTTGTTATCGGATGAGCACTTGTTGGTATTTTAACCATTATTCTTGCTTTGCTTTAGCTCCTTGAAATGACTTGTAGAGTACAAATATTTGGGTATAAACCTAGTTTTAGCATATACTAAAATATTTCATCACACACACACCACGATACATTGGCCTCTTGCTGGGTTTGGATTGCTTACAATCATTTTGGTATCTTAAAGCTGTTTCGCAATGTTTGTTCTTAGGAGTATTCCTAATCGCCATTCTTTGCATTATTATTATATCTGTTCTAAACATAATATTTGTTCAAGAGTCAGTTTGGTGTATTGATTAGAGTGTCAGACAAGAAACTGAGAGACTCGAGTTCAAATTCCCACTCTGCCCCGGAACTTTCTGGATGACCTTAGGTCAATCACATATTCTCAGTCTAACCCATCTCACAATTTGTTTCAAGGATAAAATGGAGGAGAGAATGATGTAATTCACTTGGGATCTCCATGAGGAGAAAGGTAGCGTGTGAATGAATCAAATGCATAAATAATGGGATGTCTGGCCCCTTTGGGGTTTCAGGAATATCACAAGCTTCGATGTTTCCTTCCCCCAAATTGTGTCTCACCCCATGTATCATAGTAGCAGGGACCGCACAATAAATCCAACAACAAGCCCCCCATTTATTCACTTAAACATATGTGTGTGAAGTGCAATCCAGTTATCTCTGAGAGCCAGTTTGTTGTAATGGTTAAGTACACAGACTCTTATCTGAGAGAACCGGGTTTGATTCCCCACTCCTTCACATACACCTGCTGGTGTGACCTTGGGTCAGCCACAAGTTCTCTCAGAGCTGTCCCTCTCAAGGGCAGTTTCTGTCAGAGCTCTCTCAACCCCACCTTCCTCACAGGGTGCCTGTTGTGGGGAGGGGAAGGGAAAGGAGATTGTGAGCAGCTCTGAGACCTCCATTGGATATTAAAGGGCAGGGTATAAATTCCCCTTCTCACCCCATGAATTAATATCCTTCAAAATGTCCTCTCCTTAACAGACATTCTCAGGTCTTGCAAACCGAGGGCCTTTGAGGCTTCCTTGACAGAGTCCATCCACCTCCTGATAAGACTGCCTCAACGGGGAGGGCAGGGTATAAAAAAAATTATTATTATTATTATTATTATTATTATTATTATTATTATTATTATTATTATTATTATTATTATTATTATTATTATTATTATTATTATTATTATTATTATTTTCCTGCTGCCTTCCACTTTTCCTAACATTATTGTGACAGAAATACAACAGCCTCAGTTTAAGAAGAAGAAGATAGATGATATTGGATTTATTTCCCGCCCTCCACTCCGAAGAGTCTCAGAGCGGCTCACATTGGGGCCAAGAATCCCAGCTACAAATACAAGTTGATGGGGTGTGAACTGGCAGAGACTGACCAAGAGAGAGATCTTGGGGTCATGGTAGATAACTCACTGAAAATGTCAAGACAGTGTGCGTTTGCAATAAAAAAGGCCAACGCCATGCTGGGAATTACTAGGAAGGGAATTGAAAACAAATCAGCCAGTATCATAATGCCCCTGTATAAATCGATGGTGCGGTCTCATTTGGAGTACTGTGTGCAGTTCTGGTCGCCGCACCTCAAAAAGGATATTATAGCATTGGAGAAAGTCCAGAGAAGGGCAACTAGAATGATTAAAGGGCTGGAGCACTTTCCCTATGAAGAAAGGTTGAAACGCTTGGGACTCTTTAGCTTGGAGAAACGTCGACTGCGGGGTGACATGATAGAGGTTTACAAGATAATGCATGGGATGGAGAAAGTAGAGAAAGAAGTACTTTTCTCCCTTTCTCACAATACAAGAACTTGTGGGCATTCGATGAAATTGCTGAGCAGACAGGTTAAAACGGATAAAAGGAAGTACTTCTTCACCCAAAGGGTGATTAACATGTGGAATTCACTGCCACAGGAGGTGGTGGCAGCCACAAGTATAGCCACCTTCAAGTGGGTTTAGATAAAAATATGGAGCACAGGTCCATCAGTCGCTATTAGCCGCAGTGTGTGTGTATATATAAATTTTTTTGCCACTGTTTTTTTTTAAGCGCAAGTCTGGTTGCGTAATGACGTACTAACGTACTAACGTAACATCGAGCTGTTCCCTCCCCTTCATTTCGTGGACAAACCGCATCACGTGTGCTGCTGCTGCTCATGGATTGGCTGCAGCTGTAGAGTCCTCCACAGTCCTTTATGTATTAACAGAAGCATTCCTAGCACTATATTCCCCCCCCAAATTCTGAATTTGCGAAATATCGCAATAACGAAGAGAGAGAAATCGAGGGGTTTGTGTGTGTGTGTGGCAGCTTCTTCCCTTCGCTCCCTCCTGGGTGGCGAAGCTGGGATTTCCTCCGCTCTCTTTCCCCTCTCCGGCTGGCGCTTGCAACGGGGGACCTGACTGATTCCTGCTGCCAGAGCTCCCCCCCCCCACCCCATTCTCTCCTTCCCCTTCTGTGGCGGGTGTGAAGAGCGAGCTCCGTCTATTTTCTAACCGAGCGGAATGTAGCCAGGGAGAAGAATGCAGGACTCCAACTTCCCATTTTATACATGGCGATTTTGTGCAGGTCCAGAAATCCTGGTGGCACAGCTGAGGGAGGCATTCCGTTTTTAACACACACACATGAACGCTTTGGCCCGCACCGGCACTAGATTCCCCCCCCCCAACAATGGAGAAGCGCCGCCGCCGCCAAATGTCTCTGGGCGGCTGGGCTCCCTTTGCCAAGGCGGCGGCGGCAGCGGGAAGCCGGCGGGGTCAAGCGGGGCGCAAATGGAAGTGAAGTGGGGGGGTTTGAGCTGGGGAGAGTCGAAGCTGCCGGGGCCCCTCCGCCGGCCCGCTGAAACCTCCTCCTTCCCGCTCGCCCTCCCCAAACTAGACCCGAAATGAACTGGCTGGAAAAGGCCTGCTGGGGGGGCTGCCGCGGTCCCCACACCGGGGCCCCTAAAGGGAGAAGAGGCGGGGGATAACGCAACAGCGAAATAACGCAACTATTCCAGGAGGGTTTTTTTTTTTTCCCTTTGTTAATTTCGAAATATCGCTATTACGCAAAACTGTGAAGTTTAAAAAAAAAAATGGCCGCGCCGGCACTTCGGGGAAGCGCCGCGAAAGGCTGATGATTGGCCAAGGGGGTGGATGGGGTGGGAGGATGGAAAGGGAGAGGGTGCCGCCCACAAAGCAGTCGATCCGGCGTGGATGGATTTCCCACAGCAAACTCCGCTGAGTGGATCCGGAGTGGATCCGGAGGTTTTCGGAAACTCCGGCAACATGCTGAAAAACATACTCCGGCGTAAAATCCCTGTAGCGCCGGAGCAAACCGCAGCGCCGGAGCAAGATGTGCGAAATCCAAGAGAAGATCCGGAGGTAAATGGGGCGCTACGACGGAGCAAACGCTAGTGCGAAAACGGCCAGAGTGTTGGACTAGATGGGCCGTTGGCCTGATCCAACATGGCTTCTCTTATGTTCTTATGTTCTTACCTTCCTCCCCCACAACAGACACCTTGTGAGGTAGATGAAGATATTGGATTTATATCCCGCCCTCCACTCCGAAGAGTCTCAGAGTGGCTTACAGTCCTCTTCCGGTTGGCATAAAACTGACTGATATCTGAACATCAGAATATTTGAACATCAGAATATCTGAATATCGGAATATCTGAATAGCTGAATTTTTAAGGAAGACTTAGCATGGCATACTGATAATTGTGTTTTTACTCTATTTTATTGTATAAATTATTAATGTATTTTAAATTGATCTATTGTTAGAATTTTGTGTTGTGAGCCACCCTGAGCCTGCTTTGGTGGGGTAGGGCGGGATATAAATCGAAATAAATAAATAAATAAATTACAATCTCCTTTACCTTCCTCCCCCACAACAGACACCCTGTGAGGTGGGTGGGGCTGGAGAGGGCTCTCACAGCAGCTGCCCTTTCAAGGACAACCTCTGCCAGAGCTATGGCTGACCCAAGGCCATGCTAGCAGGTGCAAGTGGAGGAGTGGGGAATCAAACTCGGTTCTCCCACATAAGAGTCTGTGCACTTTACCACTACACCAAACTTTAGCTTCTAGGAAGACTTCAAGCTTGAGTTGATTTGTCTTTTGGGCAGTCCACAGTATACATAAAATTCCCCTCCAACATCACCTTTCAAAGGAATTTACTTTTCTTCCCTTCAGCTTCCTTCATTGTCCAACTTTTGACATCCTCAACAGTAAGGTGAAATACTGTGGCATGGAATAAACATATACACCCTTCCTTTATCCCTAGCCTCAAGGTGTGAAGTCCTCCACGTTCTTCACCAATCAGCACTCCTTAATGTTATAAAGGTGTTTATTGAATAAGCAAAGACGTTACAGGCAGACAGGGCTTGCTGAAACTAAAGTCAATGCCCCCTGCGCATACAGATATACCTGGGGTCTGTCTGTTACATACTTCAAAAGCTAAAGTGCCAAAATCTACCAATCGCATTTCTCCCCTAAACATTCCAAACCCCCCTGATCATGCAGAAACGGAACCATGAGAGTCTCTGGGAGCTAGATAACACTGTTGGCCTTGGAGCAGGGTCGCCAATCTGCAGGTGGGGGCAGCGAGGGAAGTGCCCCAGTTTGGAGGCCCTTCCCCCAGGTCATCAGAAAGCGGGGGTGGGGAAATGTCTGCTGGGCACTCCATGGAGACCAATGGTGACTGTAGCCATGAAATTAAAAGACGTTTGCTCCTTGGAAGGACAGCTATGGTGAAACTGGGCAGTATAATAAAAAAGCAGACACATCACCCTGCCAACAAGAGTCCGTATAGCCAAAGCGATGGCATTCCCAGTAGTAATGTATGGCTGTGAGAGCTGGACCATAAGGAAGGCAGAGCGCAGAAGAATAGATGTTTTTGAGCTGTGGTGCTGGAGAAGACTCTTGAGAGTCTCTTGGACTGCGAGAAGATCCAATCCGTCAGTCCTAAGAGAAATCAACCCAGACTGTTCCCTGGAAGGTCAGATGCCAAAGCGGAAGCTCAGATACTTTGGCCACCAAATGAGAACGGAGCACTCTCTGGAGAAGATCCTGATGCTGGGAAAGACAGAAGGCCAAAGAAGAAGGGGACAGCAAGAGAGGAGATGGCTGGACAGTGTTACTGATGTAACAAACATGAATTTGAGCAGACTTCGGAGGATGGTGGAAGACAGGAGGGCCTGGCGTGACTTGGTCCAGGGGGTTGCAAAGAGTCGGACTCAGCTGTGAGACTGAACAACAAGATAATGAAGAATTGATCCACAGGTATCTGCGGCTCTGAGGGGGCTGGTTTTTGAGGTAAAGGCACCAAATTTTCAGAATAGCATCCAGCGCCTCTCCTCAAAACACCCCCCCTGTTTCAAAAGGATTAGACCGGGGGGTTCAATTCTATGAGCTCCCAAAGAAGGTGCCCCTATCCTTCATTATTGCCAAATGGAAGGAAGGCATTTAAAAGGTGTGCAGCCCCTTTAAGTGTGATGGCCAGAACTCCCTTTGGCGTTCAATTATGCTTGCCACACCCTTGCTCTTGGCTCTGCCCCAATGTCTCCTGGCTCCACCCTCAAAGTCCCCAGATATTTCTTGAATTGGACTTGGCAACCCTACCTTGGAGGCATGCTGTGACTAGTTCTCAGGGTTGACATGGACCCTTCATATGTTGAACATAAGAGAAGCCCTGTTGGATCAGGCCAATGGCCCATCCAGTCCAACACTCTGCGTCACATAAGAACATAAGAGAAGCCCTGTTGGATCAGGCCAATGGCCCCTCCAGTCCAACACTCTGTGTCACATAAGGACATAAGAGAAGCCCTGTTGAATCAGGCCAGTGGCCCATCCAGTCCAACACTCTGTGTCACATAAGGACATAAGAGAAGCCATGTTGGATCAGGCCAATGGCCCATCCAGTCCAACACTCTGCATCACATAAGAACATAAGAGAAGCCCTGTTGGATCAGGCCAATGGCCCATCCAGCCCAACTCTCTGTGTCACACAGTGGCCAAACTTTATATATATATATATATATATATATATACACACACACACACACACACACACTGTGGCTAATAGCCACTGATGGACCTCTGCTCCATATTTTTATCTAAACCCCTCTTGAAGGTGGCTATGCTTGTGGCTGCCACCACCTCCTGTGGCAGTGAATTCCACATGTTAATCACCCTTTGGATGAAGAAGGACTTCCTTTTATCCGTTTTAACCTGTCTGCTCAGCAATTTCATCGAATGCCCACGAGTTCTTGTATTGTGAGAAAGGGAGAAAAGTACCTCTTTCTCTACTTTCTCCATCCCATGCATTATCTTGTAAACCTCTATCATGTCATCCCGCAGTTGATGTTTCTCCAAGCTAAAGAGTCCCAAGCGTTTCAACCTTTCTTCACAGGGAAAGTGTTCCAGCCCTTGAATCATTCTAGTTGCCCTTTTCTGGACTTTCTCCAATGCTATAATATTCTTTTTGAGGTGCGGCGACCAGAACTGCACCATCGATTTATACAGGGGCATTATGATACTGGCTGATTTCTTGCAGACATAACAGGCCAGTGTATAAGAACAAAGAGACAATAGCCAAGCAGGACTCAAAGGTTATTACAGGTTACATACAGGCCTAATTTTTATCCCCAGAAAACCATGGCACGAGGCACTCTTGACCCAAGGTAATTTAACACAACACAACCACTGATAGAATGCTGGGCTTGCCCTGTGTTGGAAACTCTCACAACATCCCTGAAAGGCAGGGCGTGGTCACCACGTTGGGTTGGGGGGCAGGATGAGAAAGAGTCACTGAGGAAGTTCACAGTGGATGCTAGATTCAAACCAGGGTCTTTCAAAGTCTTATGTCTCTTTCACATGGGCTCTTCAAACTTGCTTTGGCTTAGGACATCAGAAGAGCCTTGTGGGATCAGACCAGTGGTCCATCTAATCCAGCCTCCTGTCTCACACAGTGGCTAGCCAGTTCCTCTGGAAGGTCAACTATTTATTTATTATTTTATTTTTTTCAACTTATATCCCACCCAGACCCACAAAGCAGGCTCAGGGCAAATAATAATAATAATAATAATAATAATAATAATAATAATAATAATAATAATAATAATAATAATAATAATAATAAAAAATTGTATTTATATCCTGCCCTCCCCGACGAGGCATTGCATCAAAGAATCAAGACAGTTTAAAACAAGATAAAATGCCAATATAAAATGACTAAAGTACAGTCTAGTTCAACAAGGCAGAGAGGCCGAGGCCTTCATAAGCACATCAGAAGAGCTCTTCTGGATCAGACCAGTGGTCCATCTAGTCTACACAGTGTCTCACACAGTGGCCTCACACAGTGGCTTCTGAACATGGAGGTTCTCTTTAGTCACTGTTGGTTAGTAGCTGTTGATGGGCAGCCTCTCCTCCGTGAATCTATCCGATCCCCTTTTAAAGTCGTCAATGCCAATGGCCATCACGACATTCTCTGGTAGGGAATTCCATGTTTTAATTACTCACTGTGAAAAGAAATATTTCCTTCTGCCCAGCCTTTTGTTTATTTCTCAGCATGGCATCAAACAAGCCACATGCAACTGCTCTAAGACATGCACACGCATGCAGATGACTCACTGGGGAAACAGAGCCGCTGGGCCAACCCTACAGGGCCCTAGACCAGGGGCGGCCAAACTAACGTAAGAGCCACATACAATAAATGGCGGAGGGAGGGAGGAAGGATTGCTGTGTAAAAATATATTCCTGTCTTAATAGAAGCTTTAAGAGATATTAATGATTATAGAATTGCTGAATTATAAGATGTACTTGCAGAGAATGTTATAAGATGACAGATATTGATGACAATACGAAATGAACAATGTATAAGTAGAAATATTACAAAACTTTAATTCATGTACCCTGCCCTTTTCCCTTTCCTTCTATTTCCCATTCCTTCTTACCTGAAAATCTAATAAATCCATATAAATCTGGAAGGCAGGAAGAAAGAAAGAAAGAAAGAAAGAAAGAAAGAAAGAAAGAAAGAAAGAAAGAAAGAAAGAAAGAAAGAAAGAAAGAAAGAAAGAAAGAAAGAAAGAAAGAAAGAAAGTTTGGTCGCCCCTGCCCTAGATGTTCCGTGGCAGAGGCCTAGGGGGCCATTCCAGGGTTAGGCCTCCTCTCCCCCCCCCCTTCCCCATCCCCTGCCCAACCTCTCCCTCCCTGAGCCTCCCAAACTTTTCCGATGGTCCCTAGGAGAGCCCAGTTTCCCTGTCTCCCCCGGCCAGCGGCCCGCTCTGCCCCTTGCGCAACCTGCCCATTGTGCGATGTGTCAGTTTGTGCAGTGCTGTCAAACACATTGGCCCGTCCAAGCCGAGGGGGCCTCGTGAAAAGCTCAGCGGGGCCCCGCGCACTATGCCACTAATTAGCGCCTGCAGCAGAGGGTTCCCAGACACACCTGCAAGGTCATGTGACTCGAGGGGGGGCCCCCAAGAATGACTGCTCCACCCAAGCGTGAACCAAAAATGAGTTGGACTCCGCACACAGGACACAAAACAAGTGTCGGGCTGATGGTCACAGTCCGCGGCAGACAAAATGCTCTTGGCCTCTCTGTTTGGGGGTGGGGGACGGAGACCCCCATCCCAGCACCTGGCTCCAAGGAAGGCCCTAGTTGGCCCCCTCTGGGAATTCTACCTTGAACTAGCTGGACAGTGGAGGAAGCTTTTGGCTACCGCTGTTCACGAGCGAGCACAGAAAACCGTAAATGAAAAATATTGCAACCTTGACAGCGCATTGCTCCCTTGCCCGAAGAGATGCTCTGCAGTTGTTCCCATTTTGCAGATGGGGGGCCCTGAGGCTAAGAGACAGTCGCTTTTTTAGTCCCGGACAACATAGAACTTTTTAGGATTTGGGGAGAGCACGCAAAGCTTTCTGAAAAGCCTTTGGCTACATTTTATCTTGAACAGCACTCTTGTTTTTATGTAGTAGTTTAATGTGACAAAGCGGCCCCGTGGGGGCAGAGTGGTAAAGCAGCAGTACTGAGATCTGAACTCTCTGCTCGCGACTTGAGTTCTATCCCAGCGGAAGCTGGATTCAGGTAGCTGGCCCAAGGTTGACTCAGCCTTCCATCCTTCCGAGGTCGGTCAAATGAGTCCCCAGCTTGCTTGGGGGAAAGTGTAGAGGACTGGGGAAGGCAATGGCAAACCACCCCATCAAAAGTCTGCCATGAAAATGTTGTGAAAGCAGCGTCACCCCAGCGTCGAAAACGACTGGTGTTTGCACAGGGGACCTTTCCTTTCCCCCCATGCTTACAGGGCTCTGTGGCACAAAGTGGTAAAGCTGCAGTTCTGCAGTTGGAGCCCTCTGCTCATGACCTGAGTTTGATCCTAACAGCGGAAGCTGGTTCAGGTAGCCAGCCCAAGTCTGACTCAACCTTCCATCCTTCCAAGGTCAGTAAAATGAGTCCCCAGCTTGAACATCAGAGAAGCCATGTTGGATCAGGTCAATGGCTCATCCAGTCCAACACTCTGTGTCACACAGTGGCCAAAAATTATATACACACTGTAGCTAATAGCCACTGATGGACCTCTGCTCCATATTTTTAGCCAACCCCCTCTTGAAGCTGTCTATGCTTTTAGCCGCCACACCTCCTGTGGAAGTGAATTCCACACGTTAATCACCCTTTAGGTGACGAAGGAGTTCCTTTTATCCGTTTTAACCTGACTGCTCAGCAATTTCATCGAATGCCCACAAGTTCTTGTATCGTGAGAAAGGGAGAAAAGGACTTCTTTCTCTACTTTCTCCATCCCATGCATTATCTTGTAAACCTCTATCATCCCGCAGTCGACGTTTCTCCAAGCTAAAGCGCCCCGAGAGTTTTAACCTTTCTTCATGGGCTTGCTGGGGGGAAAGTGTAAAAGACTGGGAAAGGAAATGGCAAACCACCCCGTAAAAAGTCTGCTGTGAAAACATTCAGGGGACCTTTCCTTTCCTTCCCTTAGTATGATAGGTTAGTCATAAAAGGTTTTGATGAATATGGAGGGTAAACTGCCTGGGATCCATGTCTAGTGGAAATGCAGGGCATATATATTTCAAATAAAGAAACAGATTTAACCTGACATTAAAGTTGGGTCACCAGTTCCAGGTTAGGACAATCCTGGAGATTTGGGGGTGGAGCCAGGGGAGGGGTAAGGTTTAGAGGGGAGGGACCTCAGAGGGGCAGAATGCCACTGCAGTTAACCTCCAGAGAAACCGTTTTCTCCAGGGGGATAGATCTCTCTTGTCTGGAAACTGGTTAGGGTTGCCAATCGCCAGGTGGGGGCAGGGGATCCTCCGGTTTGGAGGCCCTCCTTCCACTTCAGGGTCATCAGAAAGCAGGGGAGGGGGGAGTGGAGAAGGGAGTGGAGGGAAATGTCTGCTGGGCACTCCATAATTCCTTATGGGGACCAGTTATGGAGAATTGGGTATCTGCAGATATCTGAGGCTCCAGGGGGGGCTGTTTTTTTAGGTAGAGGCACCACATTTGCAGCATAGCATCCAATGCCTCTCCCCAAAACACCCCCCAAGTTTCAAAAGGATTGGACCAGGGGGTCCAATTCTGTGAGCCCACAAAGAAGCTGCCCCTATCCTTCATTATTTCCAATGGAGGGAAGGCATTTAAAAGGTGTGCAGTCCCTTTAAATGTGATGGCCAGAACTCCCTTTGGAGTTCAATTATGCTTGTCACAGCCTTGCTCCTGACTTCACCCCCAGTGTCTCCTGGCTCCGCTCCCAGTCCCCTGGCTCTGCCCCCCCCCCAAAGTCGCCAGATATTTCTTGAATTGGACTTGGCAACCCTAGAGTCAAAGGATGGCCACTGGGCATTAAAGCTCAAGGTCACCATCCAACAGGAAATTCTTCTGCACAAGAAGAAATTGGATTTCTACTCCACTACAAGTTTCAGAGTTTCAGAGCAGATCACAATCTCCTTTAACTTCTCTCCCTCGCAATAGGCACCTTGTAAGTTTTTTTTGGGGGGGGGAGGGGCTGAGAGAGCTCCCAAAGCAGCTGCCCTTTTAAGGACACCTCTGCAAGAGCTATGGCTGACCCAAGGCCATTCCAGCCACTGCAAGTGGAGGAATGGTGAATCAAACTAAGTTCTCCCAGATAAGAGAGCTATGGCTGACCCAAGACCATTCCAGCTGCTGCAAGTGGAGGAGTGGGGAATCCAACCCGGTTGTCCCAGATAAGAGAGCTATGGCTAACCCAAGGCCATTCCAGCAGGTGCAAGTGGAGGAGTGGGGAATCCAACCCAGTTCTCCCAGATAAGAGAGCTCTGGCTGACTCAAGGCCATTCCAGCAGGTCCAAGTGGAGGAGTGAGGAATCAAACCCGGTTCTCCCAGATAAGAGAGCTCTGGCTGACCCAAGGCCATCCCAGCAGCTGCAAGTGGAGGAGTGGTGAATCAAACCCTGTTCTCCCAGATAAGAGAGCTCTGGCTGACCCAAGGCCATCCCAGCAGCTGCAAGTGGAGGAGTGAGGAATCCAACCCGGTTCTCCCAGATAAGAGAGCTCTGGCTGACCCAAGGCCATTCCAGCAGCTGCAAGTGGAGGAGTGAGGAATCCAACCCGGTTCTCCCAGATAAGAGAGCTCTGGCTGACCCAAGCCCTTTCCAGCAGGTGCAAGTGGAGGAGTGGGGAATCAAACCCGGTTCTCCCAGATAAGAGAGCTCTGGCTGACCCAAGGCCATTCCAGCAGCTGCGAGTGGAGGAGTGGGGAATCCAACCTGGTTCTCCCAGATAAGAGAGCTCTGGCTGACCCAAGGCCAGACCAGCAGCTGTAAGTGGAGGAGTGAGGAATCCAACCCTGTTCTCCCAGATAAGAGAGCTCTGGCTGACCCAAGGCCATCCCAGCAGCTGCAAGTGGAAGAGTGAGGAATCCAACCCGGTTCTCCCAGATAAGAGAGCTCTGGCTGACCCAAGGCCATTCCAGCAGCTGCAAGTGGAGGAGTGAGGAATCCAACCCGGTTCTCCCAGATAAGAGAGCTCTGGCTGACCCAAGCCCATTCCAGCAGGTGCAAGTGGAGGAGTGGGGAATCAAACCCGGTTCTCCCAGATAAGAGAGCTCTGGCTGACCCAAGGCCATCCCAGCAGCTGCAAGTGGAGGAGTGGGGAATCCAACCCGGTTCTCCCAGATAAGAGTCCACGCACTGAACTCCTACACCAAACTTGCTCACAAGAGTGTCAGGAACAAAAGCCGCAATGCAGGTTAAGTAGCCTTGTCTGGCCTGGCTTGTGGCATCGGTCCATCCTGAGAACTAGAATATTACCTTTCAAAACAAAACGAACCAGCTTCCCAGCATCTTCACCATGCTCAGGGCCTCTGCCCTTAAAGTCAGGTGGGTTTCCCATTGGAAGGGGGCCGGTTCTCGCTGCTGTTTCCGCCTGGCTCTTAAAAACATCATCTCTTCTTCTTCACGGCCATTTCCCCTGCAATCCCCTGGAGCCCCTTCTAAAAGTTGGCACATCCATTAATGGACCAGAAGCTCTTCTCACCTTTGGGCGTCTGGCTTTGACCGGCTTAGGTAATATCAGGGATGGCAGGGATTGGACCGGGGGTGGGGGGTGGGCAGAGGAGTTTTGCTGTCATTGCAGTCTATCAGATCAATGTCCCCCCCCCTAAACACCCCCCCATGTTAAACAGCTCAAGGGGCAAGGGCCATTTAGAGCCATTAGGCATGAGAGGTTACGCTGGGGTCTTTGCCCGCCTCAGAAGTCTCTGAGCTGCATGGCCGCTCTCTCTGTTTCCAGAGCCCGCGGCCCTGAGAACAGAAAGTGTTGGCATCCAAGATGGAGTCCTCCGAAGTGAGCCGAGACCCCCATGTGGTTCTTGGCAAGAAAAACGTTCTCACCCTTGACATAAAGTGAAGCTAAGACCCTGTGCCATGACTCAAGGGGTCTCTGGATCCAAGTGGGCAGCCGGGTTGGTCTGAAGCGGTAGAGCCAGGCCTCGGATTCAGTGGGAGCTCACAGGAACGCAGCTCCGGAATCTTTTCGAGAGTTCCTCCTCCTTCTGAGAGTTCCACCTCCTGGTCCACTGAAGAGTTGGTGCAGCTGCATAACAATCCCTGGAGGAGCTCCACCACCTATTTTTCTACAAAACGACCCCTGAGTAGAACAAAGTAGGAGTCCAGTAGCACCTTTAAGACCAACAAAGTTTTATTCAGAATGTAAGCTTTCGTATGCATGCATCCTTCTTCAGACGAGAAGGACTCTATCCCCTCGTCTGAAGAAGTATGCATGCATACAAAAATTTACATTCTGAATCAAACTTTGTTGGTCTTAAAGGTGAAACTTGACTCCTACTTTGTTCAAGGGGTTTCTAAGAAAGTCATTTAAAAGGGAGAGGAGTAATACTGTTTATGGCTGCTCACAGGTCAGATGGTCTAGGGAGGGGAAGAAGGAAGGACCTCAAACTCAGCAGCCCATCAGCCCAAATTAAGCCAGACAGTTTTCTCCCTTTCCCAAAATACTAGAATTCAGAAGCATCTAATTAGGGCTGCCAATCTCCCGCTGGGGCAGGAGTTCCCCCGGTTTGGGGCCCCCGAACCCACTGGCACAGAGCAGGCCACAGGGGGATCCCCGCCCCCAAAGAGCGCTGTCATCGCATGTCACATGGAAGTGATGTCACTGCAACAGGCATGTGTGGGGGACGCTCTAGCATTCGGGTAAAAACTCTATGGTACCATAGAGTTTTAACCCAAATCCTAGAGCATCCCAGGTGCAATGTGACTAGCACGATGATGTCACTTCTGAGTGATTTCATTGTGCTGGATTTTGCACAAACTCCCTGTCAGGAGAGCAAAGTTTGGTGTAAAAACAATTTTTGTTATTCTACAACGTATTATATCACTATTTCATTTTCTTCTCTCAAATAAAAGTCAATATGTTGCATCACATTTCCATCTCCCCTCCTCCCTTTCAAGACTTCCCCAGTGTTACTTGCAATATAAAAGCAATAAAGGTAATTTAACATTTTTTTAAAAAACTGTTTAAAAAGAAAAAAGGAACTTATACTTCTTTATGGTTATTACCTCATTCGATTAATGATCCAATATATTACTAAATTAAGTCATATTATCTATCTTATTATAATCTTTTAAGAAAGAACAGAATGTTTTCTCATACTCTCATTTTAACTATCATTCTTGTCTCAGTAAATTAAAAATAGCTGATAAACAAGTTATCCATTATCAAATATCACCAAGTGTCCTTTCACTCTCCAATGTTCTTCCACATAGTTCTGAAACTTTCGCCATTCATTATTAATTTTTTACATATCAAGTTCCTTTAGTGTTCTTGTTAATTTGTCCATTTCACTCCAGTGCATCATTTTCATAACCCAGTCCCATTTTTCTGGAATTTTATTTTGCTTCCACAACTGCGCATACAATGTCTGTGCAGCTGAAAGCATGTGCCAAAGTAATGTTCTGTCTTGCTTCAGAAAATTTTCTATTTGTAATTTCCTGTAAACAGGCATCTATTTTCTCTTTTCCCCCCACATGACTTTTATACAAATTTGCATAATACTTATAAAACTCTCTTTTGATTCCTTCCTGGTCAACAATGTCTTTGTTGCCCAAAGGAATTTTATTAACCATTTTATTTTCCCTTTTTCTTTTCATTTGCCAGGCCAAGTATTTTCCAGCTTTATTTGCACTCTCAAAAGATTTTTGTTGAAGCCTTTTTAAGTTCCATTCTACTTCTTTATTTAACAAGTGTCTTAGTTGGTCCTGTAGAATTCCAATTTCTTTTAAAATCTTCTTTTCCCCCAGTCTCTTTATAAACTCTCTCTCCTTCTTAATCTCCTTCTGTATGTCTGTCATTTGTTTCTCTTTAGCTTTTCTGTCTTTATTATTCAATGTGATTAAAATACCTCTCATCACCGCTTTATAAGCATCCCACACCATTTGATATTGAACGTCCTCATTTTCATTTACTTGGAAAAAGGCTTTAGTCTCTTTTTGCAGATATTCTACTACCTCATCTTTCTGCAGTAAATCTTCATTTATTTGCCATCTTAAAGTCTTTTTGGTAGGTTTCGCAGACCACATTATTGGATTATGATCTGCTCTTATTTTCGGAAGAATCTCTATTTTTTTTTGTTGTAAGTCCCAATTTTTTTGTACTCCATAACATATCAATCCTTGAGAAAGAGTTATGTCGAACTGAGAAGAAGGTATAGGCTGTTTTCGCACTGACCTTAATCAGCAGCGACGCCCCTCTTCACCGCGCAGGATCGGCGCGGATTTCGCACTAATTGCTGCGGAGCACCCGGAAGAGCCGGAAAGTCCCGTGGCTTTTGCGGTGCAAACGGAAACCACCAAAAACCAGTTTCCATTTGCGCTGCAAAAGCCGCGGGACTTTCCGGCTCTTCCGGGTGCTCCGCGACAATTAGTGCGAAATCCGCTCCGATCCTGCGCGGTGAAGAGGGGCGTCGCTGCTGATTAAGGTCAGTGCGAAAACGCCCCTAGTCTCTAACTGTAGGATTTTTCTCCCTCCAAATGTCTATAAGATTTTCTTGCTTGGCTAATTCAAAAAAAGACTTTGGTAGTTTACCTTCATTATTCTTCTTCCCAGATCTTTCCAAAATATTTTTAGCTGTACCATTAAAGTCTCCCATTAACATGATTTGCTCATATGTCTCTTGATCAAGTTGCTGCATAATGTCCTTAAAAGAGGAATCTTTTGCTCCATTAGGAGCATACAGTCCCAATAGCGAAGTCTTCTTGTGGTTCATCATCACTTGCACTGCAATATATCCACCATCATCGTCCTTAAAAATCAATTTTGCTTCCAATTCCTGTTTTACATAAAAAACAACGCCTCTTTTTTTCTCCTTAGCCAATGAAAAAAATTCCATACCAAATTGCTTATTCCACAAATATTTGTAATCCAATCGTTTAATATGTACTTCTTGTAGACAAATTATATTACATTTTTGCTTCCCAATCCAGGAAAAGTTGCCTTTCTATTTTGTGGTGAGTTAAGTCCATTTACATTCCAAAATAATAATTTGTAATCCATCATGGTTTTCTATTTTAATCTGAACCTCCAAATTCTTTATTCTCCACCAAAAACTTTTCCATCTCACAAGTGCTTATAATGGTAATCCTCTTCCCCTTGTATTCAAAAACCAATCCTTCTGGGGTTGCTCAATCAGTTTTTTATATAATCTTCTGTCACTTAAGACTTTCCTTGGTAATTCTTTCATAATTCTAACATCACTGCCTTCCACAATCAGCTTGCCTTCATACTGTTTACTTAGAATCCTTCCCACCAAGTCTCTTGTTACACATCTCACCACCACAACTCTTGGTAGTTTATTTTTCCTTGCATATTCTGAATTGACCCTATAAATATAGTCATAAACGTAATTAGTCTCCTCAGGATCATCTCCAACATATTCAGCAATAATCCTTATTATGTATTTCCTTAAATCACCATCCTTTTCAGGCATACTTCTCAAACGTATCTGATTTTCCATTGATTTGCAGTACTGCTTTGTCCTGCAATTTTTTAATAATAATAATAATAATAATAATAATAATAATAGTGGAATCCACTGTACTAATTCTTTCATCATGGTCTTTCACTCTCTCTTCCACCTCTTGGATTTTTTTGGATACTGATTTAAACTCTTTACTGAGAACTTTAAAATTCCTTCTTACAATCACTTATAGAATCTTTAATCTAGTTGAGACAATCTATCTTCCATGGCATCCATCTGTTTTTTTTTTTATCAGCCTTTTTGCCCTCTTCTAGTGTTTTGGATCTTGTCTGTAATGGTTTTTGGGCTGACATTACTGCCTTCCCATTATAAATATAGGCTTTCCAATTGAAGTCACCAAGTTCTTTTTAAATGGTCTAGTCTTATAGATTAGGGCATGCCCTTTCAGAAAAGACCAAAATCGCCATCTTCCTATGCCCCTGTGTCCAGATATTAATTTTTAAAAAGTTATAATTTCCCAAAATGGTGCTCGATGTTTCTCCATGGTTTAGTCCTAGAGGGGCTTAAAAAAACCTGTAGTTTCCCCTTCCCTTGATGGCCTCTTCCGCCCACACTTGCCACAAAGTCTCGTTATCTATGGTTGTGAAGTCTCACGATGTTCCCAGACGTCATTTCCTGTAATGACTTGTTGATCTGCAATTCTTCCACTCTCAGGGGGAGTGACCACAAAAATTCCAAACAATATCAGCTTTTGCCTTTTTTAAGCCTTATATCTGTTTAACTCAGTCCAAGATTTCCCCCTCCTCTTTCTTCTTTATAATTACAAGTTGTTTGTGTGTCCAGACCTTCGTTTGCCTTCTAAATATTTCCCAATTTAGTCCCGGAGCAACAGATAAAAATCTCTTTACCTTGACATCAAACACTCTGGTCTGTTTCTCATCCACGATTAATTAGCCCTTAAGAAGCTTGACGCACGTTGAATTTATGTCGATTTAAAGACCCCAGATACCCTCTATAGATGTTGGAAGCGGTCCTTCTCCGGAGACTCTTCAAAGCCAAAAAGAAACCCCCCTTGGGATTTCTCATTAGCCAAAGTACCTCTCCTCAGAACTTTAAGCATATCTTGGCCATCATCTTGCCTAGATGATGTAGACAGCAGGTATTAAGACACCTTCTCTGTCCAGAATAGAGGGTCTGGTGAGCTGCCCCACTGGAAAGCTCGTCAATTCTCCATGAAATCCAAATTGGAAGCCCAGGAGAGCAAAGTTTGGAGCAGCGGCACCCTTAAGGCCAACAGAGTTTTATTCTGAGTATACCATTCATGTGACAGAAGTGTGCATGCACACAAAGTTTATACTCAGAATGAGTATTTGCTTTGGGGCAATCGCTACTAGAGACTAGCAAGAAACTAGCTTCTAGGATGTTGATTTCAAGGACACTTTCTTAGTAGCCAGTAAATTTCCTGGCACGAGTCCTAGATTTTAGCTTGCATAATGCTCACACAACCATTTGCAGATCAATGGTTTGTGTTAAAGAAGAATTTCTTAGTCTGTGAATTTGGGGAGAACTGGTAGTGGGTAATTAGGTGATCACCCATACCGGTTCCTTCTCTGTTGTGGCCCCCACCTTGTGGAACGGCCTGCCCAAGGAGATCAGGAAAGCTCCTAATCTCTTGGTTTTGTGAACTATGCAAAATGGAGTTATTCAGGAGGAATTTCTAGGTAATATGGCTATACTATAAAGCAGTTGTTCAGGATGGCTGTTTCATAAATGGAACAGGGCCATGGACTATAATAATAATACTACTTTTTATTTATATCCCGCCCTCCCCGCAAAGCAGGCTCAGGGCGGCTCACAACACGTAAATACAATGTACAGTAAAACCATATACAATAATTACAATTTCAATTATAAAATCATCCTTAAAATCATTAAAACTTGCATTAAGATTAACATTATGGTGCTATAGTTAAGATCTTCCATAAAAACACTGTGTCTAGGATGTGTTATCTGTTTGTTGTATGTATTATCATATTCTCCCTGCTTTGTTTTTATACTTTAAAAAGCTGGAAAGAACTCCAAGGGCCATCAAGTCCAACCTCCTACACAATGTGTGGAGCAGAAGTCCATCAGTGGCTCTTAGCCACAAGGTATAAATGGAACTCTATTGTCTGGGGCAAGTGATGCCCTGTCCTCTTGGTGCTGGGGGGGAGACAACTGTGGGAGGCCTTCTAGTGTCCTGGCCCCACGGATTGACCTCCTGATGGCACCTGTTTTTTGGGAGGCCACTGTGTAACACAGAGTGTTGGACTGGATGGGCCGCTGGCCTGATCCAACATGGCTTCTTTTATGT
Organism: Heteronotia binoei; assembly: GCF_032191835.1. Lineage (NCBI taxonomy): Eukaryota > Metazoa > Chordata > Lepidosauria > Squamata > Gekkonidae > Heteronotia > Heteronotia binoei. Next base: position 123,521,404 of record NC_083231.1, on the reverse strand, counting down.
TCTTATGTGACACAGAGTGTTGGACTGGATGGGCCCCTGGCCTGATCCAACATGGCTTCTCTTATGTTCTTATGTGACACAGAGTGTTGGACTGGATGGGCCATTGGCCTGATCCAACAGGGCTTCTCTTATGTTCTTATGTGACACAGAGTGTTGGACTGGATGGGCCACTGGCCTGATCCAACATGGCTTCTTTTATGTTCTTATGTGACACAGAGTGTTGGACTGGATGGGCCATTGGCCTGATCCAACATGGCTTCTCTTATGTTCTTATGTGACATGAGTGTTGGACTGGATGGGCCATTGGCCTTATTCAACATGGCTTCTCTTATGTTCTTATGTGACACAGAATGTTGAACTGGATGGGTCATTGGCCTGATCCAACATGGCTTCTCTTATGTGACACAGAGTGTTGGACTGGATGGGCCATTGGCCTGATCCAACAGGGCTTCTCTTATGTTCTTATGTGACACAGAGTGTTGGACTGGATGGGCCATTGGCCTGATCCAACATGGCTTCTCTTATGTGACACAGGGCGTTTTCGCACTTACCTTTTACTGGCGCGAACACCCTCCTCACGCCGGCGGATCTGCAGGGATTTCCCACCAGAAGCGCCAGCGCAGCCAAAAGAGCCGGCAGCTTCCGTTGCGGAGCCAGCTCAAACGTTTTCCTGCTTCTTGGCGGTTTCCGTTTGAGCTGGCTCCGCGACGGAAGTTGCCGGCTCTTTTGGCTGCGCCGGCGCTTCTGGTGGGAAATCCCTGCAGATCCGCCGGCGTGAGGAGGGTGTTCGCGCCAGTAAAAGGTAAGTGCGAAAACGCCCACAGAGTGTTGGACTGGATGGGCCATTGGCCTGATCCAACAGGGCTTCTCTTATGTTCTTATGTGACACGGAGTGTTGGACTGGATGGGCCACTGGCCTGATCCAACAGGGCTTCTCTTATGTTCTTATGTGACACAGAGTGTTGGACTGGATGGGCCACTGGCCTGATCCAACAGGGCTTCTCTTATGTTCTTATGTGACACAGAGTGTTGGACTGGATGGGCCACTGGCCTGATCCAACAGGGCTTCTCTTATGTTCTTATGTGACACAGAGTGTTGGACTGGAGGGGCCATTGGCCTGATCCAACATGGCTCCTCTTATGTTCTTATGAGACACAGAGTGTTGGACTGGATGGCCCATTGGCCTGATCCAACAGGGCTTCTCTTATGTTCTTATGTGACAGAGTGTTGGACTGGAGGGGCCACTGGCCTGATCCAACAGGGCTTCTCTTATGTTCTTATGTGACAGAGTGTTGGACTGGAGGGGCCACTGGCCTGATCCAACAGGGCTTCTCTTATGTTCTTATGTGACACAGAGTGTTGGACTGGAGGGGCTATTGGCCTGATCCAACATGGCTCCTCTTATGTTCTTATGGGACACAGAGTGTTGGACTGGATGGCCCATTGGCCTGATCCAACAGGGCTTCTCTTATGTTCTTATGTGACACAGAGTGTTGGATTGGAGGGGACATTGGCCTGATCCAACATGGCTCCTCTTATGTTCTTATGTGACACAGAGTGTTGGACTGGATGGGCCATTGGCCTGATCCAACAGGGCTTCTCTTATGTTCTTATGTGACACAGAGTGTTGGACTGGATGGGCCATTGGCCTGATCCAACAGGGCTTCTCTTATGTTCTTATGTGACACAGAGTGTTGGACTGGATGGGCCAATGGCCTGATCCAACATGGCTTCTCTTATGTTCTTATGTAATGTAGGGAGTTCACAGCTGCCTCCCCACTTCACTCCCCCACTGACCTCTGCTCTGGGCCCAAAAGAAGGCGAAAAGCCTAGAGGAACATCCTTTCCTGGCCCCAGAGTGGCTGTCGGCATTGCCCTGAGCATATTAAGAAAGGGCCAGAAGAGCTAGCACTGGATCATCCCCTCCTGCGCTCCCTTTCACGTTCAGCCTAAATTCGTAAGAACCTCAGAAGAGCCGTGCAAGATCAGCCCAGTAAGTGCTGGATTTAACCCTGTGGAGGCCCCTAGGCAGTCAAAATCTCACCCCCCCTTTCAAATTATCTCAGAGCCCGTGGCCCCCGCTGCAGCCTGCAGGCCCCTTCTCAAAAGCCCCTTTGACAAACCTGTGGGGGAGAGGCAAACTTGGTGAGTACACCAGAAGCAGCCGCATTGGGCAAGTCGGGCAAAGAGAGCTCAGGTGCAGGCTGGGAGGGCTGCAAGCAGGGGGGAAAGCCAGCCCTGGCCCCCTAAAGGCGTGGGGGCCCATAGGCAAGTGCCTACTTGACCTAATTGTTAATCCGGCCCTGAGTCCAGTGGCCCATGGAGTCCAGCTTCTTGACTCACAGAGTAACCAACCAGATCTTCTAAGGGGTGGGGAGACAACAAGGCAGATCGGGAGGCTGAGGCCTTCCCCCTGATAAGAAAATAAGAAGAGCTCTACTGGATCAGTCCAGCATAGGATTGCCAAACCCCAAGTCTGGGCGGGGGTTCTCCCGCCTGGGAGGTTCCCAAACCAGCCCACACTGGGCCGGTGGAGGGAACCTCCCCAATGTTGCCGGCCACTCTAGGAGTGTCCAGGAAAAACAGAGTTTTTCCAGAAATGCCTAGAGCGGCCGGCGACATTGGGAGAGGTTCCCCCCACCGCCCAGTGTACCATAGAGTTTTTCCCTCCCAAAATGCTAGAGCGTCCGGGAAAACCATAGAGTTTTCCCCGAAACGCTTAGAGCAGCTGTTGTGCGATGTGGGCGGAGCAATGACATCAGTCACGGGTATCCCTCCCCCCAGAAAAAACAAGTCCCATGCCAGAGGCTGGGGGGGGGCGGGATTTGGCAATCCTAGTGCAGCATCCCATCTTCACATAGTGGTCAATCAATTAACCCTTGAGGACCAACAGCAGGACATAGAGGCTGAAACGTGAGGCCTTCGCCTGATGTCGGCTCCTGGCTCTGGAATTCAGAGGATTAGTGCCTCTGGATGTGGAGGTTCCCCTCTGCCACTGATAGACCTATCATGGAGGTAGCCATTGATAGACTTATCCTCCATGAATCTATCCAATGCCCTTTTCAAGCTCCTGATTCCTCTGCCCATGACAACATTTTCAGGCAGCAAGCTCTCAGCTGCTAGGACATCGTATGCGCAGTTGTGGAAGCAAGAAAAAATACCAGAGAAATGGGATTGGATTATAAAAGTTATGATATGGAGTGAAATGGACACATTAACAAGAATATTAAGAGACTATGATTTGGAAGTTTTTAAGACAGAGTGGAAAAAGTTTAGAAGATATGTAGAAAAAGAGTGGAAAGTAAAAGGACATTGGACAATTTTTGATACTGATTAAGTTTTAAAAAGAAGAAGAATATAAATTTTTGTTTTAATAGTTAAGGGTACCTTTAAATATATGCTTTTTAAGTAAATAACACTGGCGGGGGTCAAGTAACGGGGGGAGGGGTGAGTAGAAATTAATATATGGAGTAGATAAAAGAAGTTTTTAAAGATGTAAGATATAGATTTATTACCATATGTTACCAATAAAATTGTTTTAATAGGAAAACATTTTCAGGCAGCAAATTCCACTTTTCAATCGCTCTCTGTGCAAAGCTGTATTTCCTTTTGTCTGTCGTAAAGCTACTGCCCATCAGTTGGGAGATGACTTGTAATTCTGGGGGGACCCCCAGGACCCACCTGGAGGTTGGCAACCTTATCTTAAGCAGGGCCTTTCTCATAGAAAAAGCGTAGCAGAAACTCACTTGCATATTGGGCCACATCCCCTCATGTCACCATTGTTCCACACAGGACTTTGTAGGAAAAGCCTAGCAGACACTCATTTGCATATTAGGCCACACCCCCTGATGTCACCATTGTTCCACACAGGACTTTGTAGGAAAAGTCTAGCAGAAACTCATTTGCATATTAGGCCACACCCCCTGATGTCACCGTTGTTCCACACAGGGCTTTTTTTGAAGAAAAAGCCCAGCAGAAACTCATTTGCATATTAGGCCACACCCTCTGATGCCATGCCAGCTGGAGCTGCATCCCTGCTAAAAAAAAAGCCCTGGTTTTAAGTAAAAATTAATAAATTGAAATATACGCTTGAAATACTGAATGTGCTAGAGATCCCAATCCTAAATCTCTCAGAAATGATGGGCCCTCCCTGGGAATCCCAAATAGGGTTGCCAAGTCCAATTCAAGAAATATCTGGGGACTTTGGGGGTGGAGCCAGGAGCAAGCTTGTAACAAGCAAAATTGAACTCCAAAGGGAGGTCTGGCCTTCACCTTTATAGGAACCTTCCCTCCCTTGCAAACAATGGATAGGGGCACCTTCTTTGGGGGCTCATAGAATTGGGCCCCCTGGTCCAATCTTTTTGAAACTTGGAGGGTATTTTGGGGAGAGGCCCTGGATGCTATGCTGAGTGTTTGGTGCCTCTACCTCAAAAAACAGCTTCCCCAGAGCCCCATATACCCCCCAGACCAATTCTCCATTATACCCAATGGGAATCAGTCTCCATAGGGAATCATGAGTTCCCAGCAGACATTTCCCTCCCCTCCCCCCGCTTTCTGATGACCCTGAAGTGGGGGGAGGGCCTCCAAACCGGGGGATCCCCTGCTCCCACCTGGGGATTGGCAACCCTAATCCTGAATCATTTTTCCAGTGCCAAGATGGCCCCCCTTTCAGGTGTTGCTGGGCAAAGGTTGGTGCAACAGACAGTCGGAGGTTGCTTCTCCTCCTCAGCGTCTCCTGTGGGCCCCCCCCCCCAGGTTTGCCAAGTCCAATTCAAGAAATATCTGGAGACTTTGGGGGTGGAGCCATGAGGCATTGAGGGCGGAGCCAGGAACAAGGGTGTGACAAGCATAATTGAACTCCAAAGGGAGTTCTGGCCATCACATTTAAAGGGACGGCACATCTTTTTAAATGCCTTCCTTCCATAGGAAATAATGAAGGATAAGGACACCTTCTTTTGAGGCTCATAGAATTGGACCCCCTGGTCCAATCTTTTTGAAACTTGGGGGGTATTTTGGGGAGAGGCACGACATGCTATACTGAAAATTTGGTGCCTCTACCCCAAAAAACAGCCCCCTCTCATAGCCCCAGATACCTGCGGATCAATTCTCCATGATTTTCTAAGGGAATAAATCTCCATAGGGAATAACAGAGTTCCCAGCAGACATTTCCCTCCCCTCCCCCCGCTTTCTGACGACCCTGAAGCGGGGGGAGGGCCTCCAAACCAGGGGATCCCCTGCCCCCACCTGGGGATTGGCAACCCTAACCCCCCCCCGCTCTCTGGCCAGGGTCTCTCCTAGGGTTGCCAAGTCCAATTCAAAAAATATCTGGGGACTTTGGGGGTGGAGCCAGGAGACTTTGGGGGTGGAGCCAGGAGGCATTAGGGGTGGAGCCAAGATCAAGGCTGTGACAAGCATAATTGAACTCCAAAGGGAGTTCTGGCCCTCACATTTAAAGGGACGGCACACCTTTTCAATGCCTTCCTTCCATAGGAAATAATGAAGGATAGGGGCACCTTCTTTTGGGGCTCATAGAATCGGACCCCCTGGTCCAATCTTTTTGAAACATGGGGGATATTTTGGGGAGAGGCACTAGATGCTATACTGAAAATTTGGTGCCTCTACCTCAAAAAACAGCCCCTCCAGAGCCCCAGATACCCATGGATCAATTCTCCATTATTTTCTATGGGAATAAATCTCCATAGGGAATAACAGAGTTCCCAGCAGACATTTCCCTCCCCTCCCCCTGCTTTCTGATGACCCTGAAGCGGGGGGAGGGGCCTCCAAACCGGGGGATCCCCTGCCCCCACCTGGGGATTGGCAACCCTAGTCTCTCCACACACCCCACTTCTATGCTGGCCTTCCTGTGGATGGGGTTAGTTTGCAGCGGTGTGAAATGTGGCCCCATTAGGAGGGGCTGAGCAATTGGAGCGACAGATTCTGACACAGTGGGTAACCCCCTGACCCTGCCGTGCCTGGGCCCATTAAGGGCGGTGGGTGCCTTCACACTGGACAGAGGAAGGGTCTTGGAGGTTAGGAGGAAGGGGGTGGAGGGAGGGGGACTCAGGCCCGAGAAGACTCAGGGAGGGGCTGAGGGAGGCTTCTTTCACTCAGTAGGGAGCGACCAAGACCACGCAGCAGCTTCCTGGAGAAAACTCTCTCTGGTCTCCTCTCTCCCGTTCCTTCTTCCAGCTCTGGCCAGCCCAGCCGCCTCTCCTTGCCAACTCCAGGTTGGGAAATTCCTGGAGATTTGAGCATGAGGAGAGTGGAGTTTGAAGAAGGGAAGGTCCAAAGCAGCCGTAGGCTCCCGGGCAGGGGTGGCCAAACTTGCTTAATGTAAGAGCCATATAAAATAAACATCAGAAGTCTGAGAGCAGCAAGACAGGAAGGAAGGAAGGAAGGAAGGAAGGAAGGAAGGAAGGAAGGAAGGAAGGAAGGAAGGAAGGAAGGAAGGAAGGAAGGAAGGAAGGGAGGGAGGAAGGAAGGAAGGGAGGGAGGGAGGGAGGGAGGGAGGGAGGGAGGGAGGGAGGAAGGAAGGAAGGAAGGAAGGAAGGAAGGAAGGAAGGAAGGAAGGAAGGAAGGAAGGAAGGAAGGAAGGAAGGAAGGAAGGAAGGAAGGAAGGGAGGAAGGGAGGAAGGGAGGAAGGGAGGGAGGGAGGGAGGGAGAGGTAGAAAGAAAGCAACTTTAACTGTATGTGCATTTCCCAAGCTGCTGGTTGGCTTGGCTTGGGTAAGGGATTTAAGAGACAAATGCCTTCTCCAAGCTGGCTGAGGGGGTGGGGTGTGGCTTTGAGAGCCACACAATACGTGTTAATGAGCCACAGTTTGGCCACACCTGCTCCCAGGCAATGGATGGCTGGAGTCTGGAGTTGATCAGGAGATCTCCAGGCTACACCTGGAGGTTCAAGGGGGGGGGGGAGGGGAGGCACAGCCCTTGTGACAAGTAGTCCTTTAACTAATAGTTAAAGATTCCATGAGGCTACAAGCATATGAAACACAAAAATTCTAAAGTACATTCCTATAAAGACATTCAGATAAATTGATGACAATAATCCGTGGAACGGATAATATGTCAGAAAGCCCTTAATCACAGTTCAGAATAGAATAGAATAGAATAGAATAGAATAGAATAGAATAGAATAGAATAGAATAGAATAGAATAGAATAGAATAGAATAGAATAGAATGATTAAAGGGCTGGAGCACTTTCCCTATGAAGAAAGGTTGAAACGCTTAGGACTCTTTAGCTTGGAGAAACGTCGACTGCGGGGTGACATGATAGAGGTTTACAAGATAATGCATGGAATGGAGAAAGTAGAGAAAGAAGTACTTTTCTCCCTTTCTCACAATACAAGAACTCGTCGGCATTCGATGAAATTGCTGAGCAGACAGGTTAAAACGGATAAAAGGAAGTACTTCTTCACCCAAAGGGTGATTAACATGTGGAATTCACTGCCGCAGGAGGTGGTGGCAGCCACAAGTATAGCCACCTTCAAGAGGGGTTTAGATAAAAATATGGAGCACAGGTCCATCAGTGGCTATTAGCCACAGTGTATGGAGCACAGGTCCATCAGTGGCTATTAGCCACAGTGTATGTGTGTATATAACATTTTTTGCCACTGTGTGACACAGAGTGTTGGACTTGATGGGCCGTTGGCCTGATCCAACATGGCTTCTCTTATGTTCTTAATCCAAAGATGCTTCTCTCTATCCACAGAAAGTCACGTCCTGTTCCAACCACTGAATATGAGGATTCCACTTGGGACAAAGTTCTCACTCCGGGCATACAGCTTAACAAGTATTTCCAGGATATCTAGGACCTCATTTTTGCAGAAAACATTTTATGCACCTGGAGGTTGGCAACCCTGATGGCTGCTAGCACACTGACAGAAGCCGCCAAATGCCAAGGGACCCTCAGAGCAGCAAATCCATGACTTTTTTGCCCACAGATACAAACACACACAAGCCTTTATTGGCATACCTCAGATTAGAAATAAGGCAAAAAAGAAATAACAAAATAAACCAGTCGTATACAGCTACAGAGTGGACAATCGGTCCTTGATTACCAGACACAAGAATAAAGCAACCTTTTCAGTTATTTCAGATGACAATTCGTTCAGAAGATGGCATGCCTTTGTAGCTTCTGAGCAGCTTGTCATATTGAGCAGAATTGGGTCTAGAAACCGAAGGTGCAGAGTATCACATTGGGAGCAGCACAGAAGAAGACGGGACAACGAACCAACTTGTTTTAAGTTGCATGTGCAAAGTCTTAATGAGAGTAAGATTTTTTTTACACCTACCGTAGGTAACTGCTAATGGGATAGCATTACATCTGGCAAGAGTAAATGCTCTGCGCGATTGGAGAGTTGACAGATAAGGAGGCAGATGACCAATAATTGAGGAAATTCCAAAATTCAAAGGGAGGGCCACATATACGCATGCATGCATCTGCCCAGCTCACTTGAAGAAGAAGAAGATATTGGATTTATATCCCGCCCTTCACTCCAAAGAGTCTCAGAGCGGCTCACAATCTCCTTTACCTTCCCCCCCCCCCCAACAGACACCCTGTGAGGTGGGTGGGGCTGGAGAGGCTCTCACAGCAGCTGCCCTTTCGAGGACAACCTCTGCCAGAGCTCTGGCTGACCCAAGGCCATGCTAGCAGGTGCAAGTGGAGGAGTGGGGAATCAAACCCGGTTCTCCCAGATAAGAGTCCGCACACTTAACCACTACACCAAACCGGCTCTCCTTGGTTTGTTTAGCAATGGAAAAACACTCTTTTTTTGCATATGTCATTGTTTCAGTTAATAATAAACTCTGGCGGCAGCCAGAGGCCGCATGGCAGAACGAGGCTCAGGCAGTTTGGAGCTGTTGTGGCTAGCTGGTTCATGGAGCTCGCAGATGGGACCGGACATGGAACTGGAAGACCCAAAGGCAGCCTTCTCAGAGATCACCTTTCAAAGGTCATCAGGGAGTTTTCCCCAGTGAAGATGTGTGTGTGTGTGCGCCTGAAAACTTGCTAGCCTGTGACTCACGCCCATGCTGATTAGCCCAGGCTAGCAAGTCTTCAGGCACACACACACACACACATCTTCACTGGGGAAAACGTGAGTTTCTCCAAGCAGGGTAAGAAAAGAGGGAGTCCATGGCTTGCTACGAGGGTTGTCAGGTCCAATTCAAGAAACATCTGGGGACTTTGGGGGTGGAGCCAAGAGACTTTGGGGGTGGAGCCAGGAGCAAGGGTGTGAAAAGCACGACTGAACTCCAAAGGGAGTTCTGGCTATTGCATTTAAAGGGACTGCACACCTTTTCAATGCCTTCCCTCCATTGGAAATAATGAACGAAAGAATGAAACACCTCCCCCCTCAATTCACAGCATCTTCATTGCTGTCAGAGGGCCATCCAGCCTCTGTTTGAAAACCTCCAAGGAAGGAGAGTCCACCACCTCCCAAGGAGGAAGTCTGTTCCACCGAGGAACCACTCTAACGGTCAGGAAGTCCTTCCTCATGTTGAGGCAGAAACTCTTTTGATTTAATTTCAACCCGTTGGTTCTGGTCCTTCTGATTTAATTTCAACCCGTTGGTTGGAACTTCCGGGGTGACCTGCGGATCCCCTGGAATTCCAACTCATCCCCAGACTGCAGAGATCAGCTCCCCTGAAGAAAACGGATGCTTGGGAGGGGGGACTCTGCGGCCTTGGACCCCGCTGAGGTTCCATTTCTTCTCAGGATCCAAGAGTCTTCCAATTTGGATCTGGATACCTTGCTTCCCCCTACCCCCCTCTGGGGTACCTGGCAACTCTACGTCCAGCCACAGAACCAAAGCCAAGAGGGAACGCATAGTCAGGAAGAAGGCAGAGAACATTAGCAATGAGGGCTAGAAGCTTGGTCTTGTGGATCACATTTACTACAGGGTTGCCAATCCCCAGGTAGGAGCAGGGGATTGTCCGGTTTGGAAGCCCTCCCCCCGCTTCAGGGTCATCAGAAAGCCGGGGGGGAGGGGAATGTCTGCTGGCCACTCCATTATTCCCTAGGGAAACAGATTCTCATAAGGTATAATGGAAAATTGATCTGCGGATGTCTGGGGCTCAGGGGGGTGGGGTGGGGCTGTTGTTTGAAATAAAGGCACCAGACTTTCAGCATAGCATCTGATGACTCTCCTCAAAACACCCCCCAGGTTTCAAGAGGATTGGACCAAGGGGGGTCCAATACTATGAGCCCCCAAAGAAGGCGCTCCTATCCTTCATGATTTCCAATGGAGGGAAGGCATTGAAAAGGCGTGCAGTCCCTTGAAATGCAATGGCCAGAACTCCCTTTGGAATGCAATTACACTTGTCACAACCTTGCTCCTGGCTCCACCCCCAAAACCTCCTGGCTCCACCCCCCACAAAGTCCCCAGATATTTCTTGAACTGGACTTGGCAGCCCCAATAAATTACTTATTGAAAACATTTGTAGCCCACCTTCCTGCTTCAGCAGTATTTGCAAAAGCCTCGAAATATTTAAATGCAGATTCTTCTGTTTCAAAAGACAGCCCAGCTAAAGGACACAGGGTTAAAGGAGCTGCTATGCATGCCTGTGCCAGCCCCTAGGCCAGAGAGCATGTTGATTAATTGACACTCCAGAATACTCACTCAGCCTTGGGTGGGTGAGATAATTCCTAGTCACGGCTTGCATGTGCTCGCGTGTCCCTGCGAGAGTCCCAGGGAGCCCTCCGCCCCTCAGCTCCACCATGGTAGCCATGTCCTTTCAAGGGCCTGAGGACGAAGGAGAAAACCAGGAGCCCGGCTCTTGGGAGAGGTTTTATACCAGATCGCAAGGACACGCTTTGCCCTGCCTCGCCGGTGTTGAGTCTGCACACAGTGGGAGGTGTCGGCTGGAAACTGCCGGAAGCCTGCAGGTTACAGCTGCTAATGTGGCAAGATCTTGTCTGATCTGGCTCCTCTCTAACCCCAGGAATGTTCTCCTGCCTCCCATTCAGCTGTAGTGTGTTTCTTGTTTCAGCTGCTACTGCTTTGATGGAAAATAGGTGCTAACTCAGTTGCTGTGAGGTGTGTGTGCGAGAGAGAGAGAGTAGAGGTCCCAGGTTCAATCCCCAGTGTCTCCAGTTAAAAAAGACCAGGAAGAAATGAGATTTATATCCTGCCCTATACTCAGAATCTCAGAGCGGTCCCAATCTCCTTTACCTCCTCTCCCCCCACAACAGACACCCTGTGAGGAGGGTGGGGCTGAGAGAGCTCTTACAGCAGCTGCCCTTTCAAGGACAACTCCTATGAGAGCTATGGCTGACCCAAGGCCATTCCAGCAGCTGCAAATGGAGGAGTGGGGAATCCAACCCGGTTCTCCCAGATAAGAGAGCTATGGCTGACCCAAGGCCATTCCAGCAGCTGCAAATGGCGCAGTGGGGAATCCAACCCGGTTCTCCCAGATAAGAGAGCTATGGCTGACTCAAGGCCATCCCAGCAGCTGCAAGTGGAGGAGTGGGGAATCCAACCCGGTTCTCCCAGATAAGAGAGCTCTGGCTGACCCAAGGTCATTCCAGCAGGTGCAAGTGGAGGAGTGGGGAATCCAACCCGGTTCTCCCAGATCTCTGGCTGACGCAAGGCCATTTCAGCAGGTGCAAGTGGAGGAGTGGGGAATCCAACCCGGTTCTCCCAGATAAGAGAGCTCTGGCTGACCCAAGGCCATTCCAGCAGGTGCAAGTGGAGGAGTGGGGAATCCAACCCAGTTCTCCCAGATAAGAGAGCTATGGCTGACCCAAGGCCATTCCAGCAGCTGCAAGTGGAGGAGTGGGGAATCCAACCTGGTTCTCTCAGATAAGAGAGCTATGGCTGACCCAAGGCCATTCCAGCAGGTGCAAGTGGAGGAGTGGGGAATCCAATCCGGTTCTCTCAGATAAGGGAGCTCTGGCTGACCCAAGGCCATTCCAGCAGATGAAGGTGGAGGAGTGGGGAATGAAACCCGGTTCTCCCAGGTAAGAGTCCGCACACTTCACCACTACACCAAACTGGCACCAAACTGGTAGGTGATGTAAAAGCCCTCTGATGAAATCCTGGAGAGCTGTTACCAGCCTTAGTCAACAATATCGATTTTGATGGACTGGAAGTCTGATTCAGTTTGCTTTGTGTTGTGTAATAGAAGGTAGGAGTCCCGTAGCACCTTTACAACCAACAAAGTTGTATTCAGGATGGAAGCTTTCTTATGCCTGCACATACTACATCAGACAACGGCATGGGGGACAGTGAGCAGAGTTGCATAGAGCTGTTGGGCAGTGGTTAAGAATGCAAAGTGGTACAAAGAATCCACTTGCAAAATGGTGAAATTAACAAGCTGAAAGAACATTTGGTCTAGATAGCATTTGCGCGGGAAACCAATAAAACAGTAACATGTCAGAATGGGAGAACGATGGTGAGAGTGTGGCAAGGCGATAAATACAGACTGTCAATTGCTCTATTGCTTGCAAATCTGGGTTAAACTATGTTGCTCTTCAAGGTTCTGCTGGACTCCTACTTTGCTCTGTTGCGTCAGTCCAACATGGCAGCCCCCCTGGATCTTTGTGTCGTGTTTTCATATGTTCATGAACACATATGATCCTTCCGAAGGATCCTGATTTAGACCCCTGGTGAAGCAAGACAAAGCCAAAAAAGGCTGACGTGTGAGTTCTCACACCCCAGGGTAGCACCAGAGGTCAAGGGCCAAGCTTCCTCCAGCCCTCCTGGAACTATGCTCAAGAAAGTCCCCTTTTGAAAGACAGGATGCTTATGAGGGCAACCTTCACAAACCAATGCATGTGGTCTCTGCAGCCAGGATCCTTTGGGAACAGTCATAAGGCTTTCAGGGGCATGGAAATGGGTATATAAGTGCAGGGCTTTAAAAAATATATATAGAAAAAGCCTAGCAGGAACTCATTTGCATTTTGGCCACACCCCCTGATGGCACCATTGTTTCACCCCCTGATGGCACCATTGTTTTGTCGGAAAAACCCAGAAGGAACTCATCTGCATATTAGGCCACACCCCCTGACACCAAGCCAGCCGGAACTGCGTTCCTGTGCATTGCTGCTCAAAAAAAGCCCCATGGCGCAGAGCGGTGAGGCTGTAGTACTGAAGTCTGAGCTCTGCTCACGAGTCACGACCTGAGTTTGATCCAAGCGGAAGCTGGGTTCAGGTAGCCGGCTCAAGGTTGACTCAGCCTTCCATCCTTCCGAGGTCGGTCAAATGAGTACCCAGCTTGCTGAGGAGGAAAGTGTAGACGACTGGGGAAGGCAATGGCAACCCACCCTGTAAAAAAGTGTGCCGTGAAAACGTTGTGATGTGATGTCACCCCAGAGTCAGAAACGACTGGTGCTTACACAGAGGACTACCTTCACCTTTTAAGTGTATCATAGTGCGCTGTGAGCTCTCTTCTGGATGGTCCGGGCTGGCCTGATCTTGCCTGAAAGCCTTCCACAACATAACATATTTATTATTATTGAATGAACCTTTGTTGGTCTTCAAGGTGCCACTGGAGTCAAGCTTTGTTCCGCTGCTTCAGACCCACACAGCAGCCCTACCTGGATCTGTCCTGAAAATCCTGTGTGTGTGTGTCTGTGTGGCGTGTTTCACCATATGGGCTCCAGGGTTGCCATCCTCCAGGCAGGGCCCGGAGATTCCCTGCAATTACAATTTATCTCCAGACGACAGGTAAGGTTGTCAACCTCCTTTCGGCGGCTGGAGATTTTCCACAATTACAAATGACTTCCAGGTGACAGAGATCGGTTCCCTTGGAGAAAATAGCCACTTTGGAAGGTGGACTACATAGTATTAAGAGAGCCAGTTTGGTGTAGTGGTGAAGTGCGTGGACTCTTATCAGGGAGAGCTGGGTTTGATTCCCCACCCCCACGCCTCCTCATGCACCTGTTGAAGTGACCTTGGTCAGTCACAAGTTCTGTCAGAGCTGTTCCTCTCAAGAGCAGTTTCTGTCAGAGCTCTCTCAGCTCCACCTCCCTCACAGTGTGTCTGGTTTGGGGAGGGGAAGGGAAAAGAAAGGAGATGGTAAGCCGCTCTGAGACTCCTTCTGGTAGTGAAGGTGAGGGTATAAATCCAATCCAATCTCTTCTATTAAACCCCGTCGACCTCTCTCCCCTCTACAACTCTCACCTTCCTCACGCGACAACTCCCAAAATCTCCACGTTTCCCAACCTGGAGCTGGCAGCCCCACTCAACCGTGATGGCACAAAAAAATGGCCCTGTGAAGCCACAGAGCCCTGAGAAATATAGAAGCAGAGCATGGGATGGGTTGTCTGTCCCCCCTTCAGAGCTCCACAGACCGAGACGCTTCTCCCCAAAAATGCTTCAAGCCACGTCTCCTCTCTCCACATCTCTTTTTAGCCCTTCCCTCCAGTAAATTCCACCTGAGATCCTTTTGATATGCACTGTTGCCACTTTGTGTGAACATGGAAATGCATGTATCTTCCAGCTCCTGTCAGGACTGGATCTACATGTGTGTGTGTTTTTTTTTGGGGGGGGGGCAAAATTAAAAAATGATGCCCCCTTTGGGGCCATTCTATCTTATGGCCCCATAAAACACAGTGGACTCCATACCCAATTTAGTGCCCCCCCCCGTCAGCTCCAGGGGCAAACACCCTCCTCTGCCCCCGCTAGATCTGGCCAGGGGATCCTCCAGTTTGGAGGCCCTCCCCCCGCTTCAGGGTCATCAGAAAGTGGGGGGCGGGGAGGGAAATGTCTGCTGGGCACTCCATTATTCCTTATGGAGATTTATTCCCACAGGAAATAATGAAGAATTGATCCCCAAGGTTCCTCAGCATGATCATCCAGCTACACGAAGACCAGCGAGGCCAAGTCAGACACTGCAACGACCTCTCGGAGCCCTTCCCAATAGGCACAGGTGTAAAGCAAGGCTGCGTTCTCGCGCCAACTCTCTTTACGATCTTCTTTAGCATGATGCTTCAAAGAGCCGCAGTAGATCTAGATGAGGACAATGGTGTCTACATCCGCTATCGCACCGATGGCAGCCTGTTCAACCTGAGGCGACTAAAGGCACACTCCAAGACAATGGAAAAACTCATCCGAGAGCTACTGTTTGCTGATGATGCTGCACTCGTCTCCCACTCGGTATCAGCTCTGCAGCATATGACGTCCTGCTTTGCAGAGGCTGCCAAGCTATTCGGCCTAGAAGTTAGTCTGAAGAAGACAGAAGTTCTCCACCAGCCTGCACCCCAGGAAGATTATCACCCTCCCTGCATCACTGTGGATGAATCAGTTCTGAAGACAGTCCAGCAGTTCAGCTACCTGGGGTGCATCATCTCCTCAGATGCCAAGATCGACAAGGAGATTGACAACAGGCTGGCAAAGGCAAACCGTGCATTTGGCCGACTGCACAAAAGAGTGTGGAGCAACAAGCATCTGAAAAAAGGCACAAAGATCAATGTTTACAAAGCGGTTGTGATGACAACCCTCATCTACGGCTCCGAATCGTGGGTTTTATACCGTCATCACCTGCGACTCCTTGAGCGCTTTCATCAGCGCTGCCTTCGCACCATCCTCAACATCCACTGGAGTGACTTTGTGACCAACACTGAAGTCCTCAAGCGGGCAGAGGTTACCAGCATCGAGGCACTGCTGTTGAAGACGCAGCTGCGCTGGGCAGGGCATATTTCTAGGATGGAAAACCACCGCCTTCCCAAGATTGCCCTGTATGGCGAACTCTCCACCGGCCATCGAAATAGAGGGGCACCAAAGAAGAGGTACAAGGACTCCTTGAAGAAATCCCTTAGCACCTGTCACATCAACCATCACCAGTGGTCTGACCTAGCCTCAGATCGCAAAGCATGGAGGCACACCATCCACCAGGCTGTCTCTTCCTTTGAGAACGCACGCATAGCTGGTCTTGAGGACAAAAGGAGATTGAGGAAGAATCGCACTGCTACAGGACCAACCCTAAATCAGACTTTTCCCTGCAGCCGCTATGGCCGGACCTGCCTGTCCCACATTGGTCTTGTCAGCCACCAGCGAGCCTGCAGCAAACGTGGACTATTGCACCCTTCTTAAATCTTCGTACGCGAAGCCAAGCCGAGAGAGAGAGAGAGAGAGATCCCTGGGTATCTGGGGCTCGAGGGGGGCTGTTTTTTGAGATAGAGATGCCAAACTTTCAGCATAGCATCTGATGACTCTCCTCAAAATGCTCTCCAAGTTTCAAAAAGATTGGACCAGAGGGTCCAGCTCTATGAGCCCCAAAAGAAGGTGCCCCTATCGTTCATTATTTCCAATGGAGGGAAGGCATTTAAAAGATGTGCAGTCCCTTTAAATATGATGGTCAGAACTCCCTTTGGAGTTCAGTTGTGCTTGTCACACCCTTGCTCCTGGCTCCACCCCCAAGTCTCCTGGCTCCACCCCAAGAGTCCCCAGATATTTCTTGAATTGGACTTGGCAACCCTAGCTTCTTTATATGTAACTTGTGTCATTTTCTCGTTAACATGTAAGGTTATTAAATGCAGGCCTTTTTTTTTGGTAGCAGGAATTCCTTCACATATTAGGCCACACACCCCGATGCAGCCAATCCTCCAAGAGCTTACAACGCTCTTCGTACAGGGCCTACTGTAAGCTCCAGGAGGATTGGCTGCATCGGGGAGGTGTGGCCTAATATGCAAAGGAGTTCCTGCTGCAAAAAAGGAGCCCTGATTAAAAGGTTTTGAATTTAGGGCCCAGAGGACTGGTCATTTAATGGGACCAGCTAATCAAGTCGCTCCCATATGATCACCTGCAAGAGCCCCACCTTTTATGTCAGTTATGTTAGGACTTATCTTTGTTCAGAGTGACCTTTCTGAAGGACACCAAAGATCCCATCTCTGTGAATGTTGCTGCGTTCGTAACCGTTCTGATTCTGTTTTCTCCGTAGTTGTCAAGTTCTTGGGTCTTTGATAAAGGTCGGCTACCTTGAAAACTACACGGCCTGGAATGTTTTCTTTTTGAAGGGATTTCATAATTGCTTGAATGCCCCAAGGCCCCCTCTGGTCATTCTGTGATCTGATAAGACCTCTGGACCCATTGGTCACGACTGCTGAGGCAGAGCCTTTAAGTCTGTATTCTAGCTGCTCTGTACTGCCGTTTTAATCTTTTTTTGAATTGCTTAATCTTCTGATGGAACCCGACCAGAGCCTGCTTCACAGAAAGGGCAGGATATAAGTTGAAATGAATGAATAAATAAATAAATAAAATTAGAACGTAAGAGAAGCCATGTTGGATCTGGCTAATGGCCCCTCCGGTCCCAAGCTCCGTGCCACACAGTGGCCAAAATCCAGGTGCCATCAGGAGGTCCACCAGAAGGGCCAGTATTCCAGAAGCCCTCCCACTGTTGCCCCCCCCCCCCCAAGCACCAAGAATACAGAGCATCACTGCCCCAGACAGAGTATTCCCTCTATACTTTGTGGCTTAATAGAACAAAGTTTTAGTCCAGTGGCATCTTTAAGACCAACCAAGTTTTATTCTAAGTATAAGCTTTTTGTGTGCAAGCGCATTTCTTCAGATGATGGACCTCTGCTCCACATGTGTGTCCCATTTCCTCGAGAAGCTGTCTGTGCTTGCAGCCGCCACCAATTCCCGTAGCAGTGAATTCCCTGTGTTAAATATTCTTGAAGTGAAGAGGGGATTGATTGAATGTATGAAGCAGAGGTCCATCAGTGGCTATTAGTCCAAAGATCACTAGTAATTCCAGGCCTCCAGGCCTGCACCTGGAGGCTGGCAACCTCAGCTGGTATGTCTCACAGCCTTGCCCAGTCGTCTTTTCACAAGACCTGAAACTGGAAGCCATTTGCCCAGTGCTAGCCAAGTCCTCCAGTTATACGGAACTTCGTTTGCATCCCAAACATTGTGTTGTTTTCATTTGAAACAGTCCAAGTTTATGATCCAAAAACAAAAGGAAGGTTAGGCTCACTGAAAGAACAGGAAGCCCCAGGCAACTGCTGGAGCTCTCTAGGCCTCTGCATCAGGCTGCGTGTTGTAAAATGCAAGGTGCTGGGCCTGGGGTGGGAGACAAGGCTTCCAGCCCCAATCCCAGGGTCATGGAAGTATTGAATTGAGTGGGTGGAGCTGCATTAGGTTGCACAATTAGCTTTTGAGGAGAGGGGGAGAGAGAAAGGAAGCCTTCAATCGCAGGAGGAAGAAGAAGAAGAAGAAGAAGAAGAAGAAGAAGAAGAAGAAGAAGAAGAAGAAGAAGAAGAAGAAGAAGAAGAAGAAGAAGAAGAAGAAGAAGAAGAAGAAGAAGAAGAAGAAGAAGAAGGGGGGATGGTGGATCAGTGGTAGAGCATCTGCTTGGTAAGCAGAAGGTCCCAGGTTCAATCCCCGGCATCTCCAACTAAAAAGCGTCCAGGCAAGTAGGTGTGAAAAACCTCAGTTTGAGACCCTGGAGAGCCGCTGCCAGTCTGAGTAGACAATACTGACTTTGATGGACCCGGGGGGTCTGATTCAGTAGAAGGCAGCTTCATATGTTCATATGTAAGAAGGAGGAGGAGGAGGAGTTGGATTTATACCCTGCCCTTCACTATCCAAAAGAGTCTCAACGTGGCTTACAATCTCCTTTCTCTTCCCCTCCCCACAACAGAAACCCTGTGAAGGAGATGGGGCTGAGAGAGCTCTGAGAGAAATTTCTCTTTCCAGAACAGCTCTGAGAGAGTTATGACTGACCCAAGGTCACTCCAGCAGCTGCATGTGAAGAAGTGTATTTGATCATATATATATACTTTTAGATTGCAAATTATTTGCCTCGCTGTATTGGATTTTCCAGCATATGAACCCATAACAATACTTTGTATTTGTTAAGGGATTTAAACTGAATTCTAATTATCTAATCTAATCTAATCTGTATATAGTGTATCTGACTCAAGAAAATTTAATAAAAATTAATGTATTGTTGCAAAAACAAAACAAAACAAAAAGAAGTGGAGAATCAAAGCCGGTTCTCCCAGGTTAGAGAACACTACACCAAACTGCCTAGTATGGGGTTGCCAACTTCCAGGTGGAGCCTGGAGATCTCGCCGAATTACAATTGGACTACAGAGAACAGTTCCCCTGTAGAAAATGGGTGCGTCTGTTTTTAGACCTGTGATCCAAAATTAATTAGTTAATTAATTAATTTGAATTGGTTAATTCAGAGGGTTCCATTCAACCAACAGGAGAGCCATTCAACAAACAGCAGAGCCAGTTTGGTGTAGTGGTTAAGTGGTTAAGTGTGTGGACTCTTATCTGGGAGAACCGGGTTTGATTTCCCACTCCTCCACTTGCACCTGCTGGAATGGCCAGAACTCTCTTATCTGGGAGAACTGGGTTGGATTCCCCACTCCTCCACTTGCACCTGCTGGAATGGCCTTGGGTCAGCCAGAGCTTTCTTATCTGGGAGAACCGGGTTGGATTCCCCACTCCTCCACTTGCACCTGCTGGAATGGCCTCGGGTCATCCATAGCTCTCGCAGGAGTTGTCCTTGAAAGGGCAGCTGCTGTGAGAGCCCTCTCAGCCCCACCCACCTCACAGGGTGTCTGTTGTGGGGTGAGAAGATACAGGAGATTGTAAGCCTCTCTGAGACTCTGATTCAGAGAGAAGGGCGGGGTATAAATCTGCAATCTTCTTCTTCAGACCAACATGGCAGGAGGCTGGACTAGATGGACCACAGGTCTAAAAGCAGACACACCCATTTTCTAAAGGGGAACTGTTCTCTATAATCTGGAGCTGAATTCTAATTCTGAGCATAGCTGGAGCTGACGACCCTACTGCTGGCCCACCAGTGGTGGAGAGGAGATGAGCAGACATTTAAAAGGCATGCGGTCCCTTTAAATGTGATGGCCAGAACTCCCTTTGGAGTTTGATTGTGCTTGTCACACCCTTGCTCCTGGCTGTACCCCAAATGTCTCCTGGCTCCACCCCCAGAGTCTCCTGGCTCCACCCCCAAAGTCTCTTGGCTCCACCCCCAAAGTCCCCAGATATTTCTTGAATTTGACCTGGCAGCCGTAGATGAGGGTCCTTCCGTTCACGTTGTCTTGATTCCCTCCCTTCGCTGTACCCGATGTCTCTTAAGGGCTGCATTCAAAGGGGAAAAGCCGCGGCAAAGACTCTTCTT
Source organism: Heteronotia binoei (assembly GCF_032191835.1). NCBI lineage: Eukaryota > Metazoa > Chordata > Lepidosauria > Squamata > Gekkonidae > Heteronotia > Heteronotia binoei. Next base: position 123,501,308 of record NC_083231.1, on the reverse strand, counting down.
CCCTGTTACAGGGCTTTGCTTTTAGCACCTCTGAGACAGGCTCTCTTGCAAGAAGTTGCCCAGTTTGGCTTTCAAGGAGGAGAAACCTGCCGGCTCAGCCATGAGGAAACTCGACCCTCTAGCGGACTGCCCCAGCAACCCGCAAAGTGCCCTGTTTTCTTCCTCTTGGAGACCCAAGGGAGGCATGTCGCTAATTCCCAGATATCCAAGCTTTGCTCTTTGGCCTGTCTGCTTTCTCCTCCGTGACCACTTGGCTTGAAATGCAAAGCCCCCCCTCCCCCTCCCCTTGGAAAGCTACCAACGAGAAATATTTTAGCAGCCCCTGAAAGGTTTGAGGCCTCTGGCTTAAAATAATTATTGGATCGCAGCACATGCAAAACAAAGGAAGACAGGCGAGTGAAAAATTCATGGAATGAAATTCCGTGCCCATGGCGACACAGGTCAGGAAATTGACTTAAATTATTACTATGCTGAACTTGTTCTTTTCATAGACAAGAAGAAGAAGAAGAAGAAGAAGAAGAAGAAGAAGAAGAAGAAGAAGAAGAAGAAGAAGAAGAAGAAGAAGAAGAAGAAGAAGAAGAAGAAGAAGAAGAAGAAGAAGAAGAAGATATTGGATTTATATCCCGCCCTCCACTCCAAAGAGTCTCAGAGCAGCTCACAATCTCCTTTCCCTTCCTCCCCCGCAACAGACACCCTGTGAGGTGGGTGGGGCTGGAGAGGGCTCTCACAGCAGCTGCCCTTTCAAGGACAACCTCTGCCAGGGCTATGGCTGACCAAAGGCCATTCCAGCAGGTGCAAGTGGAGGAGTGGGGAATCCAACCCGGTTCTCCCAGATAAGAGAGCTCTGGCTGACCCAAGGCCATGCCAGCAGGTGCAAGTGGAGGAGTGGGGAATCAAACCCGGTTCTCCCAGATAAGAGTCTGCAAACTTAACCACTACACCAGAAGAAGAAGACCGCAGTTTTATACCCTGCCCTTCTCTCTGAATCAGCGTCTCAGAGCGACTTACAATCTCCTATATCTTCTCCCCCCACAACAGACACCCTGTGAGGTGGGTGGGGCTGAGAGAGCTCTCTCAGAAGCTGCTCTTTCAAGGACAACTCTTGTGAGAGTTGTTGGCCTTAGAGAAGCAATCCTCCACCTTGGTGAGGCTGTGTACACTTCTGGAATTCTGAAACCGGGTGGTGAGTGCAGCTACAAAATGGCTGCCACAGGAGGTGGAGCTAAGCAGAAAATGGCTGCCACAGGAGGCAGAGGCCCGGTGGAAGCCGAAGTGTCAAAGGGATGCCCGCCAACCTGGGGATCCCCTGGAATTACAGCTCATCTCCAGACTTCAGGGATCAGTTCCGCTGGAGAAAATGGAATTTGTAAAAACCTGGCAACCATTTATGACTTACCGAAATAAAATCAAGCCAGAGGAAAACGTAAGAGAAGAGATCCTGAGAGGTAGTTAAATCTATTAGGAAATGGTTCTGGAATCATTTACAGGCACCCTTGTACTGTATTGTGAACCTCTGAATCCCAGTGCCAGGAGACAGCATCAGGGGAAGGCGTCAGCCTCTGGGCCCTGCTGTGGGCCCTCCAGAGGAATTGGTTGGCCTCTGTGTGAGACAGGATGCTGGACTAGATGGACCCTCCCTGGTCTGATCCAGCAGGGCTCTTCTGATGTTCTCCTCAGGGGAAGGCCTCAGCCTCTCTGCCCTGTTGTTGGCCCTCCAGAGGAACTGGTTGGCCACTGTGTGAGACAGGAGGCTGGACTAGATGGACCCTCACTGGTCTGATCCAGCAGGGCTCTTCTAATGCTCTTCTCAGGGGAAGGCATCAGCCTCTCTGCCCTGTTGTTGGCCCTCCAGAGGAACTGGTTGGCCCCTGTGTGAGACAGGAGGCTGGACTAGAAGGACCCTCCCTGGTCTGATCCAGCAGGGCTCTTCTGATGTTCTTCTCAGGGGAAGGCCTCAGCCTTTCTGCCCTGTTGTTGGCTCTCCAGAGGAACTGGCTGGCCACTGTGTGAGACAGGAGGCTGGACTAGATGGACCCCCCCCTGGTCTGATCCAGCAGGGCTCTTCTGATGTTCTTCTCAGGGGAAGGCCTCGGCCTCTCTGCCCTGATGTTGGCTCTCCAGAGGAACTGGTTGGCCACTGTGTGAGACAGGAGGCTGGACTAGATGGACCCTCACTGGTCTGACCCAGCAGGGCTCTTCTGATGCTCTTCTCAGGGGAATGCCTTGGCCTCTCTGCCATGTTGTTGGCCCTCCAGAGGAACTGGTTGGCCACTGTGTGAGACATGAGGCTGGACTAGATGGACCCTCCCTGGTCTGACCCAGCAGAGCTCTTCTGAAGTTCTTCTCAGGGGAAGGCCTCAGTCTCTCTGCTCTGTTGTTGGCCCTCCAGAGGAACTGGTTGGCCTCTGTTTGAGACAGGAGGCTGGACTAGATGGACCCTCCCTGGTCTGACCCAGCAGGGCTCTTCTGATGTTCCTCTCAGGGGAAGGCCTCAGCCTCTCTGCCCTGCTGTTGGCCTTCCAGAAGAACTGGTTGGCCACTGTGTGAGACATGAAGCTGGACTAGATGGACCCTCATTGGTCCTACCCAGCAGGACTTTTCTGATGTTCTTCTCAGGGGAAGGCCTCAGTCTCTCTGCCCTGTTGTTGGCCCTCCAGAGGAACTGGTTGGCCTTTGTATGAGACAGGAGGCTGGACTAGATGGACTAAGGGTCTAATTCAGCAAAGCTTTTGTGTTGTTCTTATCAAGGGAAGGCCTCAACCTCTATGCCCTGTTGTTGGTGCTCTAGAGGAACCGGTAGTACTGAGCAGTTCTAACTTAGGCACATTAGAGGACTATGTCTTATGTGATTTGTCGTTGACTTCTGATGGCCAGCCCCCATTGGCCTTCTCTTGTACCTTGACGAATGCCCCAAACCTAGAATGGTCAGGTCCTTTTGCCTTGTTCATCAGAAATTATGAAGATGAGAACAAGCCAGCCAAGGAAACAGAACACATAAAGCTGCTTTCTACTGAATCAGAACAATAGTCCGTCAAGGTCAGTCTTGTCTACTCAGACTGGCAGCAGCTCTCCAGGTTCTCAGGCTGAGGTCTTCCACATCACCTGCTGCCTGGTCCTCTGAACTAAAGATGCCAGGAATTGAACCTGGGACCTTCTGCATGCCAAGCAGATGCTCAGCCACTGAGCCATAGTGGAAGAGATCATCCTGGCCCGTACAGCTTGCATGCCAGGACTCAAGACCTATCCAGGTACAGAAGGTAAATTCCCCTCTTTTTGCTATGGGAAAACCAGCAGATAGGTTCTGCATCCCCTGCCCCAGCCAGTGGTGAAGTGTGTGGACTCTTATCTGGGAGAACCGGGTTGGATTCCCCCCTCCTCCACTTGCAGCTGCTGGAATGGCCTTGGGTCAGCCAGAGCTCTCTTATCTGGGAGAATCGGGTTGGATTCCCCACTCCTCCACTTGCAGCTGCTGGAATGGCTTTGGGTCAGCCAGAGCTCTCTTATCTGGGAGAACCGGGCTTGATTCCCCACTCCTCCACTTGCAGCTGCTGGAATGGCCTTGGGTCAGCCAGAGCTCTCTTATCTGGGAGAACCGGGTTTGATTCCCCACTCCTTCACTTGCAGCTGCTGGAATGGCCTTGGGTCAGCCAGAGCTCTCTTATCTGGGAGAACTGGGCTTGATTCCCCACACCTCCACTTGCAGCTGCTGGAATGGCCTTGGGTCAGCCAGAGCTCTCTTATCTGGGAGAACCGGGTTTGATTCCCCACTCCTTCACTTGCACCTGCTGGAATGGCCTTGGGTCAGCCATAGCTCTCGCAGGAATTGTCCTTGAAAGGGCAGCTGCTGCAAGAGGTCTCTCAGCCGCACCCACCTCACAGGGTGTCTGTTGTGGGGTGGGGGAAGGTAAAGGAGATTGTGACCGCTCTGAGACTCTGAGATTCAGAGTATAGGGCAGGATATAAATCCAGTTTCTTCTTCTTCTTTCTTCTTCGTCAGAATTCCATCACAGTTTCTAATTCTGGGAGCTTCCAATTGGACCTGTACTCAACTCTCCAGCGGATGAACAAACTCTTTGGTAGGGTATGACTTTTTGGAAGCCACACATTTTGCTAGTCTTGAAGGCGCTGCTAGACTCTTGCTCTTTTCTACTGCTGCAGACAAACCATCTAGATCTGTTTCCAGGGGACTGAGCATTAAGCATGAATGCCCAAATCTGTCCTATGTTGAATCAGTCCCTTGGTCCATCAAGTTCACTGCTGCCTGAGTCAGAGAAGAAGAAGAAGAAGAAGAAGAAGAAGAAGAAGAAGAAGAAGAAGAAGAAGAAGAAGAAGAAGAAGAAGAAGAAGAAGAAGAAGAAGAAGAAGAGTTTGGATTTATACCCCGCCCTTTGCTAGCCAAAAGAGCCTCGTGGCACAGAGTGTTACAGCTGCAGTACTGAAGTCCTAAGCTCTGCTCACGACCTAAGTTTGATCCCCGGCGGAAGCTGGGTTTTCAGGTAGCCGGCTCGAGGTTGACTCAGCCTTCCATCCTTCCGAGGTTGGTCAAATGAGTCCCCAGCTTGCTGGGGGGAAAGCGTAGAGGACTGGGGAAGGCAAGGGCAAACCACCCCGTCAAAAGTCTGCCGTGAAAACGTTGTGAAAGCAACGTCACCCCAGAGTCAGATACGACTGGCGCTTGCACAGGGGACCTTTCCTTTCCTTGCTAGCCAAAGGAGTCTTGGAGCGGCTTCCAATCGCCTTTCCCTTCCCCTCCCCACAACAGACACCCTGTGAGGCAGGTGGGGCTGAGAGAGCTCTGGCAGAAACTGCTCTGGAGCAGAACAGCCTTGAGAGAGAACTTGTGGCTGACTCAAGGTCACATCAGCAGCACTACGCCTCTGAATCCCAGAGCCAGGAGGTGAGATCAGGAGAAGGCCTCGGCCTCTATGGCCTCTTTTTGGACATCCAGAGGATCTGGTTGGCCACTGGATTCAGGCTGCTAGCCGTCTTGGTCTGAAGCACAAAGCAAAGTCTGAGTCCAGTGGCACCTTTTGAACCCACAATGTTGACTTCTGGGTATCAGCTTGTACGAGCCTGCGTGGTGTGTGAGGCAGGATGCTGGACTGGATAGCCGCTGGTCTGATCCTGTAGGGCTCTTCTTCTGTTCTTATGTACCTTCTTCTGTTCTTATGTACCTTCTGTTCTAAAGAGCCCCGTAGCACAAAGTGGTGATCTCCAGTATTGCAGTCCAAGCTCTGCTCACAACCTGTTCGATCCCGGCGGAAGCTGGGTTCAGGTAGCCGACTCAAGTTTGACTAGGGTTGCCAATCCCCAGGTTGGGGCAGGGGATCCCCCAATTTGGAGACCCTCCCCCGGCTTCAGGGTCGTCAGAAAGCGGGGGGAGGGGAGGGAAATGTCTGCTGGGAACTCTGTTATTCCCTATGGAGATTTATTCCCATAGAAAATAATGGCGAATTGATCCACGGGTATCTGGGGCTCTAGGGGGGGGGCTGTTTTTTGAGGTAGAGGCACCAAATTTTCAGTACTTCATCTAGTGCCTCTCCCCAAAATATCCCCCAATTTTCAAAACGATTGGACCAGGGGATCCAATTCTATGAGCCCCAAAAGAAGGTGCCCCTATCCTTCATTATTTCCTATGGAAGGAAACCATTGAAAAGGTGTGCCGTCCCTTTAAATGTGATGGCCAGAACTCCCTTTGGAGTTCAATGATGCTTGTCACAGCCTTGATCTTGGCTCCACCCCAATGTCTCCTGGCTCCACCCCCAAAGTCCCCAGATATTTCTCAAATTGGACTTGGCAACCCTAAGGTTGACTCAGCCTTCCATCTTTCCGAGGAGGTCGGTAGAATGAGCACCCAGCTTGCTGGGGGGACAGTGTAGATGACTGGAGAAGGCAAGAGCAAACCACCCTGTAAAAACTCTGCCATGAAAACGTTGTGATGTGACGTCACCCGAGAGTCGGAAACGACTGGTGCTTGCACAGGGGACTACCTTGACCTTTTTTAACCTAAACTCTCCTCAATGGGTCTGTCACGATCCTGGGCCTAGTGAGGCCTGCAGGCCGCAGGGAAGCCTGTTTAGGAATACTGGGAAGAGCCTACATTTCCCAGGATCCCCTCTGCCCCTCTGATTGGGTAGCAAGGGGTTTGGAGGGAAACAGGCCCAGAGAGGGGTGGGGCCTGGGAAGAGAATATAAAAGCCAAGCCCAGGAGGTGAGTGTTCTTTCCCTGGAAGGCTTACCTGGAGGCAGGCTATTGCCTGGAGAGCTGGAAGCAAGGGAAAGGCCCTTACCCAACGGGGATAAGTGTAGTATTAGAGTAGGGACTGTAGAGACAGATGTGTTAGTGCATTTATTTATTTTCCCTTCCCCCTTTTACTGTTTCATGCACCTTGTTAATTTATATTGCACTGCAATAAACCTTTTTGTTGTTGTTCCCTCTGCCTGGTCCTCATGCCTATTATTTGGCCTAAGCTACAGGAGGCCTGAAGGGCTTGGGGGGGGTACTCTGGGCCTTCTCAAGGGGATAGGGTTGCCAATCCCCAGGTGGGGGCAGGGGATCCCCCGGTTTGGAGGCCCTCCCCCCGCTTCAGGGTCATCAGAAAGCACGAGGAGGGGAGGGGAGGGGAGGGAAATGTCTGCTGGGAACTCTGTTATTCCCCATGGAGATTTATTCCCATAGAAAATAATGGAGAATTGATCCATGGGTATCTGGCGCTCTGGAGGGGCTGTTTTCTGAGGTAGAGGCACCAAATTTTCAGTATAGCATCTAGTGCCTCTCCCCAAAATATCCCCCAAGTTTCAAAAAGATTGGACCAGGGGATCCGATTCTATGAGCCCCAAAAGAAGGTGCCCCTATCCTTCATTATTTCCTATGGAAGGAAGGCATTGAAAAGGTGCGCCGTCCCTTTAAATGTGATGGCCAGAACTCCCTTTGGAGTTCAATTATGCTTGTCACAGCCTTGATCTTGGCTCCACCCCTAATGCCTCCTGGCTCCACCCCCAAAGTCCCCAGATATTTCTTGAATTGGACTTGGCAACCCTACAAAGGGAACCCTCAACCCAGAGTGGTGGCAGCACTTGGTAAGACCCCCCTGGGGAAAGGGTCTCTAGTCCTGAATCTTCAGGGATTTCCCGACCTGGGGCAGGCAGCCCTATGCCGCACCGTTCCCGAGGGGGGTGCGCCGAGCCCCCCCAAGACACCAGAGCAGACTGGCTTTGTCTGTAGTTGTCATTTAATTTCCGTGACAGGAACACACTCACGCACACACGCAGCCACGCACAAGCACACGTCACATTGACATTTGGTAAGCAGTCTTTGAAACCCCCCTTTCCCAAGAGAAGCCCCCCGGGAGGGAATTCGGTGTGAGTGGGAGGACGAGAGGCCGGGAGGGGCGTGGATCGGGGCTTTCTTTTGACACTTGGCTGGCGTCTTTCCGTGTGAGCATGATGCACGAGGAGGAGGAGGAGGAATTAAGGACTTGGCTTCTTGCTCGGTATCGTGCTGCCTTTCCTCTCCAGCCGCATGTAAGGCTCGAAGGCAGAAGTCCCCAGTCCGTAACTGGCAGGTAATTCGTGGAGGCTCCCCAGCAGTGGGCCGCTGAAACACAGCGGAGTGGTGGGGAGCCGTGGGGAAGCCGAGGAGGCCAAGGTGGGGACGGGCAAGTTGAAGCCCCCCGTCCCGGGAGGGCTTCCCCTGCTGCTGAGCCCCGGCGAGGTGCTTCCTGAGGTCCCCAAAGAGGACCCGTTGCCAGAAGAAGAGCCGATGGGGTTGGAGGTCGGGGAGAGCAGCGTCGGAGGTGCTGGGACGGACAAGAGTCTGCCTTGTTCCAGGAGTCGCAGGATGTTGCACGTGGCGAAGGACTCAGAGGTGGCCGTGGCCCGCTTCTCAGAGTCCTTGCTCTGGTCCTTCTTCTGCTTGGTGCGGCGATTCTGGAACCAAACCTTGACCTGGGGTGGAGATGGGAGTAAGAGAAAGAAGAGACAGTCACCACCAGGCGCCAAGCAGCATCGAGCCCACGGAAGTAGGCTTCCCAACCCTCCCGCCCTGGCGGGGGACCCCAGGATTTCCACCCTCTTCCCCCACTCCCCCAAAAAAGGGAAGCGGGGGGAGAGGGGGGAAACGGTGCCGAGCCGCCAGATCCTGGAGCCGGCGAGGCCGCCGCGCCGCTGCCGCCCCCTCCCCGCCCACCGCAGTTTCTCCTCCGAGATGGGCCCAGCCTGGGCCCATCTCGGAGGAGCAGCCAGGAGGCGGCAGCAGCGCAGGGGAGGGCGAGGCAGGCCAGGAGCATGGCGAGCCGCGAATCTGGGCCCTTCTAGGACCCGGATTTGTGGCTCGCCACGCTCCCGGCCCACCTCCACCCCCCCCCCCTCCGCTTCCGTCCCAGAGGCGGAGCGGGCGAGGCGGCAGCAGCGCGGTGGCCGCTGCCGCCTCTACTCTGCTCGCCGTGGCTGCTCCTCCAAGATGCGCTCAGGCTGCGGCCATCTCAGAGGAGCAGCCACGGCGAGCGGAGCAGAGGCGGCAGCTGCGGGGCGGCTCGCCACGCTCCCCGGCGCCGTTTCCCCTTTCCCCCCTAGCTCCACCCCAGTGTCTCCTGGCTCCACCCCCAAAGTCCCCAGATATTTCTGGGGTTGGATTTGGCAACCCTACACGGAAGTGCCAGCCAAGGTTCCCACGAACCTGCAGAGTCTTGGGAGCAAAAATTCTACTTTGTGAGCTCCTTGCATTGAAATGGCGAGCTCCTGGCATTCCTGTGGTGAGCCACTGCACAAATTATTGTGCTCTGGGGCCATTTTCCCCGAGCGAAGACAAAAAAACGTGTGAGCGGGAGGCTAAAAATCTGTGAGCTAGCTCACGTGAACTCAGCGTAGAGGGAACACTGGTGCCAGCCGCAGGGGGGGGGGGGAAAGCCACAGGTCAAAGCCTTGGCTCACAAGTGCAAGGAACAGGGGCGTAGCCAGGATTTTAAAAGTGAGGGGGCTTCTTAAAATGCCAGGGGGCACCCTTTCCCTTTCTTTATGGGGCTTGCCACTTCTCAGAAGCTTCCTGGGTACGGACAAAAGCTGGAGGCTCTGAACGTGGCCAAGTGGAAGCAGCCCAACTGAAAGGTTTGGCGTCAAGAAGGGACTGCGCTTTGCATGCAAGTGGGGTGGGGTTTTCCTTCCACCCCCCTCTCCCCCACCCTGGAACTTTGCAACCAGCAGCTTCATCCATCCCCCGCCCATCCCTGGCCCGGCCGGTAGCTACGAGGGGGCCTGTGGGGGCACAGCCCCCAACTTCTTGCCAAAGCCTCCTGACTCCGGGGCCCCCAGGAGCCCCCAGGGCCTCAGCCATTTTGGCAGGAGCAGCCACCAGCCCCGCGAGCGACTTGGTGATGGAGAGGTCGTTTGTGGGGCCTGCAGCAGCAGAAGAAGAACAATGCCCTCCTCATGCTCCACATAGGGATGCCAATCTCCAGGTGAGGCCTGGACATTCCTTAGAATCAGTTTATCACCAGACTACAGAGATTAGTTCCCCTGGAGCAAATGGATAGTTTGGTGGGTGGATACTTAGTGGCATTATACCCCCACTAAGGCATTACCCCCTCTATGGCACTGTACCCATAAGGTCCCAGGCATAGAATCATAGAGTTGGAAGGGACCTAATCTAACCCCCTGCACAATGCAGGAAACTCACAAACACCTCCCCCTAAATTCACGGGATCTTCATCACTGTCAGATGGCCATCCAGCCTCTGTTGAAAAACCTCCAAGGAAGGAGAGCCCACCACCTCCTGAGGAGGAAGCCTGTTCCACTGAGGAATCACTCTAACGGTCAGGAAGTTCTTCCTAATAGAATCCTAGAGTTGGAAGGAACCTCCAGGGTCATCTAGTCCAACCCCCTGCACAATGCAGGAAACTCACAAACACCTCCCCCTAAATTCACAGGATCTTCATCACTGTCAGATGGCCATCCAGCCTCTGTTGAAAAACCTCCAAGGAAGGAGAGCCCACCACCTCCTAAGGAGGAAGCCTGTTCCACTGAGGAATCACTCTAATGGTCAGGAAGTTCTTCCTAATAGAATCCTAGAGTTGGAAGGAACCTCCAGGGTCATCTAGTCCAACCCCCTGCACAATGCAGGAAACTCACAAACACCTCCCCCTAAATTCACAGGATATTCATCACTGTCAGATGACCATCCAGCCTCTTTTGAAAAACCTCCAAGGAAGGAGAGTCCACCACCTCCTAAGGAGGAAGCCTGTTCCACTGAGGAATCACTCTAATGGTCAGAAAGTTCTTCCTAATAGAATCCTAGAGTTGGAAGGAACCTCCAGGGTCATCTAGTCCAACCCCCTGCACAATGCAGGAAACTCACAAACCCCTCCCCCTAAATTCACAGGATATTCATCACTGTCAGATGGCCATCCAGCCTCTGTTGAAAAACCTCCAAGGAAGGAGAGCCCACCACCTCCTGAGGAGGAAGCCTGTTCCACTGAGGAATCACTCTAACGGTCAGGAAGTTCTTCCTAATAGAATCCTAGAGTTGGAAGGAACCTCCAGGGTCATCTAGTCCAACCCCCTGCACAATGCAGGAAACTCACAAACACCTCCCCCTAAATTCACAGGATATTCATCACTGTCAGATGGCCATCCAGCCTCTGTTGAAAAACCTCCAAGGAAGGAGAGCCCACCACCTCCCAAGGAGGAAGCCTGTTCCACTGAGGAATCACTCTAACGGTCAGGAAGTTCTTCCTAAACTCCATCCCCAAATCTCCAGGAGTTTCCCAGCTTGGATCTGGCAACCCTATACTTATATCTCCTGGAATTTCCCAACCAGGTTGGCAACCCTAGCTCCTGAGGGAGCCTTTCTTCTAGCCAGATCTAGTCCAGCGGTCCAGCTCACAGGAAACTCGCTTTGTTATTGTCTTTTCCTATCAGCAACCAGGAGCTTTCCAGTCTCTCTGCCCTGATTCCAAAGTGCTCCCCGAATTCTCCAGTAACATCAGCAGCAGTCTGGGATTTAGGAAAGGAAAGGTCCCCTGTGCAAGCACCAGTCGTTTCCAACTCTGGGGTGACGTTGCTTTCACAACGTTTTCACGGCAGACTTTTTACGAGGCGGTTTGCCATTGCCTTCCCCAATCTTTTACGCTTTCCCCCCAGCAAGCTGGGTACCTCGGAAGGATGGAAGGCCGAGTCAACCTCGGGCCGGCTACCTGAACCCAGCTTCCGCCGGAATCGAACTCAGGTCGTGAGCAGAGAGTTCAGACCGCTGCTTTACCACCTGGGATTTGCACTGCTATAAATAGGGATCGGATGACACTAATCTGGGTGAGTCACAGAGGTCTCTGGAGGCCTGCAAGCTACTCCAGCAAGGGCGAGGGAGGCTGGAGGATGCCCGCTGACCTGGTGGCCGAGGGAGACGGACAGACACGAAGCTGCCTGTTCCAAAGAAGACCTGGCCTACTTTGCACATGAACTAGGTCGCCCTTGGGGATCCCAGAGTCCTCGCAGACGGGAGAGATCGGCTCATCTGAGTCCTCGGTCAAATAGGATTGCCAGGTCCGATTCAAGAAGTATCTGGGGACTTTGGGGGTGGAGCCAGGAGACATTGGGGGTGGAGCCAGGAGCAAGGGTGTGACGAGCAGAATGGAACTCCCAAGGAAGTTCTGGCCATCACATATAAAGGGATCGCACACCTTTTCAATGCCTTCCCTTGATTGAGAAATAATGAAGGAGAGGGGCACCTTCTTTGGGGGCTCATAGAATTGGACCCCCTGGTCCAATCCTTTTGAAACTTGGGGGGTGTTTCGAGGAGAGGCACTGGATGCTATGCTGCAAAAAACAGCACCCCGAGCCTCAGGTATCAGCTGATCAATTCTCCATTATACCCAATGGGAATGGGTCTCCATAGGGAATAATAGAGTGCCCAGCAGACATTTCCCTCCTCCCACCCTGCTATCTGATGACCCTGAAGAGGAGCGAGGGGTCCTCCAAACCAGGGGATCCCCTGCCCTCACCTGGAGATTGGCAACCCTACAATCAAGTGTGGTTGAGACTAAAAGAGTCCAAGGAAAGGAACAGCTGCTCCACATCGGCTGTTTGGGGGAAATGGCGGGGCTTTGCTAGCACATGGAATCTGCCTTGTTGGTTTAAACTTGCAAAAGCCTGGAGGATGACTCCCACGTTGGGTTTATGTGAATTTCATTTAGATTATAGGTGGAGTCTGCGGAATCAGTGTAGACCAGGGGTGGCCAACGGTAGCTCTCCTGATGTTTTTTGCCTAAAACTCCCATCAGCCCCAGCCAGCATGGCCAATGGCTGGGGCTGATGGGAGTTGTAGGCAAAAAAACATCTGGAGAGCTACCGTTGGCCACCCCTGGTGTAGACCAATAAGCATCAATTGATGCTGGGAAATGGAGAAAATGCAAGAAAGGACAAGAAGAAGAAGAAGAAGAAGAAGATATTGGATTTATATCCCGCCCTCCACTCCAAAGAGTCTGAGAGCGGCTCACAATCTCCTTTACCTTCCTCCTCCACAACAGACACCCTGTGAGGTGGGTGGGGCTGGAGAGGGCTCTCACAGCAGCTGCCCTTTCAGGGACAACCTCTGCCAGAGCTCTGGCTGACCCAAGGCCATGCTAGCAGATGCAAGTGGAGGAGTGGGGAATCCAACCCGGTTCTCCCAGATAAGAGAGCTATGGCTGCCCCAAGGCCATCCCAGCAGCTGCAAGTAGAGGAGTGGGGAATCCAACCCGGTTCTCCCAGATAAGAGAGCTATGGCTGCCCCAAGGCCATCCCAGCAGCTGCAAGTGGAGGAGTAGGGAATCAAACCCGGTTCTCCCAGATAAGAGAGCTCTGGCTGACTCAAGGCCATTCCAGCAGGTGCAAGTGGAGGAGTGGGGAATCAAACCCGGTTCTCCCAGATAAGAGAGCTCTGGCTGACCCAAAGCCATTCCAGCAGCTGCAAGTGGAGGAGTGGGGAATCAAACCCGGTTCTCCCAGATAAGAGCTCTGGCTGACCCAAGGCCATTCCAGCAGCTGCAAGTGGAGGAGTGGGGAATCCAACCCAGTTCTCCCAGATAAGAGAGCTCTGGCTGACTCAAGGCCATTCCAGCAGCTGCAAGTGGAGGAGTGGGGAATCAAACCCGGTTCTCCCAGATAAGAGAGCTCTGGCTGACTCAAGGCCATTCCAGCAGGTGCAAGTGGAGGAGTGGGGACTCAAACCCGGTTCTCTTAGATAAGAGTCCTCACACTTAACCACTACACCAAACTGGCTCTCCTTTAAAGAGGCATCTTGCCACTATTCTGGGTTGGAGACCATACCCCCTCTAAGCTGTGGAGCCTTGTGAGCAAAAATTTGGCGTTGTGAGCTAGTACTGGCATTAAAGTTGCGAGCCACTGCATACATAAATTTGCTCTGGGGCCATTTTTCCTGAGCGAACACAAGAAAATGTTAGCCAGAGGCTAAAAAAACATGCTAACTCAGCTTCGAAGAAGAAGACTGCAGATTTATACCACACCCTTCTCTCTGAATCAGAGACTCAGAGCGGCTTACAATCTCCTCTATCTTCTCCCCCCCACCAGACACCCTGTGAGGTGAGTGGGGCTGAGAGGGCTCTGACAGAAGCTGCCCTTTCAAGGACAACTCCTGCGATAGCTATGGCTGACCCAAGGCCATTCCAGCAGCTGCAAGTGGAGGAGTGGGGAATCAAACCCTGTTCTCCCAGATAAGAGAGCTATGGCTGACCCAAGGCCATTCCAGCAGGTGCAAGTGGAGGAGTGGGGAATCAAACCCGGTTCTCCCAGATAAGAGAGCTATGGCTGACCCAAGGCCATTACTGCAGCTGCAAGTGGAGCAGTGGGGAATCAAACCCTGTTCTCCCAGGTAAGAGAGCTCTGCCTGACCCAAGGGCATTCCAGGAGGTGCAAGTGGAGGAGTGGGGAATCAAACCCGGTTCTCCCAGATAAGAGAGCTCTGGCTGACCCAAGGCCATTCCTGCAGCTGCTAGTGGAGCAGTGGGGATTCCAACCCGGTTCTCCCAGATAAGAGAGCTATGGCTGACCCAAGGCCATTCCATCAGCTGCAAGTGGATCAGTGGGGAATCCAACCCGGTTCTCCCAGATAAGAGAGCTATGGCTGACCCAAGGCCATTCCTGCAGCTGCAAGTGGAGCAGTGGGGAATCCAACCCGGTTCTCCCAGATAAGAGAGCTCAGGGTGACCCAAGGCCATTCCAGCAGCTATAAGTGGAGGAGTGGGGAATCCAACCCGGTTCTCCCAGATAAGAGAGCTCTGGCTGACTCAAGGCCATTCCAGCAGGTGCAGGTGGAGGAGTGGGGAATCAAACCCGGTTCTCCCAGATAAGAGAGCTCTGGTGACCCAAGGCCATTCCAACAGGTGCAAGTGGAGGAGTGGGGAATCCAACCCGGTTCTCCCAGATAAGAGAGCTATGGCTGACCCAAGGCCATTCCAGCAGCTGCAAGTGGATCAGTGGGGAATCCAACCCGGTTCTCCCAGATAAGAGAGCTATGGCTGACCCAAGGCCATTCCTGCAGCTGCAAGTGGAGCAGTGGGGAATCCAACCCGGTTCTCCCAGATAAGAGAGCTCAGGGTGACCCAAGGCCATTCCAGCAGCTATAAGTGGAGGAGTGGGGAATCCAACCCGGTTCTCCCAGATAAGAGAGCTCTGGCTGACTCAAGGCCATTCCAGCAGGTGCAGGTGGAGGAGTGGGGAATCAAACCCGGTTCTCCCAGATAAGAGAGCTCTGGTGACCCAAGGCCATTCCAACAGGTGCAAGTGGAGGAGTGGGGAATCCAACCCGGTTCTCCCAGATAAGAGAGCTATCGCTGACCCAAGGCCATTCCAGCAGCTGCAAGTGGAGGAGGGGGGAATCCAACTCGGTTCTCCAAGATAAGAGAGCTACGGCTGACCCAAGGGCATTCCAGCAGCTGCAAGTGGAGGAGTGGGGAATCAAACCCAGTTCTACCAGATAAGAGTCTGCACACTTCACCACACTTAAACTGGCACTTAAACTGAGAACAGTTTTGAGGTTGTTGTGTATTTGCATTAATAGCAGCCACATGTTGTTAAATGAACCTTAAATAAACAATTAAAATGTTTTACATAAAATAAATAGTTTGGCCTGCCCCCAGTAAGGGTTACTGGCCCTCCTTTCTGATTCTGGTGTTTGTTCATGTTTATTGAACTCTTTCTGCATTTCTCATTGTTCAAATTTTTTAATTTTTTTTAAATTCACCACCTTGAAGACCCAGTTGATGGGAAGGCTGCTACATTTAAAATAATAATAACTAGTTAAAATTTTCCCTTCTCTTATTCTGGAAAGCTCCTCTGCCAGAATTGTGGTAAGAACTTTAGTTCAGGGGTGTAAACTCATAAGAACAAAAGAGAAGCCAAGCTGGATCAGGCCAGTGGCCCATCCAGTCCAACACTTTGTGTCACATAAGAACATTAAAGAAGCCCTGTTGGATCAGGCCAATGGCCCACCCAGTACAACACTCTGTGTCACATAAGAACATCAGAGAAGCCCTGTTGGATCAGGCCAGTGGCCCATCCAGTCCAACACTCTGTGCCACATAAGAACATAAGAGAAGCCATGTTGGATCAGGCCAATGGCCCCTCCAGTCCAACACTCTGTGTCACATAAGAACATAAGAGAAGCCATGTTGGATCAGGCCAGTGGCCCATCCAGTCCAACACTTTGTGTCACATAAGAACATTAAAGAAGCCCTGTTGGATCAGGCCAATGGCCCATCCAGTCCAACACTCTGTGTCACATAAGAGAAGACATGTTGAATCAGGCCAATGGCCCATCCAGTCCAACACTCTGTGTCACATAAGAACATAAGAGAAGCCCTGTTGGATCAGGCCAGTGGCCCATCCAGTCCAACACTCTGTGTCACAGAAGAACATAAGAGAAGCCATGTTGGATCAGGCCAATGGCCCATCCAGTCCAACACTCTGTGTCACATAAGAACATAAGAGAAGCCCTGTTGGATCAGGCCAATGGCCCATCCAGTCCAACACTCTGTGTCACATAAGAACATAAGAGAAGCCTTGTTGGATCAGGCCAGTGGCCCATCCAGTCCAACACTCTGTGTCACATAAGAACATAAGAGAAGCCCTGTTGGATCAGGCCAATGGCCCATCCAGTCCAACACTCTGTGTCACATAAGAACATAAGAGAAGCCATGTTGAATCAGGCCAATGGCCGATCCAGTCCAAGACTCTGTGTCACATAAGAACATAAGAGAAGCCCTGTTGGATCAGGCCAGTGGCCCATACAGTCCAATACTCTGTGTCACATAAGAATATAAGAGAAGCCATGTTGAATCAGGCCAATGGCCCCTCCAGTCTAACACTCTGTGTCACATAAGAACATAAGAGAAGCCCTGTTGGATCAGGTCAGTGGCCCATCCAGTCCAACACTCTGTGTCACATAAGAACATGAGAAGCCCTGTTGGATCAGGCCAGTGGCCCATCCAGTTCAACACTCTGTGTCACATAAGAACATAAGAGAAGCCATATTGGATCAGGCTAGTTGCCCATCCAGTCCAACACTGTGTGTCACATAAGAATTTAAGAGAAACCCTGTTGGATCAGGCCAATGACCCATCCAGTCCAACACTCTGTGTCACATAAGAACATAAGAGAAGCCCTGTTGGATCAGGCCAGCGGCCCATCCAGTCCAACACTCTGTGTCACATAAGAACATTAAAGAAGCCCTGTTGGATCAGGCCAGTGGCCCCTCCAGTCCAAAACTCTGTGTCACATAAGAACATAAGAGAAGCCATGTTGAATCAGGCCAATGGCCCATCCAGTCCAACACTCTGTGTCACATAAGACTTCAGGTAGTGCAGAATGTGGCGGCCAGGCTGTTGGTGGGACTACCTAGATGGGAACACGTACGGCCTGGGCTGCGGGATCTGCATTGGCTGCCGGTCGTCTACCGTGTTCGCTATAAGGTGCTGGTTATTACCTTTAAAGCCTTATATGGCCGAGGACCTGCCTTCCTTAGGGACCGCCTCTCCCCATATGTTCTCCGGAGAGCACTGAGATCTAGCTCCCAAAACCTCTTACAAATCCCTGGGCCAAGAGAGGCTAGACTGAAGACAACTAGGGAGCAAGCCTTTTCAGCAATGGCCCCTTGATGGTGGAACCAACTTCCAGAGATGGTGCGAGCCCTGCGGGACTTGAATCAGTTCCGCAGGGCTTGCAAAACCTTTCTTTTTCAGCTCGCATTTAAGTCAAGACCAGACCAAATTGACTAAATTGTTTTGTAGCCTTAACCATCTTATGCATAACTGTAACTGACAGTAATGATTGTATGACAGTATGTATAATTGAGATTGATAGTAGTTATAGCACCTGTCTTATCTATTTTAATTAATTTTTGTAATTGAACTGTATTTTAAATCATTGTTTATTTTGTATTTTATCTAAATCATGGCATGCCATGTCTGTGAGCCGCCCTGAGCCCGCCTTTGGCGGGGGAGGGCGGGATATAAGAATAAAACTTACTTACTTACTTACTTACATAAGAGAAGCCATATTGGATCAGGCGAATGGCCCATCCAGTCCAACACTCTGTGTCACATAAGAATATAAGAGAAGCCCTGTTGGATCAAGCCAATGGCTCATCCAGTCCAACACTCTGTGTCACATAAGAACATAAGAGAAGCCCTGTTGGATCAGGCCAGTGGCCCATCCAGTCCAACACAATGTGTCACATAAGAACATAAGAGAAGCCCTGTTGGATCAGGCCAATGGCCCATCCAGTGCAACACTCTGTGCCACATAAGAACATAAGAGAAGCCCTGTTGGATCAGGCCAATGGCCCATCCAGTCCAATTTGGAATATTAACAAATTTATTGTAAGAATTATATATCCTAGAGCTTGTTAAAAGATGGAAAAGGATGTAAAGAAGCTAATATGTTCCTTATGCTTCAATGTATATGTATGTATGATGTGTTTTAAAATAAAGTAACTAGGTAAACAAAAATAAAATAAAATAAATGTGATGGCCAGAACTGCCTTTGGAGTTCAATGATGCTTGTCACGCCCCTGCTCTTGGCTCTAAAAGTGGGAGAGCCAGTCTGGTGTAACAGACTGTTATCTGGGAGAACCGGGTTTGATTCCCCACTCCTCCACTTGCACCTGCTAGCATGGCCTTGGGTCAGCCGTAGCTCTGGCAGAGGTTGTTCTTGAAAGGGCAACTGCTGGGAGAGCCCTCTCAGCCCCACCCACCTCAAAGGGTGTCTGTTGTGGGGGGAGAAGATATAGGAGCTTGTAAGCCGCCCTGAGTCTCTGATTCACAGAGAAGGGCGGGTATAAATCTGCAGTTCTTCTCCTTCGACTCCCAAAGGCTCCTGGCTCCACCCCCAATGTCTCTCAGTGCCGTCCCCCAAAGCCCCGAGATATTTCTTGAACTGGACTTGGCAACCCTGTCCTTGTCTTCCCCCAGGATCCACCCCCACATCCCTAAGAGTTTCCCCACGTGGAATTGGGAACCCTAACCCCCTATCCCCTACGGTAGCCAAGGAGGACCTGCCAACCCTAGAAGACTGGCCTCTCTAGATCTGTAAGGCCATTTCATTTAGGATCATTCAGTGCCAAATAGCACCACTATTTCCAGGGACTTGGCACAGTTTCACCTGCTAGTCCAGAAAAAGCAAATGGAGAACTGGTGTCGGCCCCTGCTGGGAATTCTGCCCTGGGAATTAAGATCCAAAACATGAGCAGAATTCATTGGGAGGTTTGCCTGCAAGCATCAGTCTCCCTTCTTGGCCGGCGTTTTCCTTGGACACGTTTGGTGGCCCTTTCTGCAGGGTTTTCCTTCACCCGAAAGAAAGACGCCACACACATTCGGTGCCCCCGGTGACCCAGCATCACCTGGGGGGTCTGGCAGACCACAGGAAAAGCATTGGGGGGGGGCGCTTGTTCTAATGTGGGCTGCCGCAAGGCGACCTGCCCCAGCCTGGTGTTTTTACAGTTGTGATAAAAGCTGTTGTGTGGTTGTTGTCGTTTTTTAAAGGGCCTTGTCTGAATAAGAAGACTTAATTAGGCATCTGGGGGAATTGCAGAGAAGGGGGTATAATTATTCCCCATCAGCAGAAAGCTCTTCCACCCCACCCCTTGCCTGCTTTCTCATCCCCTCAATTAACTGGGCCTGGATGGAGGAATAAAACCCAAGCTAGCTATTACTGAGACCAGGGACTCAACTGGAGGAAGGGGGGGGTGGGGTCTGAAAGGATCCCCCCCTGCTGCACACAGAGGCGTGCTTGATCGGCTCTCTGCAAACAAAGGCGAGAAGGACAGACCCAAACAGGTCTGCCTATAATTGCAGGGCTCACACTTCCTTTGAGCCGTGTGTTGAAAGGTGGTTAGGCGTGCTTGTGAGCGCAAGCACTCAAAGGAAGTGCTCGCTGTAGCCCCGGTTCCAAGGGGGAGGGAGGGGAGGGGGTAAGGCCTAGGCCTGGCCTTGGCCAGGGATCCTAGTTCAAGTCCAGGCTGCTGAGCTGAGGTTGCCAACTCCAGCTTTGGAAATTCCTGGAGACGTACAGGCACATGTTGTTGATAGGGTTGCCAAGTCCAATTCAGGAAATATCTGGGGACTTTGTGGGTGGAGCCAGGAAACTTTGGGGGTGGAGCCAGGAGACATTAGCGGTGGAGCCAAGATCAAGGCTGTGACAAGCATAATTGAACTCCAAAGGGAGTTCTGGCCATCACATTTAAAGGGACGGCACACCTTTTCAATTCCTTCCTTCCATAGGAAATCATGAAAGATAGGGGCGCCTTCTTTTGGGGCTCATAGAATTGGACCCCCCGGTCCAATCTTTTTGAAACTTGGGGGGTATTTTGGGGAGAGGCACTAGATGCTATACTGAAAATGTGGTGCATCTACCCCAAAAAACAGCCCCCCCAGAGCCCCAGATACCCGTGGATCAATTCTCCATGATTTTCTATGGGAATAAATCTCCATAGGGAATAACAGTTCCCAGCAGACATTTCCCTCCCCTCCCCCCACTTTCTGACGACCCTGAAGCGGGGGGAGGGCCTCCAAAGCGGGGGATCCCCTGCCCCCACCTGGGGATTGGCAACCCTAGTTGTTGAACCAAACTGAATTGCCGATATAGTAGCATAAAAGGATCCCCAAGAGCACTGAATCCCACTGAAAACTAAACGATATTAGCCCCCCAAACTGTTTTTAATTAGCACCAAAACTGATTTTAATTTGTTTTAAATTTGCTATACTGTGGATTTGATGAATTGTTTCAATGTTAAATTGAGTGAATTGTATTGTTACTATGATCTATTACTTTATTTGTTGTGAGCTGTCCTGAACCTGCTTCAGCAGGGAGGGTGGGATATAAATCTAATAAATCAAATCAAATCAATAGTGTATCGTTTGTCTGCTCCTCAGATTCTCTTTTTACTCACTTGATTACCAATTCACATTTGTTTTGTCAGAAACCAGGTATAAGATGTATGGGTGCGACTTACTGGGGAAATTCCCCACTAGAGAAACGTCGACCGCGGGGTGACATGATCGAGGTTTACAAGATTATGCACGGGATAGAGAAGGTAGAGAAAGAAGTCCTTTTCTCCCTTTCTCACAATACAACAACTCATGGGCATTCAATGTAATTGCTGAGCAGATGGGTTAAAATGGATAAAAGAAAGTCTTTCTTCACCCAAAGGGTGATTAACACGTGGAATTCACTGCCACAGGAGGTGGTGGTGGCTACAAGCAGAGACAGCTTCAAGAGGGGATTGTATAAGCATATGGAGCAGAGGTCCATCAGTGGCTCTTAGCCACAGCGTATTGTTGGAACTCTCTGTCTGGGGCAGTGATGCTCCATATTCTTGGTGCTTGGGAGGGGGGCACAGTGGGAGGGCTTCTAGCCCCACTGGTGAACCTCCTGATCACACTAGGGTTTTTTGGCCACTGTGTGACACAGGGTGTTGGACTGGGTGGGCCACTGTCCTGATCCAACATGGCTTCTCTTATATTATGTGACACAGAGTGTTGGACTGGATGGGCCACCTGCCTGATCCAACATGGCTTCTCTTATGTTCTTATGTGACACGGAGTGCTGGACTGGATGGGCCATTGACCTGATCCAACACAGCTTCTGTTATGCTTCTGTGACACAGAGTGTTGGACTGGATGGGCCACTGGCCTGATCCAACAGGGCTTCTCTTATGATCTTCTGAGACACAAAGTGTTGGACTGGATAGGCCATTGGCCTGATCCAACATGGCTTCTCTTATGTTCTTATGTGACACGGAGTGTTGCACTGGATGGGCCACTGGCCTGATCCAACAGGGCTTCTCTTATGTTCTTATGTGACACAGAGTGTTGGACTGGATAGGCCATTGGCCTGATCCAACAGGGCTTCTCTTATGTTCTTATGTGACACAGAGTCTTATGTTCTCTTATGTTCTTAACGCACCTGGATCTACCAAGAATCCTGAGAGTTAACTAAACCGGATGCAAAAGAATAATTTGCTCGTCTTCTATTTGCTATGAGTTTCTTTTCATAACTCTAACTTTTCATAGCCGCCCTGAGCCTGCTTCGGTGGGGTAGGGCGGGATAGAAATCGAATAAAATAAATAATAAATGAATGAATGAATAAATAAATAAAATTTTGAGAGAAGATCATTTTTTTTTTTGCCCAGACCTGGATAGTTCAGGCTAACTTGATCTTGTTGGATCTCAGAAGTTAAGCAGGCTCAGCCCTGGTTAGAACTTGGATGGAAGCCACCAAGGGAGTCCAAGTGGCTACACAGAGACAGGCAGTGACAAGCCACCTCTGAACATCTCTTGCCACGAAAACTCTTTTGCAGGTGCCCATAAGGTGGCTGCAACTGGATGTCCCTTTCGACCACCAATCGTATTCTATGAATGTGAACTTGTGGCAATTTATGGGTCACCTTTATTTTGTTTCTCAGTTGCTGACATCTAGGACAATTGTATCTGTCAGACAATGGAACTCCAAATCAACCGGACTCCATTCGATACAAAGCCTAAGGCTTTATTTGAGAGTTCATAGTTTCTGAGCGTGGAAAGATTGGAACTGATACGTTTTTGCTAGTGAGGAGTCACTTTAAGGAATTGCACATCAAAGGTTTCTAAACAAAACGACATTCCCACGCATTCTTAGTATGAAGTGATACTTTTCACACAGTCACTTTCTCTTATCTCTCTGCGGTCCTTGATCTCACAGGGATGGCCAAACCTCCATGCCCGGAGGCATTTTATCTTCAAAGGGGAATTGCCTTTGTTAGTTCCAGGGACAGGAATTCACACCAGTGTTAGTAATAACTCTGCTCCTACTTTGATAAGCAAGGTCTCTTCCCATGGTTAGGAATATAGGTTAGAAAATGGAGTCAGTTAAGCTAAGCATTTCAGTACAGTATTTTTCCAGTGTCTGACAGTATCATGTGACCAGTGTTCCCTCTGAGTTAGCACGAGCTAGCTTACAGCTTTTTAGCCTCCAGCTAATGCATTTCTGTCTTAGCTCAGGAAGGATCACCCTTCTGGTCACCGCACCTCAAAAAGGATATTATACCACTGGAAAAAGTGCAGAAAAGGGCAACCGGAATGATTAAAGGGTTGGAACACTTTCCCTATGAAGAAAGGTTAAAACGCTTGGGGCTCTTTAGCTTGGAGAAACGTCGACTGCGGGGTGACATGATAGAGGTTTACAAGACGATGCATGGGAGGGAGAAAGTAGAGAAAGAAGTCCTTTTCTCCCTTTCTCACAATACAAGAACTCGTGGGCATTCGATGAAATTGCTGAGCAGTCGGGTTAGAACGGATAAAGGAAGTCCAAAAGGTGATTAACATGTGGGATTCACTGCCACAGGAGGTGACGGCGGCTACAAGCATAGCCAGTTTCAAAAGAGGATTGGATATGGAGCAGAGGTCCATCAGTAGCTATTAGTCACAGCGTATTGTTGGAACTCTCTGTCTGGGGCAGTGATGCTCTGTATTCTTGGTGCCTGGGAGGGGCAACAGTGTGAGGACTTCTCGTGTCCTGGCTCTACTGGTGGACCTCCTGATGGCACCTGAGTTTTGGGAGGCTACTGTGTGACACAGAGTGTTGGACTGGATGGGCCATTGGCCTGATCCAACATGGCTTCTCTTAGGTTCTTATAGATGGAACTCTCTGTGTGGGGCAGTGATGCTCTGTATTCTTGGTGCTTGGGGGGGCCACAGTGGGGGGGCCTCTGGTGTCCCATGGCTCTACTGGTGGACCTCCTGATGGCACCTGGGGTTTATTTTTGGCCACTGTGTGTACAGAATGTTGGACTGGATGGGCCATTGGCCTGATCTAACATGACTTCTCTAATGTTCTTACCCTCGAGCACACTAATTTATGCAGTAGCTCGCGACTTTAATGCCAGTAGCTCACAACTTCAATGCCAGTAGCTCACAAAGAAGAAATTTTGCTCACAAGACTCTGCAGCTTAGAGGGAACATTTGTCCTCATGAGAGAGAGGGGGGGAGAGAGAGACAGAGAGAGAGAGAGAGAGAAAGAGCGATCCAGCAGTGCCTGAGGAGAACCAGTTGAGGTCTTGCAGTGGGAGGTGGTGTCCTTTCCAAAGGAGGAGGTTCCATCTGTCACAGATGCAAGGCACCGAAAAAGTGCTTCCACTTGGCACATTCCCGGTTCTGGAAGGAGGCTGCAGAGCTATCTTCTGCTAGGGCAGCGATTCAGGAGCAAACAAAATAACGGCGTACAGAGATTCTGGGACGACGGCACCGGAGAGGTCTGTTTAATTTATAGCATTGCAATTAAGACGGATGGGTTAAAAATTAATCCGAGTAATAGCCGTTCATAATTCATTGGGATGAGCGAGAGAGACGATTGAACGACATTTTGCG
The DNA here is from genome assembly GCF_032191835.1 of Heteronotia binoei. Taxonomy (NCBI): domain Eukaryota; kingdom Metazoa; phylum Chordata; class Lepidosauria; order Squamata; family Gekkonidae; genus Heteronotia; species Heteronotia binoei. The sequence continues at coordinate 123,477,419 of NC_083231.1, read as the reverse complement.
TTACCACAAACATGCGCTCGCACACATGGGGATTGTGTTGGCCTTAGCAGAATTCCCACCCAGAAAACATTGCCATGCAAGAACGTGTGCGCGTGTGCTCCTTCGCACATGTACATGGATGTAACACAATAAATACATATTCAAGTGCGAGGGTTCATCAACTGGCAGAAGGGGGGGCGTTATCTTTGTTGATCCTCCCTCTCCTTTTGTAGACCTCCAGTTACTCCCTCCTGCTGTTCAGGGTTGCCAATCCCCAGGTGGGGGCAGGAGATCCTCCGATTTGGAGGTCCTCCTCCTGCTTCAGGGTCATCAGAAAGCGGGAGTGGGGGAGGGAAATGTCTGCTGGGCACTCCATTATTCCCTATGGAGATTGATTCCTATGGGGTATAATGGAAAATTTGATCTATGGGTATCTGTGGCTCTGGGGGGGGGGCTGTTTTTTTTAGTTAGAGGCACCAAGTTTTCAGCATAGCATCCGGTACCTCTCCTCAAAACACTCCCCACGTTTCAAAAAGATTGGACCAGGGGGTCCAATTCTATGAGTTCCCAAAGAAGGTGCCCTTATCCTTCATTATTTCCAATGGAGGGAAGGCATTTAAAAGGTGTGCCGTTCCTTTAAATGGGATGGCCAGAACTCCCTTTGGGGTTCAATTATGCTTGTCACCACCCTTGCTCCTGGACCCACCCCCAATGTCTCCTGGCTCCACCCCCAGTGTCTCCTGGCTCCACCCCTAAAGTCCCCAGATATTTCTTGAATTAGACCCGGCAACCTTCCTTCTGTTCCTAGGGTGGCATTTCAGGGGAGAAAAGCAGGCAGAAGCGTGTGGGCAGGGTTGCCAGCCTCCAGGTGAAGCCGGCAGATCTCCCAGGATTACATCTGATCTCTAGACTCCAGAGATCAACTCCTAACGGCCCCTTGGCAACGCAGAGCCTACTCGCTAGCTAGGTTCAATGTGCTACCATCTGCCATACTTCTTGGAAGATTCCATAAAACTCCCTACGCTAACAGGCCGTGCAGTGGTGCAAGTCCAGAGAGAGAAACTTCAGACCACGTGTTCTTAAACTGTACTTTTTACTCTGACCTGTGCCCCATCTTCATTGAGCCCTGTTTGCGTGAGCAAACAGTGAAGCCCGACAAATATAAAATTATCAAAGATTTCAGGTTTTCATGGCTGGTAACATCATTAGGGTTTGTAGAATCTTTCGGGCTCAAGTGCCGTGTTCTACTGCAGAAAGTTTTTCTTCCAGACGTTTCGTTCTTGGCTTCGGAGAACATCCTCAGTGGCGTTGCAGTCGGAGCAGGCGCTCTGACCTTCTTGGCTGCTGTGCATTAAGTGAGGCCAGGGCTGCTGGAGAGCTGCTATTTCTAGGTCCGCCACTTGGCCGAGCGCAGCAAGTGGCGGACCTAGAAATAGCAGCTCTCCAGCAGCCCTGGCCTCACTCAATGCACAGCAGCCAAGAAGGTCAACGCCACTGAGGATGTTCCCCGTAGCCGAGAACGAAACGTCTGGAAGAAAAACTTTCTCCAGTAGAACACGGCACTTGAGCCCGAAAGATTCTACAAACCCTAATAATAAATATAAAATTGTCTTCTTGTTGTCAACTCAGAACCAATCAGCAATCGAAAGTGTGGCAATTTTTTTTATTTCTGGCATCTCGGAGGTGCTTAGTGTATTTGCAAATTGCCATTGGATGGATGGATCGGTTCCCTGCTATGTTTGATCTTATGTCAATAAAGGTTATCGTATTGCAGGGGTGGCCGACGGTAGCTCTCCAGATGTTTTTTAGCCTACAACTCCCATCAGCCCCAGCCAGCATGGCCAATGGCTGGGGCTGATGGGAGTTGTAGGCAAAAAAACATCTGAAGAGCTACTGTTGGCCACCCCTGTCGTATTGTATTGTAACTCCTGGATCTCTGGAGTCTAGAGGTCAGACTCCAGAGAAAATGGCTGCTTTGGAGTGGGGAGGGGGGAGGGGATACTATACCATTACTCCAGGGGTGGCCAAACTTGCTTAATGTAAGAGCCACATACAATAACCATCAGATGTTTGAGAACCGCAAAACATGAACGTTGGATGTTCGAGAGATGATGAAGAAGAAGATATTGGATTTATATCCCACCCTCCACTCAGAAGAGTCTCAGAGCGGCTCACAATCTCCTTTACCTTTCTCCCCCACAACAGACACCCTGTGAGGTGGGTGGGGCTGGAGAGGGCTCTCACAGCAGCTGCCCTTTCAAGGACAACCTCTGCCAGAGCTATGGCTGACCCAAGGTCATGCTAGCAGGTGCAAGTGGAGGAGTGGGGAATCAAACCTGATTCGCCCAGATAAGAGTCCGCACACTTAACCACTACACCACACTTAACCACTACACCAAACTTGCTCTGGAAAGAGCTGGAAAGAAGGCAGGTAAAGAGGAGGGGGGAAGTGGAGGTGGAAAGAAAGCAACTTTAACTTTAAATGCGTTCTCCCAGCTGCTGTCTAGCTTGGCTTGGGGAAGTGATTTAAAGAGACAAATGCCTTCTCGGCCTGGCAAGGGAGGGGGAGAGGGGAGGGTCTCTCCCTGTGGTCGAAATGATCACTGGGATCTGTACCTCTGCGAGGAAGTTTTCTGTGCCCGGAAGGTGGTCAGTTATTTTGTTTCTGACGGCATGGGTCCGAAACCCAGTCCAGGCTCATCTGGGCAGGGGAGAATCGGGATGATAAAATGCTCAAGGAGCAAGCCCAGGGAAGCTGCAGTGACCAAGTGGGCCCCTGATGAAATGCACCCTCTTAAACATTAGGAAAGGAAAGGAAGGAAAGGTCCCCCGTGCAAGCACCAGTCGTTTCCGACTCTGGGGTGACGTTGCTTTCGTGACGTTCTCACGGCAGACTTTGGACAGGGTGGTTTGCCCTTGCCTTCCCCAGTCCGCTCCGCTTTCCCCGCAGCAAGCTGGGGACTCTTTTGACCGACCTCGGAAGGATGGAAGGCTGAAGCAACCTCGAGCTGGCCACCTGAAAACCCAGCTTCCACCGGGGATCGAACTCAGGTCGTGAGCAGAGAGTTCAGACTGCAGGACTCCCAACTTTACCACTCTGCGCCACGGGGCTCTTGGGTATCTACATCAAGAAGCAAACGACATTTCCAACTGCCTGTGTCGGCAGTGTGTGTGGAAAAGGAAAGGAAAGGTCCCCTGTGCAAGCACCAGTCGTTTCCGACTCTGGGGTGACGTTGCTTTCACAACATTTTCACAGCAGACTTTTGACGGGGTGGTTTGCCATTGCCTTCCCCAGTCCTCTACGCTTTCCCTCCAGCAAGCCGGGTGCCCATTTGACCGACCTCGGAAGGATGGAAGGCTGAGTCAACCTGGAGCCAGCTACTTGAAAACCCAGCTTCCACTGGGGATCGAACTCAGGTCGTGAGCAGAGCTTAGGACTGCAGTACTGCAGCTTTAACACTCTGTGCCACGGGGCTCTTTTTTAAACATTAGACAATATGTTAAATATGTTAATGTCCTTTTAGTAGCTTGAAAACATAATCTAAAATGCCAGTATTATTACTGTAATGCAACTAAATGCAATGGAAGATGGTGGGAGAAAGGAGGGCCTGGCCTGACTTGGTCCTTGAAGTTGCAAAGAGAAGGACTTGACTGTGCAACTGAACAACAATGCAACTAAAAATTTACATTGTATTTAGGGTTGCCAGCCTCCAGGTGGGGCCTGGGGATCTCCTGCTTTTACAACGGATCTCCAGCTGGCAGAGATCCAGCTCCCCTGGAGGAAATGCAATCCGTATTTATATTTAATATCTACTGCATACTGCCAGTAAAATGTACAATATATGTACACTGTAATTACACACACACACACACACACACACACACAAACATCAATTCTGCAAAAGCTTTAATTGTACACTTTTTTCCACTTTGGTATTTTTTGAAAATTTTATTTATTTATTATAAAAACTACATGATAGCCTTATAGTTGTGGGTGGGCCCCCTTTGTCTCCTGGCAACCAATATTTTTAGATCTAGTCTGCCGCTGCCAAGCTGGCTCTCACATATGGCTTGTCTTGGTGCTTACAGCAGGTATCGACTCCCCTGTGGCTTCTTCCCAGCAGGACCAGGCTCAGCGGCTCCTGCAGTCCTTCCTACTCGTCAGGCCTTTGGGTCAACTTCTCCTGATCTGCAGACAGCCCCCTTGGGGAGTAGGGTTGCCAGCCTCCAGGTGCGGACTAGAGATCTCCTGCTTTTAGAACTGACCTCCAGCTGGCAGAGGTCAGCTCCCCTGGAGAAAATGGCTGCTCTGAAGGGTGGAGTCTATGGCATTGGACCATGCTGACGCCCCTCCCCTCATCAAACCCCACCTTCTCTGGGATTCACCCCAAAATCTCGAGGTCTTTTCCAACACAGACCTGGCAATCCTAAGAACATAAGAGAAGTCATGTTAGATTAGGACAATGGCCCATCCAGTCCAACACTCTGTGTCACATAAGCACATAAGAGAAGCCCTGTTGGATCAGGCCAATGGCCCCTCCAGTCCAACACTCTGTGTCACATAAAGACATAAGAGAAGCCCTGTTGGATCACGCCAATGGCCCATCCAGTCCAACACTCTGTGTCACATAAGAACATAAGAGAAGCCATGTTGGATCAGGCCAATGGCCCATCCAGTCCAACACTCTGTGTCACATAAGCACATAAGAGAAGCCCTGCTGGATCAGGCCAATGGCCCATCCAGTCCAACACTCTGTGTCACATAAAAATATAAGAGAAGCCCTGTTGGATCACGCCAATGGCCCATCCAGTCCAACACTCTGTGTCACATAAGAACATAAGAGAAGCCATGTTGGATCAGGACAATGGCCCATCCAGTCCAACACTCTGTGTCACATAAGAGAAGCCCTGTTGGATCAGGCCAGTGGCCCATCCAATCCAACAATCTGTGTCACATAAGAATATAAGAGAAGCCATGTTGGATCAGGCCAATGGCCCATCCAGTCCAACACTCTGTGTCACATACGAATATAACAGAAGCCCTGTTGGATCAGGCCAGTGGCCCCTCCAGTCCAACACTCTGTGTCACATAAAAACATAAGAGAAGCCATGTTGGATCAGGCCAGTGGCCCATCCAGTCCAACACTCTGTGTCACATAAGAGAAGCCATGTTGGATCAGGACAATGGCCCATCCAGTCCAACACTCTGTGTCACATAAGAACATAAGAGAAGCCCTGTTGGATCAGGCCAGTGGCCCCTCCAGTCCAACACTCTGTGTCACATAAAAACATAAGAGAAGCCCTGTTGGATCACGCCAATGGCCCATCCAGTCCAACACTCTGTGTCACATAAAAACATAAGAGAAGCCCTGTTGGATCAGGCCGATGGCCCATCCAGTCCAACACTCTGTGTCACATAAGAATATAAGAGAAGCCCTGTTGGATCAGGCCAGTGGCCCATCCAGTCCAACACTCTGTGTCACATAAGAACATAAGAGAAGCCCTGTTAGATCAGGCCAATAGCCCATCCAGTCCAACACTCTGTGTCACACAGGGGCCCCCAAAACCCAGGTGCCATCAGGAGGTCCACCAGTGAGGCCAGGACACCAGATGCCCTCCCACTGTGGCCCCCCCCAAACACCAAGAATACAGAGCATCACTTGCCCCAGACAGAGAGTTCCAACAATAACTCTGTGGTTAATAGCCACTGATGGACCTCTGCTCCATATGCTTATCCAATCCCCTCTTGAAGCTGGCAATGCTTGCAGCTGCCACCACCTCCTGTGGCAGTGAATGCCACATGTTAATCACCCTTTGGGTGATCTTTGGGCTACTGTGTTGGTCTGAAGCAGCTGAACAAAGCTTGAGGCCAGTGGTATCTTTAAAACCAATGAATACACAGAAGCGTGCCTCCACATGAAAACTTATACCCCGAATGAAACTTTGTTGGTCTTAAAGGTGTTCTTGAACTCAAACTTTGTTCCTTGGGGTTCATGACGGCTGCAAATGAGGAAGAGCACCGGCATAGATGGCTTTTTGAAAACCGCAGGAGTTGAGCACCAGCTGCAGTGTGCTGCCTGGTTACTGGAAGCTTCAGAGGGCCCTGTGGGCATTTGGTTCTGAGAGTAGGGTTGCCAATCCCCAGGTGCGGGCAGGGGATCCCCCGGTTTGAAGCCCCTCACCCTGTTTCAGGGTCATCAGAAAGCGGGGGGGAGGGAAATGTCTGCTGGGTACTCCATTATTCCCTATAGAGACTGATTCTCATAAGGGATAATGGGTAATTGATCCGCGGGTATTTGGGGCTCTGGGGGGGGGGGCTGTTTTTAGAGCTAGAGACATCAAATTTTCAGCATCGCATCCAACGCCTCTCTCTAAATTGCCCTCCAAGTTTGAAAGGGATTGGACCAGGAGGTTCAATTCTATGAGCCCCCAAAGAAGGTACCCCTATCCGTTATTTTGAGTGGAGGGAAGGCATCTAAAAGGTATGCGGTCCCTTTAAACGTGATGGCCAGAACTCCCTTTGGAGTTCAGTGATGCTTGTCGCAACCATCTGGCCCCACCCCCAGTGTCTCCTGGCTCCTCCCCCAAAGTCCCCAGGTATTTCTTGAATCGGACTTGCCAACCCGATCTGAGAACCTGTTAAGGACCTGCGCCGGACTGATTGGTTCTGCTTATCTGTGACCAGGCCACAGGAGAAAGGCAGCAAGCAACCCTCTTTCCCATAAATGTCCGTGGTCTCCCAAGGGAGAGCGGCTGTCTTCCACGCGCCCTCTGCCATCCTTACCTGCGTCTCTGAGAGGTTCAGCTGCCGGGCGAGCTCCGTTCTTTCTCGGCCCACGACGTACTGGCAGCGCTGGAACTCCAGCTCCAACCTGTAGAGCTGTTCGGCGGTGAAAGAGGTCCGGGTTCTTTTGGGCCGGTCCAGGTCCAAACCTTTGGGAAGGACAATCTCCCGGATGGTCCCTTTGGCATCTAGGGGCAACCACAGAGACAGAGACTTGAGGGGGATGCCAACGTCCAGCCAACACCTGGCATGTGCCCCCTGGAGAGTCTGGAACAATACAATCAACACCAGAAATAGACTTACTATCACACCAAACATATATTTTAGTGACAAAGACTTAACAACATTTAAACATACAGTAATGCTCCCAGATGTACAGCCCCATGGCGCAGAGTGGTAAAGCTGCAGTCCTGCAGTCCGAACTCTCTGCTCAGCCGAGTTCAATCCCAGCGGAAGCTGGGTTCAGGTCGCCGGCTCGAGGTTGACTCAGCCTTCCATCCTTCCGAGGTCGGTCAAAGGAGTCCCCAGCTTGCTGGGGGGGGGGGGGAAGTGTAGATGACTGAGGAAGGCAAGGACAAACCACCCCATAAAAAGTCTGCTGTGAAAACGTCGTGATGCGACGTCACCCCAGAGTCGGAAATGACTGGTGCTTGCACAGGGGATGATCTTTTACCTTTTTAATACTCCCAGAATAGCAGCTGGTTACAAAATGCAATTACTGAAGAAATCTAGCAGTGCAAAAGTCCGCACAACTCCATATATGGGGCAAAGTCCGCTTTCTGTGCACGTCTCTGTGTCCTGTCGTCTTCTGTGCTGCTTCCAAGGACTCAAAAATATTCCACTGGAGAGAGAAAGGGGACCGCACTCCTAGATCAAATATTCTGGGAGCATTACTGCATGTTTACATGTTAAGTCTTTGTCACTAAAATATCTCTTTGTACACACTTTGGTGTGATAATAAGTCTATTTCCGGTGTTGATTGCATTGTTCCATATGTACACACTGGAACCTGTTGAATTTATATATATATTTCCCCCCCTGGAGAGTCTGGCATTTCACTCAAAAGCTCTTCTGCCTCTTTGCTTCACAACCCATCTAGACCCACCTCAGAATTTGTGTATCTGTGGTCCATGACCAGATAGAACAGGGGTGGCCAGTGGTAGATCTCCAGATGTTTTTTGCCTACAACTTCCATCAGCCCCAGCCAGCAGGGCCAGTGGCCGGAGCTTATGGGAGTTGTAGGCAAAAAAACACCTGGAGAGCTACCGTTGGCCACCCCTGAGATAGAAGAATTGGGGAGATTCTTGCAAAAGAGCCCTACTGATTGCATCTTTATTCTGAGAACATCAGAAGAGCCAAGGTCCATCAAGCCCATACTCTGTCCACCCACTGGCCAACCAACGACTTCTAGGAAAGCTACAAGCGGGAAGGCTACAGCAGCCTCTTCCTGCCTGCGCTGCCCTGTAGCTGATACAAAGAGGCATACTGGAAGGAGGAGGAGGAGGAGGAGAGAAGAAGAGAGTGGATTTATACCCCGCCCTTCACTAATAAAATATGATAAATAAATAAACACCTGAAGGAGTCTCAGAGCAGCTTCCAATCTCCTTTCCCTTCCCCACAACAGACACCCTGTGAGGGAGGTGGCGCTGAGAGAGCTCTGAGAGAAATGCTCTGGAGAGAACCACTGTGAGAGAACTGTGGCTGGCCCAGGGTCACCCAGCTGGCTGCCTGTGGAGGAGGAGGGGGAGGGAATCCAACTCGATTCTCCAGATTAGAATCCATTGTTCTTAACCACTTAGGGTTGCCAAGTCCAATTCAAGAAATATCTGGGGACTTTGGGGATGAAGCCAGGAGACTTTGGGGGTGGAGGCAGAAGCAAGGTTGTGACAAGTATAATTGAACTCCAAAGGGAGTGCTGGCCATCACGTTTAAAGGAAATGTGTGCCTTCCCTCCGTTGGAAATAATGAAGGATAGGGGCACCTTCTTTGGGGAGGGAGGGCGTCCAAACTGGGGATCCAGATTAGAATCCGCCGCCAAACCGGGGACCCCGTAGACCTCTGCCTGAGACCCTGGAGAGCTGCGGCCAGTCTGAGTAGACAGCGATGCTCTTGGTGAACCCAGGCTCTGATTCAGTACAAGCTGGCTTCCTGGGCCCATTGGTCATGTGTCCATATTATGCACAGCTGTCATTTAGGATTGCCTCCTATCACAGGGGAAAGCATTTAATAAACAAGTGCTTCAAACACCAGGAGGTCCCTTTCAACACATCCCTGTCTCTAATTTGCGAGAAAGTTGCAAGGACCCTCTTTGATGCTTGGTATTGACCCTGAAACCAAAGACTTCTTTATAACGAATTATTATTTCAACAATATTCATTGCATCTCCAGTCGGTCTGAAGAAAAGAGTGTATCTGCACGCATACGGCATTCTCCCCCCACACCCAAGCCACAGTGCCAGAGTTGTTAGACTGCAGGACTCCAACACAAACATGATCCCCCTCACATAAAGAAGAAGAAAGAAGAAGAAGACTGCAGATTTATACCCCATCCTTCTCTCTGAATCAGAGACTCAGAGTGTCTTACAATCGCCTATATCTTCTCCCGCCCCCCCAACAGACTCCCTGTGAGGTGGGTGGGGCTGAGAGGGCTCTCACAGCAGCTGCCCTTTCAAGGACAACTCCTGCAATAGCTAAGGCTAACCCAAAGCCATTCCAGTAGCTGTAAGTGAAGGAGTGGGGAATCAAACCCCGTTCTCCCAGATAAGAGACCGCACAGTTAACCACTATACCAAACTAGCTCTCTGTGAGCATTTCTCTCTGTGTTATGTGCCATCAAATTGCTTCTGACTTCTGGTGACCCTATGAATTCGTGACCTCAAGCCATTAGGCCATTCAGGCTTGAACTTGATCACATCCCTTATGAATATACAGTGGAGGTGAAGAATAGGTTTAAGGAACTAGAGTTGATAGAGTGCCTGAAGATCCAGTCAGGCAGTCCTAAGAGAAATCAACCCAGACTGTTCTCTGGAAGGTCAGATGCTGAAGCTGAAGCTCAAATACTTTGGCCACCAAATGAAAGGGAGCACTCCCTGGAGAAGATCCTGATGCTGGGAAAGACAGAAGGCAAAAGAAGGAGGGGACGGCAAAAGATGAGATGGCTGGACGGCGTTACTGATGTAACAAACACAAATTTGAGCAGACTTCGGAGGATGGTGGAAGACAGGAGGGCCTGGCGTGACTTGATCCATGGGGTCGCAAAGAGTCGGACTCGACTGTGCAACTGAACAATAACAAGAACATCTTATAGTTAACAGCCTAGCTCAGTTCTTGCAAACAGAAGCCCTTTGCAGCTTCCTTGATGGAATCCGTCTATCACACAAAATTCCCCCAGTCTTGCATTTTTTTCTTATGCATTCAGGGGAGAGATGGTGGCTCCGTGGTGGAGCATCTGCTGGGTAAGCAGAAGCTCCCAGGTTCAATCCCTGGCATCTCCAACTAAAAAGAGTCCAGGCAAATAGGTGTGAAAAATCTCAGCTTGAGACCCTGGAGAGCCTCTGCCAGTCTGAGGAGACAAGACTGACTTTGATGAACCCAAGAAGGTCTGATTCAGTATAACACAGCTTCATATGTTCATGGAGAGGGATGGTGGCTCAGTGGTTACAGCATCTGCTTGGTAAGCAGAAGGTCCCAGGTTCAATCAGTTCATCAGCTTGAGACCCTGGAGAGCCGCTGCCAGTCTGAGTAGACAATACTGACTTTGATGGACCCAGGGTCTGATTCAGTATAACACAGCTTCATATGTTCATATATTTGGGGAGGGATGGTGGCTCAGTGGAAGAGCCTCTGCTTGGTAAGCAGAAGGTCCCAGGTTCAATCCCCAGCATCTCCAACTAAAAAGGGTCCGGGCAAGTAGGTGTGAAAAACCTCAGCTTGAGACCCTGGAGAGCCTCTGCCAGTCTGAGGAGACAAGACTGACTTTGATGAACCCAAGAAGGTCTGATTCAGTATAACACAGCTTCATATGTTCATGGAGAGGGATGGTGGCTCAGTGGTTACAGCATCTGCTTGGTAAGCAGAAGGTCCCAGGTTCAATCAGTTCATCAGCTTGAGACCCTGGAGAGCCGCTGCCAGTCTGAGTAGACAATACTGACTTTGATGGACCCAGGGTCTGATTCAGTATAACACAGCTTCATATGTTCATATATTTGGGGAGGGATGGTGGCTCAGTGGAAGAGCCTCTGCTTGGTAAGCAGAAGGTCCCAGGTTCAATCCCCAGCATCTCCAACTAAAAAGGGTCCGGGCAAGTAGGTGTGAAAAACCTCAGCTTGAGATCCTGGAGAGCCGCTGCCAGTCTGAGTAGACAATACTGATTTTGATGGGCCCAGGGTCTGATTCAGTATAACACAGCTTCATATGTTCATATGTTCATGGAGAGGGATGGTGGCTCAGTGGTTATAGCATCTGCTTGGTTTGCAGAAAGTCCCAGGTTCAATCTCCAGCATCCCCAACTAAAAAGGGTCCATGCAAATAGGCGTGAAAAACCTCAGCTTGAGACCCTGGAGAGCCGCTGCCAGTCTGAGGAGACAAGACTGACTTTGATGGACCGAGGGTCTAATTCAGTAGAAGGCAGCTTCATATGTTCATATGTTCATTTTCAAGGAGGAAAGTTTCACCCAGGAATCTCTTGCGCATGACTATATCTCGTTGTGCAAAAACAGTGCAGGAAAACCAGTGTGGGTTTTCTGAAAAAGTTTCAGTTGAACCTGAGCCCCGGCTGCAGGTGCTCTCCTCTAATTTGGAAGGCAGCAGCCCCACCTGGTTTGCAGGGGGCAGGTCAGAGGGTGAAGCGTCCCTATGGGCCAAGGGTGGCCAAACTTGCTTAATGTAAGAGCCACATACAATAAACATCAGATGTTTGAGAGCTGGAAGGAAGGCAGGCAAAGAGGAGAGAGGAAGTGGCGGTGGAAAGAAAGCAACTTTAACTTTAAACGTGTTCTCCCAGCTGCTGTCTAGCTTGGCTTGGAGAAGTGATTTAAAGAGACAAATGCCTTCTTCAAGCTGGCTATTGGGGTGGGGTGGGGGGGCTTTGAGAGCCACACAATAGGTGTGGAAGCCACATGTGGCTCCTGAGCCTCAGTTTGGCCTCCCCTGCTATGGGCGAAGAGAAGACAGGTGTGCTGGACCTGAACTTTCCTGTAAGGTAAGGAGACACCTAGTGGCTGAGGTGACACAATGTCATGTTCAAAGGGGTGGGACGTCTTTCACAGGACATAGCAGGAAGGTTTTCACACAGGTGCTCTGGTAGCAAAAGCTACATAAAACACCCCAGTCAATAAAGGCCCTGGCTGCATGCATTTCCCATAGATTTCTCTCTCAGTGGTCATCAGGGCAGCTGAGGTCCTACAGAATGAGAACAGGCAGTATTTGAAGGGCTGTCCTATAGAGGATGGTGCAGAATTGTTTTCTGTGGCCCCAGAAGGTAGGACCAGAACCAACGGGTTGAAATTAAATCAAAAGAGTTTCCAGCTCAACATTCGGAAGAACTTCCTGACCCTTAGAGCGGTTCCTCAGTGGAACAGGCTTCCTCGGGAGGTGGCGGGCTCTCCTTCCTTGGAGGTTTTGAAACAGAGGCTCTATGGCCATTTGGCAGCAATTTGGATCCTGTGAATTTAGGAGAAAGTAAATGAGAAGGGAGCACTCACTGGAGAAGACCCTACATGTTAGATCAGGCCAATGGCCCATCCAGTCCAACACTCTGTGTCACACAGTGGCAAAAAATTTTTTTATATATACACACACACACACACACACACTGTGGCTAATAGCCACTGATGGACCTCTGCTCCATATTCTTATCTAAACCCCTCTTGAAGGTGGTTATGCTTATAGCCGCCGCCACCTCCTGTGGCAGTGAATTCCACATGTTAATCACCCTTTGGGTGAAGAAGTACTTCCTTTTATCCGTTTTAACCTGTCTGCTCAGCAATTTCATCGAATGCCCACGAGTTCTTGTATTGTGAGAAAGGGAGAAAAGTACTTCTTGATGCTGGGAAAGACAGAAGGCCAAAGAAGAAGGGGACGGCAAAAGATGAGATGGCTGGACAGAGTTACTGATATAACTAATGTGAATTTGAGCAGACTTGGGAGGATGGTGGAAGACAGGAGGACCTGGCGTGACTTTGTCCATGGGATTGCAAAGAGTCGGACTCGACTGTGCGACTGAACAACAATAAATTTGTGAATTTCCTGCATTGTGCAGGGGGTTGGACTAGATGACCCTAGGGGATCCCTTCCAACTCTATGATTCTATGACTGACATTTTAAGATTGTGGTGCATTCAGGATTGGTGAAGAATCCAGGGAAACATTTTGCAATGTACTATCGGTTTATAAAATATTTGCGCAGATTCTAGCAGCAAAAAGGCGACTCCAGGGATTCATCACAATGAATCCATTTAGGGCTAATTCAGGGGTCTCCAATGTGCTGTCTGGGGGCACCAAGACAACACCAGTGGCTAAGTGGTAGAGCATCTGCTTGGTAAGCAGAAGGTCCCAGGTTCAATCCCTGGCATCTCTAAAAAAGGGTCCAGGCAAATAGGCTTGTAAAACCTCAGCTTGAGACCTCGGAGAGCCGCTGCCAGTCTGAGAAGACAATACTGACTTTGATGGACCAAGGGTCTAATTCAGTATAAGGCAGCTTCATATGTTCATATGTTCACCACTCCTGGTATCAACCAAGTGTATTCAGAAAGTAGGCAGGGCTTTTGCCCAGCAAGGGTTCTGATTGGCCAATGGAGATCTGATTGACTGAAGATTTTTTTTAAATGTTGCTTTGGCAGCAACTGCCACCACAGCACAAGGACCGTCACTGTGTGACTGAAGGTGAACTGTGGCAGCCATTTTGTGGCAGCCATTTTGTTGCTGCACAATATGCCTTGTAAGAATTTCAAATGTGTCCCCAGGCTGGGGTTGCCAAGTCCAACTCATGAAACATCTGGGGACTTTAGGGGTGAAGCTAGGAGACTTTGGGGGTGGAGCCAGGAGCAAGGGTGTGACAAGCATAACTGAGTTCCAAAGGGAGTTCTGGCCATCATATTTAAAGGGACCGCACACCTTTTCAATGCCTTCCTTTGATTGGAAATAATGAAGGTTAGTGTCACGGCTGGGGCCGGGTCAGGCAAAGTCCAGAGGCAGTCCGAGGTCTGTAGCCAGTAAGCAGGAGGGTCTGAGGCGCCAAATCCAAATCAGTGTACAAGTATCGCAGGTCCGGGGTCCAGAAGCCGAGGTCAGGGAGTCCAGAAGTCAAAAGCCAAAGTCAGGGAGTCAGGAACCAAAGTCAAGCCGGAGTGGATGCTAGGATGTCAGGGAGATGACTAGTTGCTTCCACAAAGCCTCCTCCCAAAGCCCACAGCTATATAGCCCTCTGCTGGCTGTTGCCCGTTTGGGCTAATTGCTGGCTCAGGGAGGCAGCCAGGATCCTGTCATAACTCAAGCATCCTTGCTCTTAGGAGGGCCAGAATCCTCTCAGAACTCAGGGCTCAGGGAGCGTCTTGCTTGTGAGCGTGCCGCCCTCCTCCGATCCCTGAGGTCCTGCCGGAGGCGGTCACGCACACGAGCCACCCGAGAGGGCGAGGCAGGGGGGCTGGGATCTTCTCCAGCAGGAGGCAGGGGCACTGGTGCAGGTGGCAGGGGCACAGTTTCCTCGTCAGACTCAACTTCCTCTGCAGGGTCCCCAGCACCCATGACAGTTAGGAGCATCTTCTTTGGGGGCTCACAGAATTGGACCCCCTGGTCCAATCTTTTTGAAACTTGATGGGTATTTTGGGGCCGGGCACTGAATGCTATGTGGAAAATTTGGTGCCCCTGACTCACAAAACAGCCTCCCCAGAGCCCCAAATACCCTCAAATCAATTCTCCATTATACCTTTGGGAATCAATTTCCTTAGGGAATAATGGAGTGCCCAGCAGACATCTCCCTCCCCCTCTCCTGCTTTCTGATGACCATGAAGTGGGGGAGGACCTCCAAACCGGGGATTGGCAACCCTACCCCAGGCTCAGAAATGTTGAGGACCCATGGTCAATACTCCCTCTCAGCTGAGCAAAAATTCTACTTCATGAGCTACTGGCATTAAAGTTGTGAACCACTGCATGAATTTGTTTGCTGTGGGGCCCTTTTTCCTGAGCTCAGACAAAAATGTGTGAGCTGGAGGCTAAAAAACTGTAAGCTAGCTCACACTAACTCAGTTTAGAGGGAACACTGACCCTGGTTTAATTCCTAAGGGATTACCCAGAGGTAGGTGGAAAATCCATAGGATTGTAACCCTAAAGGTACCATGAGATTGTCATTTTTTTTTAAAAAAAAAATGCTGTGCGTTCGACTTTGAACTCTGGGCACAAAGCAAAGGCTTAATCTCAGTTCATCAATGAAGCTTTCACTAATCGTGTCCTGGATCGTCCAGGATTTAAGAAGATTTTCTTTGCTGTATCAGAACAAAATCCAGCTCGTTCTGCTTTCCAATCAGCCCGCAGGAAAGTCACTCACACGCCTTGCTTGGTAACGGCCGTCAAGTCACTTCAAACTTATGGAGACCCTTTGAATGAAGATCCTCCAACACCTCCTGCCGTTGACAGCCTTCCTCGGGTCTTTCAAACTGAGGGTCCTTGCGGCTTCCTTGACAAAGTCCATCCGTCTCAGATTGGGTCTTCCTCAGAGAGCCAGTTTGGTGTAGTGGTTACACGCCCGGACTCTTAACTGGAAGAACCGGGGTTGATTCTCCACTCCTCCACATACACCTGCGGATGTGACCATTGGTCAGCCACAAGTTCTCTCAATGGTAAATAAAACTGGAACCGGTGTGAAAGTAAACTATATAAGATAACCCCCGGAAGCAGTGAAACTTTCACACAAAGCATGTAAATATGTGTTTTAGTGAAAATTAAACAAAAACAGAACTAAGGAAGACTAAATTTTTTTGAAATTTTCCCACAAAGGCTTAGAGAATGATTGCCTCTTCAAATAGGACTTGATGAAGACGTGGGTGAGGTCTTTCATTCCTTTGTGTTCCACTTGTGACAGCACAGAGAGAATAAGGAACCGCTTTTAAGAGGACTCCTCACGGTTTCGCTTGTTAGTTCTTCCTCAGCCTCTTTCTCCCGACGTTACACAGAGCCACAGCTCTACTCTTTACAACATGGATCGGTGCATGCTCTGCTCTGCTGAGAGAGATCAGAGTAGCATGCTGTAGTACTGCACTGCTGTACTGTTCTACTGTGCTATTCTGTAGTGCCATTCTGCCATATTTCTCTGTTATGTCATCTTGCTGGACCATCCTATATGGCTTGGGACCTGTCTACCTGAAGGACCGTCTTTCCCCGCACGTTCCCCAGAGAGTACTGAGGTCGGGAACACAAAATCTCCTTACTATCCCTGGGCCGAAGGAAGCCCGGTTGAAGTCCACCAGAGAAAGGGCTTTCTCTGTTATGGCCCCTACATGGTGGAATCAGCTGCCGGAAGAGGTGAGGGCCCTGCGGGACCTTGTTCAGTTCCGCAGGGCCTGTAAGACGACCCTCTTCCGGCTAGCCTTTACTTAGCTTGAGAGTTTTACTGTAACTTGCTGGATTCCTTTTATATATAGCTGAAACATTTATGTGTATTAATAACTAGGGTTTTATCTGTTTTATCTGTTTTATCTGTTTTAAATATGGATCCCTTTATATGTGTAATTTTGATGGATCTACTATTGGAAGCCGCCCTGAGCCACTTGTGGGAAGGGCGGGATATAAATCTTAAATAAATAAATAAAAAAAAAAAATCCTGTTGTACTTTACTAAATGTTGTAATGGGTTTTTATTGTGACGCTATTGCAATTTGACTGTGATTTTGTTACTATTTATGATGTGCTCCACTCTGAGCCCCCAAACGGGGGGATGGGCGGGAAATAATAATAGTAGTTAGTAGTGGTGGTGGTGGTGGTAGTCACGTGACATTAAGCAGTACAGGAATTACATCAATTGGATCCTACGTACAATGAAGCTACACACAGCAGAATGGACCACAGTCCTAAATCATTTGTCCAAGCTGCTTTGTAAGGCCATTTTGGACAGTGCAACGCTACTACCAGCACAGAAAAGCCGTCCTCAATAGTTCAGCTTTGCATAGTTTGTGGAAACCCAGGAGACCAGGAGATTCCCTGGCCTTCTCCGGCAGGCCATTCCACAAGCGCGGGCGCCACAACAGAGAAAGCACACACCCGGGTAGTTGATATGATTGCCCATTTGCAGGGTGGGGCCTGCCGAAATGCCCACTGTGTTAGTTAAATGTCGTTAGGCGATTACTTGAACCCTGAACGCAGAACCGAGTGGCAGTACAGAACTTGTAGGGGGATGAGGAAGAGAACTGATTCATGGCAACAAACCCAGCCTCCCACCTCCAGACATAAGAGATGCCATGGCCGATGGCCCATCCAGTTCAACACTCTGGGTCACGCAGTGGCAAAAAAAGAAACAGGTGCCATCAGGAGGTCCACCAGTGGGGCTAGAAGCCCTCCCACTGTGCCCCTCCCAAGCACCAAGAATACAGAGCATCACTGCCCCAGACAGAGAGTTCCGTCTATACCCTGTGGCTAATAGCCACTGATGGACCTCTGCTCCAGATGTTTATCCATTCCCCTCTTGTTGGAATATTCATTTTAAAAATCAGAGGTGACGTGCATGCATAAAGGAGACAAAAGCTTATGCTTGTCAAAAGAAATGAAATTTACTAGTGTAAAACATCAAGGGAAAGGTACTTGGGATATAAGAAAATAAGACAGTGCATTCTACATTACTGACTGCATCCTTACAGCAAAATGGCTACTTCGCTAACTATCGTCTTTGCCTTTCTTGTTCCCAGAGACCATAGAACTGGATGCTGACCTTTTAAGCTTCCATACAAGATCAAAGCATTCTTACACACAAGGTGTTAACTGACCTATACTGGGGTCACATGTCAGACTACTTCCTTCTAGATCTTCCTGGGTTTACAGAAGCCAGTTTCTAATTGGATATAAGCTACAATGCATCATATCCTGTTTTCCAGCAAACAACATGCATTAACCCTATAATGGCTGACACATAAATAACTGATGTTTAATAATAAAATAATTAAATATAAACAAGCTGGAACGGGTCCAGAGGAGGGCGAAGAAGATGGCGAGGGGTCCTATGAGGAAAGGTTGAAGGAGCTGGGCATGTTTAGCCTGGAGAGGAGGCGGCTGAGAGGTGATAGGATCACCATCTTCAAGTATTTGAAGGGCTGTCCTATAGAGGATGGTGTGGAATTGTTTTCTGTGGCCCCAGAAGGTAGGACCAGAACCAGTGGGTTGAAATTATATCAGAAGAGTTTCTGGTTCAACATTAGGAAGAACTTCCTGACTGTGAGCAGGGGTTCCTCAGTGGAACAGGCTTTCTTGGGAGGTGGTGGGCTCTCCTTCCTTGGAGGTTTTTAAACAGAGGCTAGATGGCCATCTGACAGCGATGAAGATCCTGTGAATTTTGGGGGAGGTGTTTGTGAGTTTCCTGCCTTGTGCAGGGGGTTGGACTAGATGACCCTGGAGGTCCCTTCCAGCTCTATGATTCTATGAACTAGAATTCCAACAAGGGCTTTTTTTTTGTTAGACGGAGAACTGCTTTTGGCAGATTTGGCTGTGTCTGGATTCTGTGTTCACTTTTGCTTTGTTAATGGACTTTTGCTTTGTTAATGGACTTATGACGTCGTTTGTCCTTTCGGCTCCTCACTGTGCTGTCAGCTGCCTCCAAGAAGACAAGGTGGGCTATAAATATTTTTACCCAACAAATAAGGCCCGTATCTTGTTTTTGAGTCATGTTTCAGTGAATGAGAGCTGGGCCAGAGTTCTACCAACCTTCTGCAAGAAAAACTCCACCATTCTACACACCGCTTGTGCAGAACAAGCATTAGTGTGGATTGTTCCCCCTAACTGCCCATCTTAAAGCCACTTGCTCGAAGAGAAGGCTCATGCATAGCTTCGCACTCACCACCCCTCTCATAATTCCAAATGTGCCCCCAGGCACCAAAAGGTCGGGGGAGGGGGCTACCTGAAAGGCTGACCATTCCAACAGAATCTTCTTTGAGTCAGAGCTCTGTGGAGTGCCGCTCATGTTTACACTGGAAGCTAAAAACTGAATGCCTTCCTGCCTTTCTCTTGCTTGTAGCTTTGAGTATAAACAGCTCTCCTCTAGAGGGACATTCCTGTGAATCTACCAAGATGCAGGAAAGCTGATTCTGGAACAAATATCTGGAGCAGTGACTCTCAAAAGCTGCACCCCTCTCACAAATTCTGTTAGCCTTTAAGGTGCTCCTGGATTCATAAGAACATAAGAGAAGCCATGTTGGATCAGCCAGTGGCCCATCCAGTCCAACACTCTGTGCCACATAAGAACATAAGAGAAGCCTTGTTGGATCAGGCCAATGGCCCATCTAGTCCAACACTCTGTGTCACATAAGAACATAAAAGAAGCCCTCTTGGATCAGGCCAGTGGCCCCTCCAGTCCAACACACTGTAGCCAAAAAACCCAGGTGCCCTCAAGAGGTCCACCAGTGGGGCCAGGACACTAGAAGCCCTCCCACTGTTGCCCCCCTCAAGCACCCAGAATACAGAGCATCACTGCCCCAGACAGAGAATCCTAATGATAAGCCGTGGCTAAGAGCCACTCTTTTTATACCCTTTTCTACTACTACAGACAAGCGGACTAACACAGCTACAATAATAATCACAGAAAACTAACTAAAACTTTCTAATGGCAGACTAGAATGATGTGTATATGTGTGTTACATGTTTAAATTAAACCTCCTGAGAAACTGATGCCCGCATTTTAAACCCAGAGCTAACATTGCAACAGACTCTTATTTATGGCACTTCACACCTAATGACATAGGCATCAATCTGCTATTCTGACTTATATTGCTCCATTGTTGATGCAGCTCGGTTAACATAAACTAACAATCACCAGAACCCAAATTGTGCTTCTTTTAATCTGCTAACAAACATTTCCATGATTTTGCATACTACCCACTTTCTCTGTATTTAAGACTGTTTGCCATTCCATCCTATTGTCTGATGAAGCGTGCTTCTAGCACACGAAAGCTTCCATTCTGAATGAAACTTGGTCTTAAAGGTGCAGCTGGACTCCTGTTTTGTTCTAACACAACAACCCATTGTGATCTAGAATGAATGTTAGGACAAAGGTTGAGTCCAGGGGCACCTTCAACCAAGTTTGATTTTGGGTCTCAGTTTTTGTGTGCGTGCACACCCCTTCAGACACATGCACACAAAATACATGCACACAAAAGCTGCTGCCCAGAATTCAACCTTGTTGGTCTTGAAGGTGTCCCTCCAGACCAAAGTGGCTGCCCCCCTGGATCTAGAATAAATGCCGTTAGTCTTTAAGGCACTACTGAGCACCTACATAATGTTCGTGGGGGCATGCAGCACTCTATTATACAGCCTACTAAACAGAGGGTCAGATTTCCGTTTCAGTTCAGTTTCAGTTTATTTCAATTTATATCCCGCCCTTCCCACCGAAGCGGCTCGGGGCGGCTCACAACACAAGATCGAACATTTTGGTTTTAAAAAATACATCGATTTGCAACAATTAAAACAGTCAAATAATAAACCAAATAAAACAGCCATCTGTCAGAATACTGTCAGATTTGAAACGGAGGCGGGGTTTATTTTGTACCTCTTGTACCCTCAGTAACCCAAACAACCTTTAGTTTTCCAGAACTCATACATATGACCAAATTAGGTTTTACACTTAATTTACACTTAATTACACAAATTAGAACCAGTTTGGTGTAGTGGTTAAGTGTGCGGACTCTTATCTGGGAGAACCGGGTTTGATTCCCCACTCCTCCACTTGCAGCTGCTGGAATGGCCTTGGGTCAGCCAGAGCTCTCTTATCTGGGAGAACCAGGTTGGATTCCCCACTCCTCCACTTGCACCTGCTGGAAAGGCCTTGGGTCAGCCAGAGCTCTCTAATCTGGGAGAACCGGGTTGGATTCCCCACTCCTCCACTCGCAGCTGCTGGAATGGCCTTGGGTCAGCCAGAGCTCTCTTATCTGGGAGAACCGGGTTTGATTCCCCACTCCTCCACTTGCACCTGCTGGAATGGCCTTGGGTCAGCCAGAGCTCTCTAATCTGGGAGAACCGGGTTGGATTCCCCACTCCTCCACTTGCAGCTGCTGGAATGGCCTTGGGTCAGCCAGAGCTCTCTTATCTGGGAGAACGGGGCTGGATTCCCCACTCCTCCACTTGCACCTCCTAGCATGGCCTTGGGGCAGCCATAGCTCTGGCAGAGGTTGTCCTTGAAAGGACAGCTGCTGTGAGAGCTCTCTCAGCCCCACCCATCTCACAGGGGGGTCTGTTGTGGGGGAAGAAGGGAAAGGAGATTGTGAGCCAGTCTGAGACTCTTTGGAGTGGAGGGCAGGATATAAATCCAATATCATCATCCTCATCACTAGGTAATTACACTTAAGTTTCCTCTCCGGTCAGAAGGCTAAGAAGCACATATGCAGAAAGGCAAAACAATTAGATAACATTAGTACAATTTCAGAAAACAGTTAGAAAGTTATACAGTTAGAATTCACATGAACTTTACCCAATTCTTAGAGTCAAAAATCTATTTTATACTCTAATACCCGCTAAAAGAATTAATTCTATGAAAGCCTAAGTCCCATTCTATATTAGAGTTATATTCTATGTTTGAGGATTTGGCAGCAACTCTATGGCAAGAGGCTAAATGCATGGCTTGAAAGCAACAAGGGTTGTTCATTTCATGGCTTGACCAGCAGAGAGACCCCACCTCTAGTGCAGGCAGCCCCCTTATTCTAAATGCTCTGCTGACCCTTGAAATGCAAAGTCCCCAGCACCTGCCTCTCTCCAAGTCAAGACAAGCAGTCCCATCCCCAGGACCAGGTACCCCTTTCCCACCTTCAGAGATATACAACAAGAGAATCAAGGATGGTTCAGACAACTTCAGGGGAAAGGGAACATGAAGGGAAGAGGGAAGGAATTAAGCAGCTGTGTGAAGGAAGGTAAATACATGACTGTGAGGGGGGAGGTGTTTTGGGTTCTGGCTTTCAGGAGAAAAGATGGCTGAAGGGATGTGGCTGGAGGAATGAACTGCCCAAGGAGGTCAGGAGGGAACCCACAGTGCGAAATACAGAAATGTTCTGAAGGGTATTTTTTGTAACAAGATTAGAACTGTAGCAGAATGACACAATCCAGGAGGTCGATTTATAAGGGGATGTGATTGTCGTCTACTACAGTGATTACGGCGGGTATTATCAATTTATAAAAGGGCGTGATTGTCGTCTATGGTAATTAGGATCGTAGTTACTATCAATTTATAAGGGGATATGACTGTAGACTACTTCAACTATTATTGTTCGTATAAAGGTATAAGGAAATAAGATTGTCGTTTGCTGTGATTATTATTGAGCCTGCTTCAGTGGGGAGGGTGGGATATGAATCCAATAAATCTATCAATCTAAATCTGTTGTAGATGTGATCAATGTATAAATGATTGGGGCTGCAGTCTACCGCAACGATTATTGTAGATATTATAGTCCACGGAAATTATTATTGCATTTACTAACAATTTATAAGGGAATATGACTGTAGTCTCCTGCAACGATTATCGTAGGTTTAGATTTATAAGGGGTTATTATTGTAGGTGTGATCAGTTTATAACGGAATGTGATTGTAGTCTCCTGCAATGATTATTGTAGGTGTTAACGATTCATAAAAGAATATTCTTGTAGTCGATGGCAATAGTTACAAAAATTTATAAGAGAATATAACCGCAGTCTACTTCAACGGTTATTGTTGGCATAAATGTATAAAGGAACAAGATTGTAGTTTACTGTGAGTATTATTGTAGATGTGATGAATGTAGGTTAGGTTGATTTGATTTATATCCCACCCTCCCCCCCACCCCACCCAAGCAGGTTGACTCACAGTTCACAATGGAACAACAATAAAACATTGAGTTAAACATTAAGCTAAACAATTAAGTTAAAACAATTCAAGTGCTCATTTCGATACAATTTAAAGACGGCATTCAGTGGTCTTAAAACATCCACTCAGTTCTAATATCTAATATTTATAAGGGATTGTGATTGTAGTTTACTGCAACTATTATTGTAGGCATTATGTTATAGTCCACAGTAATTATTATTGTCATTACTATCCATTTATATTTGTGGTCTCCTACGATGGCCATGGGGTCACGAAGAGTCGGACTCGACTGTGCGACTGAACAACAACAACAATGATTATTGTAGGTATTAACAATTTATAAGAAAGGGATATTATTGCAGTCTATGGTAACGATCAATTTACAAGGGAATAAGACTGCATCAATTGATGGAGGTATAAATTTATAACAAAACTTGATTGTAGTAGTATAGTTTAATACGGTAAAAGACCAATCAGAAAGGATATACATTCTAGATACAAACATACAACATGATTGTAGTTTACTGTGATAATTATTGTAGGTGTGATGAATTCATAAGGGATTGTGATTGTCGCCTACTGCGATGATTATTGTAGGTATTATGTTATAGTCCACGGAAATTATTATTGCAGTTACTATCGATTTATAAGAGAATGTGATTGTAGTCTACTGCAAGGATTGAGGTGGGTTGGGGCATCGGAAGAAGCGTGCCTACACACAAAAACTTCTACCCAGAATTAAACTTCGTTGGTCTTAAAGGGACCCCCCCGGACTCAAACTTTGCAATGATTGTTGTAGGTATTATCCATCTTTGACTTCACTGTGTGTCCCTTCCCTTGTCTTGCCACTTTTTGCATCGTTCATAGCACGCTTGGTCGTAGAGAGTTTGTGGCTTGTTTGTGTGGCTTTCTGAATCAGTTGTCCCAGTCCTCTTTGCATTGTTCATTGGCTGTGTTGTCCTTTCCTCAATAGATTATGTTCCTGTGCAAACAGCGCCCTCGAAACAGCGCCCCCACATGCTATTAGAATGCTATTACTACTTCAATGTAAGACATCGCATTTTATCACCAATTCTTAGTAGCATTTCAGATTTACCTGATAAGCACAAATTGCTTTTTGCTGTTAAATAACACCGCTGACAATATTACTGGAATTGTGGCAAAGTCCCTCCAAACTGCTCTATTTATACATAGTACTCTGGTAAACTACGCTATTTGACGATAATTTAACTAATAACTCATTTTAGAGGGGAGTCGAAATATGGAAATATGTTTTTTTACGCGTTCATGCTTCATCTCTGCATTTTTTCCCTCCTACTCTTATCTATGCCGATGCCTTTTATAATGCCAATAAAGGCAATTGCTGCGCGTGTGTGGTTGCGTTGTCTGTCTTTACACCTTGTACCCCACAGCTGGGTCTTAGCGAGAAAAGCAGGCCATAAATGAAGTACAGAAATACATGCAAAGGAAATTGCAGTGGAGAGTGTTGGATGTTAGCAGGTCTCCTATCCTAGGAGGGGCATAAAAGGCGGTCGTTTGGAGAGGACCTGTCTTGTTTCAAAATTTGCTACCGGAGCAAAAAGCTGCCTCCTCTCGAACAGCCCTTGCAGAGACCCTCCCAACAACTGGGGGGGCCTTTCTTTGAAAGGACCCAAAGTTGTCCGGCAAGGGGGGGGAGGGGGCCGCAGGCTTCCAGACAAGGGGCCTTCCCACTTTCGGCGATTGTGTCTTTTGTACGTATTTTAAAGTGCTGAGGATGTCAAAGTGAAAAACAACAACAACAAATCCAGCTGATAGATGGGGGGGGGCAGCCGTGTTGGTCTGAAGCAACAGAACAAAGTGGGAGTCCAGTGGCACCTTTAAGACCAGCCAAGGTCTATTCAGAATGGAAGCTTTCGTGGGCTCGAAGCACACTTCTACAGACAAGGAAAAACCCCGCAGTTTTTAATTGAAACTCTTGAGAGCAGCGTGTGTGAGCATGGGCCCGGAAAGTTCTCCTTATGGCCAGGGGAAATGATTTCACCCGAATATTATCGGAGAGACTTCGACCAGTTTCGCACTAGACCTTGAATCCTGGTTTAGCCCTTTATCCAAGCTGACATTCTACACTCAAAGCAGAGAATCACAGAGTTGGTTTCTGTGATTCTCTGATTCTAGCGTAGAATGTCAATTTGGGGACAGGGCTAAACCAGAATTAAAGGTCTCGGGCGAAATCGGTCCTGGTTTCAGGGGCGGCGGCTCCTTGGCGAGAGAAGGGGGGCGGGATCTTAAGATGATCGGGTTTCCTTGGCCCGGTTGGCCTCTTTCAGCACCCGGACTCCATTTGCGAGGCGAGCAGGGGATTTCCCGAAATGCCCTCCTCCCTCCCCCGCACTACGCGACGGATCCCGGAGCTGCCCCCCCCCCCCCCCCCGCCCAGGCCCCTTTCCTCCCCGGCTTCGCCAAAAGACCAGCTTCATAATTTGGTAACCAAGAGCTCTTTAACGGGAGAGGAAAGCCATTTGGATTCTTCTTCTTCCCAAAAGGCTGCACCAAACCGAGGCTGTTTCTCAAAGGTCCCTCAAAGGTGGAGGAAGGAAAGGAAACAGGAAGGAAGGAAGGAAGGAAGGAAGGAAGGAAGGAAGGAAGGAAGGAAGGAAGGTAGGAAGGAGAGAGAGAGAAAGAAAGAAAGAAAGAAAGAAAGAAAGAAAGAAAGGAAGGAAGGAAGGAAGAAAGGAAGAAAGGAAGAAAGGAAGAAAGAAAGAAAGAAAGAAAGAAAGAAAGAAAGAAGAGAAAAATAGAGAAAAAAGAAAAGGAAGGAGAGAGAGAGAGAGAAAGAAAGAAAGAAAGAAAGAAAGAAAGAAAGAAAGAAAGAAAGAAAGAAAAGAAGGAAGGAGAGAGAGAGAGAAAGAAAGAAAGAAAGAAAGAAGAGAAAATAGAGAAAAAAGAAAAGAAGGAAGGAGAGAGAGAGAAAGGAAGGAATGAAGGAAGGAGAGAAAGAAAAAAGAAAGAAAAGAGAGAAAAGAGAGAAAAAGAAAAGAAGGAAGGAGAGAGAGAGAGAGAAAGAAAGAAAGAAAGAAAGAAAGAAAGAAAAGAAGGAAGGAGAGAAAGAAGAAAGAAAGAAAGAAAGAAAGAAAGAAAGAAAGAAAGAAAGAAAGAAAGAAAGAAAGAAGAAAGAAAGAAAGAAAGAAAGAAAGAAAGAAAGAAAAGAAAGAAAGAAAGAAAGAAAGAAAGATAGATTATTTTTGGGGAGCGGGGCTACTCTGGAGTAATATATATATAAGCCACGTAATAGTTTTTATTAGAACTGCCCAAAACGAGGCAACGCAGTGCTCAGGCTTTCGGGCTTCCCAAAATGCTTCATCAGGCTGGATATTTAAAAAAAAAAAAAACAGACGCCG
This sequence comes from Heteronotia binoei, assembly GCF_032191835.1. Taxonomy (NCBI): domain Eukaryota; kingdom Metazoa; phylum Chordata; class Lepidosauria; order Squamata; family Gekkonidae; genus Heteronotia; species Heteronotia binoei. The sequence goes on along the minus strand of NC_083231.1, from coordinate 123,451,262 downwards.
TGCAGCTTCCCTCCCGGGGGCTCTACCTTGCGAGGGGGAGGGGGAGACATTCGAGCAGCTGCTTACGTAACCTTTCCAAAGGGATGCCTCCCTTTCGTTTCACTTCTTTCCAGAGGTCAAGAAAGCCCATCATTTTGTTCTCCCCTCCTCCCTTTGCCTTCCTCTTTTTATTACCATTATATATTTATTTATTTATTATTATTATTTTAAAAAATCCGGGCTGATGAAGCAGAAGATCTCGATCGGAGGCCAGGAGCACTTTAGAGGTTTCGGCGAGTCCCAGTTCCCTTCCTCAGCCTCTTGAAGAGGCTGAGAAAACGCGACATTGCTGTGCCCTTTTGGTCAGCCGTCGGAGGTGATTCTTGTCGTTTCCGGATTCTGTTTTGGATCCCTTTCGGGGCGGGGCGGGGGAGCCGCGTCGGTCTGCAGTCCAAGGGTCAGGCTCGAGTCTGATATAAATGAAAGACCAACCAGATTCCCAGAGTATAAAATGCAACCTAGAGCTCCAAGCAACGAAGAGATCTTTTACTACTGGAAACTTTGCACCTGGGAACCTGGTTGGTCTTTAAGACGCTGCCCCTTTTGCGGACCTGTTTCGTTTGCTGGTTCGCGTTATTTACGGTCCTCCTTCCTCTAATTTCACACGTTGCATCCTGCACCCTCCGCGCGCTTTAGCAGTCGTTCGCAAATAGATTTTCATATTTTGCACGGGAAAAATCCAGCTGCAAAGGATTGCTAAAGCACATTGAAAGTGCGTTAGCCAACGCGTGTGGAATTTGCCTTGGCCTCAACAACCGGGAGCCGGTGGGGCCGATTTCTTTAGCCTAGGAGGTATTCCAAGGCCAGAAAGACAGACAGACCTGAACTTGACAGACAGGCTTGACCTTCCCTCGAGAATCCGCTCAGCCTCCCCCCCCCCGCGCAGCTTTCAAGGCGGCTCCTCATGAGCCAGAGGGCTGTGGATCGGGGCCTCACCCCCGAGGCCTTCCTGACAGCCCGACCTCAAAGCCACGGTTTCCTTGCCGTGGGGCTCGTGCAGGCGAAGGACGCTGCGGGTTTGGAGCCCTGGACGCAGCCTACGGGGCCTGACTCGACTCCCACCAGGGACAAAGCCGGCCGTGTGAACCCAAGGACACGGATCGACTCCCACCCGTAGGCCCTCCGCGCTTGCCCACCGGAGCCGCCGAAAGTCCTCTTGCGAGGAGACGGGCGCCAGGCGGGGGGGATCAGACCGCCAGGCCCGCGCGGCGTCTTAGCCTTTCTCTCCGCGCCCCAAACTGAGGATTCTGCTTTGCGCGCTCTCTCTCTCTCTCTCACACACACACACCCACAACCACACACAAACAGTGACACGAGAGAGGGAGGGAGGGAGGGAAGGCCCAGGCACAGAGATGGATTCTCGGATCTCATCCAAACACAGCGACAGCAAATCTTGGGCTACTGTTTCCAACCAAACAGGTCCCAGCTCAGCCTCACTTCCTTTGTCCTCTTCCCTTCCGCTGAGAGTAAAGGTTTCCTTCCTTCCTTCCTTCCTTCCTTCCTTCCTTCCTTCCTTCCTTCCTTCCTTCCTTCCTTCCTTCCTTCCTTCCTTCCTGGAGTAGCGGGGCAGGGGACGCTGGCGGGCCCCTGCCTCTCGGCCGGTTTCTTTCCGATTGTTTGATGGTGGTGGTTGGGGGAAACTGGAATTAAGCGCAGGAGGCAGGGGCGCGCGCAGAGAGGCCGGTTCGATCGTCCAGGACCCTCAAATATTCCCGCCCCCCCGATTTTTTTTAAAAAAAACCCACAGCTGTCGTGTGGCGAAGCCCCCCCCCCCCAAACAAATGAAACTGATTTCGCAAAATAGCTAGATCCGAGTCCGAGGGCATCTGGCGAAGGGGACGGAGCGTTCCAATGGATCTGCGCTATAGCAGAACAACGCTGGCTCAGCGGCTCAAATAATATTTTCCATGGGTCTGGTTTGTCCCTCTTCTTCTCATAGGCCTGCTTAACTTCAAGTCTGCTCTCCCTCCCCCCCCTCCTCTTCTTATTTATTTTTTATTTCTTAATCCAGACAGATGAAGATCTCCATTGTGTCGGGCAGCGGCCGCCTTAAAAACGAACAAGCTTCCCGGCGTTTGAGCTTCCCAGAGTCAAAGTTCCCGCGGTCTGATAATACTCCATTCTTCGATTTTGGGCAAAAAAAAAAAAAAATTACTTTTGTGCCTCAGGTTTAAACAAACCAGCAACGGGGCGGGGAGGGGGAGGGGGGGGGAAATCCACTTCAAACTTGTGCAGATTTTGCAATGAGAAAACTGCCCGTGCTTTTAGACGCTGGCGAATCTCATCTTTTTGCAAAGGCGAAATGGGCCAGAACAGAACAAAGTTTGACTCCAGCGAGACCTTGGAAGACCAACGAAGTTTTATTTGCGGGATAAACTTTCGTGTGCCCGCCCTCTTCTTCTTTAGATCCTGTTAAATGCGCCAGTCAGTGGTTTATGATAGACTGGGGTGGGGGGGGGGGGGGAGGGAATGTTGAAAATTGCTGTTTTGTCATCTTTCTTTTCTGGATTTTGTCCCCACGTTGCGGTTGTGCAAAAAAAAAAAAAAATGCTGACAAACTAGCAGTATATTTATTGGACGTTTAACATTGTTTGCTTTAATTCTAAATAAAAGTTTATATTTTTTTAAAAAAGAATCGGGCTGATTAAAATTATTACTGTTGCGGCCGAATCAACTCCGCTGAAATGCACGGGACCGTGTAGACTCGCCTTCTCTTTAGACGCACCGAGCCAGTTTGGTGGAGTGGTTAAGTGCGCGGGTTTGATTCCCCACTTCTCCACTTGCACCTGCTGGAATGGCCTTGGGTCAGCCATAGTTCTCGCAGGAGTTGTCCTCGAAAGGGCAGCTTTTGAGGGAGGTCTCTCAGCCCCACCCACCTCTGTTGTGGGGGTGGGGGGGTGGAGGTAAAGGAGATTGTGAGCCACTCTGAGATTCAGAGTATAGGGCGGGACATATATCCAGTATCTTCAAATCCAGCATATTCTTCATAAATCAAGGAGGTCAGGGTATTTGCCGGAATTTGCTGCAGCTCCGTGCTAAACTGCTCGGGCGTCTACTTGGCAGGCAGACTGCAGAAGGTCCCCGGTTCAATCCCCAGTGAAAAAGGACCAGGCGGGAAGTGATGGGAAAGAGCCGCTGCCAGTCTGAGCAGCGGACAAGACCGGCCTTGAAAGACCCCAGGGGTCTGATTCAGTAGAAGGCAGCTTCACCTAAGAACGTAAGAGAAGCCATGTTGGATCAGGCCAATGGCCCCTCCAGTCCAACACTCTGTGTCACATAAGAACATAAGAGAAGCCATGTTGGATCAGGCCAATGGCCCCTCCAGTCCAACACTCTGGGTCACAGAAGAACGTAAGAGAAGCCATGTTGGATCAGGCCAATGGCCCCTCCAGTCCAACACTCTGGGTCACACAGTGGTCAAAAAACCCAATAGCCATCAGGAGGTCCACCAGTGGGGCTAGAAGCCCTCCCACTGTGCCCCTCCCAAGCACCAAGAATACAGAGCATCCGTGCCCCAGACAGAGAGTTCCAACAATACGCTGTGGCTAAGAGCCACTGATGGACCTCTGCTCCAGATGTTGATCCAATCCCCTCTTGAAGCTGGCTATGCTTGTAGCCGCCGCCACCTCCTGTGGCAGTGAATTCCACACGTTAATCACCCTTTGGGTGAAGAAGTCCTTCCTTTTATCCGTTCTAACCCGACTGCTCGGCAATTTCATGGAATGCCCACGAGTTCTTGTATGGTGAGAAAGGCAGAAAAGGACTTCTTTCTCTGCCTTCTCTGTCCCATGCAGAATCTTGGAAACCTCTCTCCTGTCACCCCGCAGTCGACGTTTCTGTGTCCGCCGAGGGCTCCACGCCAAAGGCAGCAGCTGAGATCGTGGGTCGCTGCCTGGAACACGAGGGCGCGAAATGCATGGGACCGTGTAGACGCCCCTTCTCTTTAGACGCACTCTTTAGCAATTTTGATGTTACCTTCAAGCCGGGCGGAGCGCCTAAGCAGATGGGTGACGCGGGAGGCGGTTTCCGGAGTCACAGTTCACTTTTTCAGATAACGCTGAACGTGTAAATCGCAGCCCACGTGTAGCCCGGTACTGGCTCTCAGTTTCGTTTGCGAAGGGAAACTGGGTTGGCTCTTTCTCACAAACGGATGCCGGCGTGTACAGGCGGAGGGTGCCTTCCGGGCAACGTGTGAAAAGGGCTCCCGTGCTCTCCTATCCCCGTGAAGAGTCATGCTTCCATTTCCCCACATCTCTGAGAGCCAGTTTGGGGTCGTGGTGGAGTGAGAGGACTCTTAGCTGGGAGAAGCGGGTTTGATTCCCCACTCCTCCACTTGCAGCTGCTGGGATGGCCTCGGGTCAGCCAGAGCTCTCGCAGGAGTTGTCCTTGAAAGGGCAGCTGCTGTGGAAGCCCTCTCAGCCCCACCCACCTCACAGGGTGTCTGCTGTGGGGGGAGAAGATGTAGGGAATTGTAAGCCGCTCTGAGTCTCTGATTCAGAGAGAAGGGCGGGGTATAAATCTTCTTCTTCTTCTTGGCGATTCTCTGTCTCTGTTGATCCGGAAGCGGTGTCTCCACCAGCCTTTCCTGATTTGGAGGACTGGGCTCGTGTCCCAGCTGGGATTCCCAAGGAAGGCTGGGGACTGTGGGAAACTTCTCCCCCGATGTCTGACGGTTCTCTGGACCGACACGCTGCGCCTAACTCGGCCCCCCGCCTCAGAAAACAGGCCGCTGGGTTGGGTGACCTCAGTTGCTGCGGAGTCAGGCCGCCGGTCCCGGCTTCCTCGGCTTGGCTAGGCTGGAGACGGGGACCGAGGGATCCCTTCGGGCTGAGCTTCCGAGCCCGGTGGTGGAAGTAAGGGTGTGTGGGGGGGAGAGAGACAGAGAGACAGAAACAGAGAGGCACAGAGAGAGAGAGACACACAGAGAGAGAGACTGAGAGAGAAACAGAGCGACAGAGACAGAAGCAGAGAGACAGAGACAGAAAGAGACAGAGAGAAAGACAGAGAGAGAGAAACAGAGAGAAATACAGTGAGAGAGAGAGAGAGACGGAGAGAGACAGAAACAGAGAGAGAGAGAGAGAGAAGCAGAGAGAGAGACAGAGAGAGAAAGAGACATAGAGAGAAAGAGACAGAGAGAAAGACAGAGAGACAGAGAGAGAGAAACAGAGAGAAATACAAAGAGAGAGAGAGAGACGGAGAGAGAGACAGAGACAGAAGCAGAGAGAGAGACAGAGAGAGAAAGAGACAGAGAGAAACACAGAGAGACAGAGAGAAACAGAGAGAAATACACAGAGAGACAGAGGGAGAGAGAGACGGAGAGAGACAGAAACAGAGAGAGAGACAGAGAGAAAGACAAAGAGACAGAGAGAGAGAAACAGAGAGAGAGACACAGAGAGAGAGAGACAGAAAGAGAGACAGAGACAGAAGCAGAGAGAGAGAAACAGAGAGAGACAGAGAGAGAGACGGAGAGAGAGACAGAGAGAGAGATGGAGAGAGGGACAGAGAGCGACAGAGAGAGAGACAGAGAAAAGAAACAGAGAAAGACAGGGAGAGACAGAGAGAGAGAGCGACAGAGACAGAGACAGAAGCAGAGAGAGAGAGAAATTCCTATGCTAGCTCCAAGGTTGCTCCTGCATTCCAGCGCCTCTTCATCTTGGCCTCGGTCCTCTCTAGGAGGCGTTTGGAGCATTTCTTCTTAAAATGCCCCCCCCCGAAAAAAGCAGGAGGCTGAACTGCGGGGGGGGGGGCAAATGCCGAAGTGCCCGGTGGCACCAGGAAGACGACCGCGTTGCTGGCAGCGGCAGCTCTGTCGCCTGCAGGGCGGGTGGTGACCGCTCGGTCAGTGGAGAAAAGGGCGGTAGTGTATAGGGAGACACACACACACACACACACACCCGGCCTGGCTCCGGTCCCCGCGGCTATTTGGAGTCTGTCTGATGCCCCAGGACGGTCTGCCGCCCTCCCTTCCTTCGAAGCAGAGAAAAGGGCGAATTGGGCCTTGTCGGATATTCTTCGAGAAAAGAATCGAGCGGAGTTTCAAATGAGCAGCGCAGCAGAACATATGCGGAGAGCCCGCGCGTGTTTAGAAGAATATGGTTGCTTTAGTTAAAACTACAAGGGGAGGGAAAACTGGGAAGAAAAATAGCAGCCACGAATTTCTACATCTTTACAGCTAGAGAACAAATCTAGGAATGGCCTCTCTTCTCCCAACTTAGACAAAGGGAGGAAGAGAACCACAAAATGCAGAAGAGCCAACAAATCGATTTCCAGTCACAGCACGCAGTTCCAGGTGGTTAAAGTAAGAAGGTAAGAATGTCCTACAGACATTCTCTCTTTAACTCACAGGCAATGTCCAAGCGGGAGATTCGGATAGCCAAAGATAAATTATTTCGAACTTTCGCTTCGCTGAGGAAGAAACCCGCCCTAAATTTGTCAAACGGTTTCTAAAACCATTAAGTCGATTGGGGAGGAGGGGCAGGAGGCCACGTCCTCCCCACCTCTTCCAGGTGAGAGGTTTCCCTGCCATCTTGGAAAAGAAAACGGTGTTCCCACTCAACGCCCCCCCTCCCCTCTCTTCTAACTCTAGAAGTAAACGTCGAGGTAGTTCCCTGTGCAAACACCAGTCGTTTTCTAACTCTAGAAAGATTACAAGCGGGCAGCCTTGTTGGTCTGAAGCAGCTGGACAAAGCAAGTCCAGTTGCACCTTTAAGACCAACCAATTTTTATTGAGAACGTGTAAGCTTTGCTCACTGTGCTGGAGTCCTCGTCTGATGACGTGTGCTTAAGATAAGCGCATGAAAGTTTACGTTCTAACTAAAAGTGAGTTGGTCTTAAAGGTGGCGCTTGACTCCTAAGAACATAAGAGAAGCCCTGTTGGATCGGGCCAGTGGCCCATCCAGTCCAACACTCTGTGTCACAGAAGAACATAAGAGAAGCCCTGTTGGATCAGGCCAGTGGCCCATCCAGACCAACATTCTGTGTCACATAAGAACATAAGAGAAGCCCTGTTGGATCAGGCCAGTGGCCCATCCAGTCCAACACCCTGTGTCACATAAGAACATAAGAGAAGCCCTGTTGGATCGGGCCAGTGGCCCATCCAGTCCAACACTCTGTGTCACATAAGAACATAATAAGAGAAGCCATGTTGGATCAGGCCAGTGGCCCATCCAGTCCAACACTCTGTGTCACATAAGAACATAATAAGAGAAGCCATGTTGGATCAGGCCAGTGGCCCATCCAGTCCAACACTCTGTGTCACATAAGAACATAAGAGAAGCCCTGTTGGATCAGGCCAGTGGCCCATCCAGTCCAACACTCTGTGCCACATAAGAACATAAGAGAAGCCATGTTGGATCAGGCCAATGGCCCATCCAGTCCAACACTCTGTGTCACATAAGAACATAAGAGAAGCCCTGTTGGATCAGGCCAGTGGCCCATCCAGTCCAACACTCTGTGTCACATAAGAGAAGCCATGTTGGATCAGGCCAGTGGCCCATCCAGTCCAACACTCTGTGTCACATAAGAACATAATAAGAGAAGCCATGTTGGATCAGGCCAGTGGCCCATCCAGTCCAACACTCTGTGTCACATAAGAACATAAGAGAAGCCATGTTGGATCAGGCCAGTGGCCCATCCAGTCCAACACTCTGTGTCACATAAGAACATAATAAGAGAAGCCATGTTGGATCAGGCCAGTGGCCCATCCAGTCCAACACTTTGTGTCACAGAAGAACATAAGAGAAGCCCTGTTGGATCAGGCCACTGGCCCATCCAGTCCAACACTCTGTGTCACAGAAGAACATAAGAGAAGCCCTGTTGGATCAGGCCACTGGCCCATCCAGTCCAACACTCTGTGTCACATAAGAACATAAGAGAAGCCCTGTTGGATCAGGCCACTGGCCCATCCAGTCCAACACTCTATGTCACAGAAGAACATAAGAGAAGCCCTGTTGGATCAGGCCAGTGGCCCATCCAGTCCAACACTCTGTGTCACATAAGAACATAAGAGAAGCCCTGTTGGATCAGGCCAGTGGCCCATCCAGTCCAACACTCTGTGTCACATAAGAACATAAGAGAAGCCATGTTGGATCAGGCCAATGGCCCATCCAGTCCAACACTCTGTGTCACATAAGAACATAAGAGAAGCCCTGTTGGATCAGGCCAGTGGCCCATCCAGTCCAACACTCTGTGTCACATAAGAACATAAGAGAAGCCCTGTTAGATCAGGCCAATGGTCCATCCAGTCCAACACTCTGTGTCACACAGTGGCCAAAATATGTGTGTGTATACACACACACACATATACTGTGGCTAATAGCCACTGATGGACCTCTGCTGCATATTTTTATCCAAACCCCTCTTGAAGTTGTCTATGCTTGTAGCCGCCACCACCTCCTGTGGCAGTGAATTCCACTGTTAATCGCCCTTTGTGTTAATCGCCCTTTGGGTGAAGAAGGACTTCCTTTCTTATGTTCTTATTTCTTATGTTCTCTCTCTCTCTCTGTCTCCCTCTTTGCTTCTGCCTCTGTCGCTCTCTGTCTCTGTTTCCGTCTCTCCTTGTTTGTTTAACACTAGAAAGAAAAAAGGAAAAGGTCCCCTGGGCAAGCACCAGTCGTTTCCGACTCTGAGGTGACGTTGCTTTCACAACGTTTCCACGGCAGACTTTTTTTACGGGGTGGTTTGCCCTTGCCTTCCCCAGTCCTCTCCGCTTCCCCCCCCCCGACTCATTTGACCGACCTCGGAAGGATGGAAGGCTGAGTAAACCTCGAGCCGGCTTGCTGAACCCAGCTTCCGCTGGGATTGAACTCAGGTCGTGACTCGTGAGCAGAGGGCTCCGACTGCAGGACTGCAGCTTTGCCACTCCGCGCCACGGGGCTCTTTAACTCTAGAAACGAAACCCCAAAAGCGAACGGATCTTTTTTTTTGCTCTCCTTCGAGAGAGGGGGAAGAAACCCGGCCGCCGTTCTCTGGGGCAATGCCCAGCCCAGGCCTTGTGGAAGGGAAAGCGCCTCCCTGGATCTGGACCCTAGAAGATGCCCCCTCCCCCCATGAAGGCGCCTGGAGACTTTCCCCTTCGAACCCGCAGCCGGGGCTGGAACACTTTTCCTTTTACTCCTCGGAAGACACCGTCGAATCCCCGGGTGCTGCTAGACGGAGAAGGAAGCGCTTGCCAGAGGCTCTTTCCGGGCCCAAACCGGATTCCCGCGGATTTCGACTATTCTCCCTGAAACCAGGGAAATCCACTTTCAGAACTGAACCGGCCACGATCCTGCCGGGAAAGTTTCCTGGCTTCACCGGAATGAATTCCGTTTTGCCAGGAGACCTTCCCGGGGCTTCGCTCCTGGGGTCGCCGCTCCCCCCACTCAAAATAGACCTTTTCCTCTTTAGAAATGGCTCCAGTCTCCCGCCCTTCCGAAGAGTTCCCTCTACGGAGACCTCGGGCGACAAGAGGAAGGGCGAGCGCCGAGGAGGGGAGGGGGGGGGAGGAGAGAAAGAAACGTGACCCGGATTATTTCCAGAAGGAAATTCTTGCCCGGATTTCGGAAATGAAGAACCGAAATACAGATCTATACAGCCGGGCGTTCACAAAGCCTTCGAGGGAAGTTTAATGTTGACATACACGCATAGACTATCTATCTATCTATCTATCTATCTATCTATCTATCTATCTATCTATCTATCTATCTATCTATCTATCTATCTATCTATCTATCTATCTATCTATCTATCTATCTGTCTGTCTGTCTGTCTGTCTGTCTGTCTGTCTGTCTGTCTGTCTGTCTGTCTGTCTGTCTGTCTGTCTGTCTGTCTGTCTATTATCTATCATAATGTGGGTTAATAGATCGTCTATCTATCTATCTATCTATCTATCTATCTATCTATCTATCTATCTATCTATCTATCTATCTATCTATCTATCTCTTACATCATGTATGGGTTAATAGATCATCTCTCTCTCTCTCATCTGTCCGTCCGTCTGTCTGTCTCTCTCCTGGTGATCTGGGCTTTTTAATTCGTTTCGGAAGGTCTATTTTGCGATTCAAACCCTTGCCATCCATTCTCCCCGATTCTCAGTTACCCCCGTGCGAAAGCGTGACAAGTCGAAGCGGCGGCCAAGTGGAGGATTCAGAAGGCTGAATAACAACAGCGTGAGGGTCCCAGGCGCCCCCAAATCGCGCTCCGGCGCACCCCTCCCCGGGAATATTGCGCAGGGCCCCGGGGCTCTCCCCCCCCCCCCCAGCCCCGCCGCAGTCAATCGCCTCCATTTTGTCCGGGCTCCGGGCTGGCGTTAAAATGGAGGCAAGCAAGGCCTCGTTTTCTGGACCCACCACGAGCCGGCCTCTGCAAGCCGCTGGAGAATCCGGATTAGAGCTCTTGCCGAAGGCAGAAGGCGGGCGGCTGGGAGATTTTGCAGAAGAGGCGGTGGAAACCCGCAAGCCCGGCGGGTGGAAAAGCGGCCAGGCCCGGGCCCCAGAGCGCCACGAAGGCCTGGAACCCAGCGGAGCGCCGGAGAGCCGGCTGCGCCCTCAACTGCCGCGGTCTCTGTCTGGCGGGCGCATCGGCTGCAAAAGAGACCGTCTCCAAACGCAGCAAGGGGGCGAACCCCCAAGGCAAGAGCGTGTCCCGCGCAGGTCCCTCCTCGGGGCCCCTTTACTCGGGTGTAAACCAAGGGGGGAAGGCAGGCGTGGCCCTGCTCCCAGCGCTGGTGGCGGCGCCGGTGGGGAGTTTCGGGCGGGCTGGAGGTTCCTGCCGGGTTCTGAAATGCAAAGTCGAAGGGCAGGTTTCGGTGCCAGCCGGGCCGTTTCCCCTCCCGAGAGGAGGCGGCTAGGAAGAAAGCTTTGGGCAGCACGGTCTTTCAGCCAGGATCCGGCCCCGAAGGACTGGAGCCGAAAGGCTGGCCGGCGCTTCTGCTCCAACCCGGCCTTAGCGCTCCAGCCAAACCCGCCTGGTTTTGACCCCGGAGGCCGGCGTACGTTTGGCCCAGGCCCGGGCCACGATCCTGCCACTGGCGGCTCCTGCCGGCTCAAGGGGAACGATTTCCGCGGGGGGTTTGATTCCGGGCGCAAACCCGGAGGGGCGTCGGTCCCTTTGCTTGGAGCCGCTTCCTTCGCGCTCTTCGGGCTCCGTTCGAGGTCAGGGCGACTTTCGGCGTCTTTCTCGCAGGAAAACAACAACAACCTTTTTCTAACGACGGGCCAATGCTATTCGGCGCCCTTCCCCTCCTCCCGCTCTGTTATTACCCTACTTCCGAGTAAGCCGACCAATTCCGCACGAGGCTTTGAATCCTCGTTTCGCCCTGTCCTCAAGCTGACCTTCTACACTCAAATCAGAGAATCATACAGTCGGTTTCTCTGATTCTGTAATTCTAGGCCTAGAATGTCAGTTTGGAGACCGAGTTTTTGTTTTTTTTTGTATTGACATACTCAAATAAGGGCTATTGGCTGTTTATCTTATTACCCAGGGGTGGCCAACGGAAGCTCGCCAGATGTGGGTTTTTTTTGCCTACAACTCCCATCAGCCCCAGCCAGCATGGCCAATGGCTGGGGCTGATGGGAGTTGTAGGCAAAAAAAACATCTGGAGAGCTACCCTTGGCCACCCCTGAGTCATATACTAACTCGTCTTCCACTATATTTTAATATATTCTTCCCCCCCCCCCCCTAATGGCAAACTAGAATGATGTTATAAACTCTTGAGAAACGAATGCCCTCTATTTAAACCCAGGACAAGGCCAGAATGACACCCAGATTTATGGCCCTTCGCACCTATGACATCAAGCTGCCTTTTTTTTGATCACCCTCCACTGTTGTTTCAGCCCAGTTAACAACACGAAACGAACAAACACAGACCCCCAATTTGAGATTCTTTGAACCTGCTAAAAACATTCCTATGGTTCTATATACCAGCTCACTGCCCACTTTCTCTATATTAAGGACTGCCTGCCGTTCCATTTCTGTCTGATGAAGTCTGCTTAGAGCACACGAAAGCTGGCGTTCTGAATAAGACTTCGTTGGTCTTAAAGGTGCCACTTGTCTACTACTTTGTGAAAGCGGTGTTCGTGCTGGGGGTGGGGGGAGGGTAGATTGCCGGAAGGGTGTTTCTGGGTCTCCCCGCGTCCTTCCAATTTATTACACTATTTCTCCGTTTGATCCTAAGTTTGTAGCAGTTTGCACTCTTCGTGTATTTCGTCTGAAGAAGCCTGCATGCGCACGAGAGCTTCCATTCTGAATAAAACTTCGTCGGTCTTCAAGGTGCAACTGGACTCCTCCTTTTTTGTACCTTCCAGACTTAGTTTGCGTGAGACGCGGCGTCTCCCTTCTTCAACTACAGGCCTGGGAACTCGGAGGCTGCTAAAGACAGGAGTTGCTGGCCGAGTTAAGGCGCCTCCGGCTAGGCCCGGCTTCTCCGAAGGTACCCAGAGCCCCGGTCCGAATAAACCCGGGAACCTTGGGGTGCCGCCCACCTCCCCAAGGGGGCAGAGTCCTTGCAACCCCGTGCGCCACCATCTGCTCCGTCTCGGGCTTACCACGAGGCCACCCCAGCAAACTTGGTGCATGCGGGGAGAGCGAAGCGGGCCAGCCTGGGAGGGACAAGCCAGCATCCCTAGAACGATGTGGGAAGCTTGGCGAGGGGGGCTGAGTGGGCGAGAATCTCTTCGAAAAAAACACTTTCTTGGTAGGAACCGAAAGAGAGAGCTTGGGGCCGGGGGAGACCGGAGCAGAGCAGAAATATTTACTGCATATAGCCCAAGGCCTTCACAATGGAAAATTAATTTTAATTAAATTAAATTAAATTTTTAGATTTATATCCCGCCTTTTCCCGCGAGCTGGCTCAGGGCGGCTTACAGCAACAGTTTTAACACTTTCTTGGTCGGTAGGAACCGAAAGAGAGCGCGGAGGGCGGGGGGAGACCAGATCAGAGCAGAAATATTTCCTGTATATAGCCCAAGGCCTTCCCAATGGAAAATGAATTTACCTAAATTAAATTTAATTTACTTTTTAGATTTACATCCCGCCCTTCCCCTCGAGCGGGCTCAGGGCGGCTTACCGCAAAAGTGTAACATGCTGGCAAATTGAACTACAAAACAGCATAAAAGCATACAGCGTAAAAACATGAGGAGGGCACAACATAGCCAGCAGGCGCAAGAAGACATGTCTCCACAACAATGGGACCGCCTTTTCCCATATGTTCCCCAGAAAGCACCGCAGTCAGCGACGCAAAACTTACTCTTATCCCCGGACCAAGGGGATACACAGGCCAGGGCCTTCTCAGTGGCAGCACCAGAAACGTGGAATGCCCTCCCGGAGGCCATAAGGGCCCTGCGGGATCTTTCTCTATTCCGCACGGCCTGCAAAACGGAATTATTTCGGCAGGCCTTCAACACCTAAACCGGGAGAGGATCGTCACCTTGCACCGCGGAGAAACTACTACCATCGTAGCATCACTGCCAGGAAAAAAAAAATAAAGAAGAAGATTCCGGCCTATGCCAAGGTTGAGCAGCACCTAAAAATGCCTGTGAAATGGCTTGATCGTTTTGAAGTACAACTGCAAATGCTTTTTTGAATTGACTTGTCAGCCGCCCCGAGTCCGCTTGCGGAGAGGGCGGGATATGAGACCGAAGCAATAAACGAGACAAACCTCGAGGCAGACGCCCGGGTGCAGAGCGCAGCCGCAGGAACGGTGGAAATACTGGGGAGGCCGCTGGTAACCACTGGGCGCCCCCCGGATCGGCTCCAAGCCCGGCGGAAGAGCTCCGACTCGTTAAGAGCAGAATGATAAAAAGGCCCAACAAAACGGAAAGGTGGCGGCGGGGGCGAGGAGCCAAGCGAACGAATGAATGGGCCTGCTTCTGCGTATTGGAGGGCGGGGGGAGGGTGCCGCAGCGTTGGGGAGAAGCCCAAGAGCTCCTGGGATACGAGAGGAGGCCCCTGCGGATCAGCGACCTAAAACGGCAGCCGACAAGATCGCTCCGTGGATCGTGGCCAAGGGGGAGTTGCCCTCCTGGCCCGCCGACCTGGCAAAACCCAGGCCCGGCCAAATAGGCCCAAATTGCTCCCCTCTGCAGCCCCCCCCCCAGCAGGCTTGGGGGGGGGGGGTGGACGAGCTCTTGCGGAGGGTCTGGGGGCCCGCTGGCCTCTCTCGGCCCCCGCTGGGCTTCCAGGGGTCCCTCCCGCCGCGCCTCCGCACGATCCGCTCCCGCTTGCGCAATTTCGCTTCCAATTTGCCAAAGGAGACCTCGAAGAAGCGCCGGCTGAACAAGGCGCCAGAGGGCCGAAAAGGACCACCTGGGTTCCGGCCTCCGACGGCGGGCAGCGACGCGCGGGAGTCGCAAGAGGGGGGGAATCGTCTGTCTCCCGGCCGAGGCCCGATCCGGCCTGCGCTCAGCGCCCGCCTCTCTCTGCGCCAAGGCCCCAGCTCTGGCTTCCCCGGACATGGGCGCTTGGGAAGACACCGGCGATGGCGGCGAAGCTTCCTTGCTCCCGAGGAGACGCGCCGAGGACCCCGCTGCAGAAGGGGGTTTCGGCGTCACCGGCGCGTTACGCCCGTGCAAAACCGACGGCAATGAGTCATGACAGCCTTTGTTCGTTGGCCCATCTCTCCCTCTACTTCCAGGCAGGCTGCCTCGAACCGCCTGTTCGGCGGAGAACACGCAGAGGGCGCGGCGGACACAGAAACATTTAAATCCGCGAAAAAAATACAAGAAATACAAAGGTCGACCAAACCACCCGCGGCTCCAAAGGCCCAGGGCTCCCCGGGAGAGCTCGGGTTGTTTCCTTTCCCCTCTTTTCATTCGGTTGGTCTCTCCGCCCGCTGCTCTCTGCTTCAGTGCGGCAGACGGGAAAATTCACGCAACATCCTACGATCCCTTCGGAAAAAGGTCAGTCCCCCAACAGTCAACCGGGCAGACGCCCAGAAAAGGGCAGCCCCAACTCCTGCTTCACATTCCTGTCCATAAAGGTCGTCTTAGAAGAGATATTTAAAACAACAGGAACAACAACAACCTGCTACCGGGGTTGTTTTCGGCTCTGGAGTAGCACGGCAAATGTAAACGGATTGCTCTAGTGGACCTGGAGGAGAATTTCTGTTCCTCACAAACTAATTCTTTCTTTCTTTCTTTCTTTCTTTCTTTCTTTCTTTCTTTCTTTCTTTCTTTCTTTCTTTCTTTCTTTCTTTCTTTCTTTCTCTTTCTTTCTTTCTTTCTTTCTTTCTTTCTTTCTTTCTTTCTTTCTTTCTTTCTTTCCCTCTTTCTTTCTTTCTTTCCCTCTTTCTTTCTTTCCCTCTTTCTTTCTTTCCCTCTCTCTTTCCCTCTCTCTTTCTTTCTCTCTTTCTCTCTCTCTTTCTCTTTCTCTCTTTCTTTCTCTCTCTCTTTCTCTCTTTCTTTCTTTCTCTTTCTCTCTTTCTCTCTCTCTTTCTCTCTCTCTTTCTCTTTCTCTCTTTCTCTCTCTTTCTTTCTCTCTCTCTAGAAAAAGTCTCCTAGAAGGCCAGGGATCACATTTCTCCACTAGATAATATTTCCTTTCCTTTCCTTTCCTTTCCTTTCCTTTCCTTTCCTTTCCTTTCCTTCCTTTCTTTCCTTTCCTTTCCTTTCCTTTCCTTTCCTTTCCTTTCCTTTCCTTTCCTTTCCTTTCCTTTCCTTTCCTTTCCTTTCCTTTCCTTCCTTTCCTTTCCTTTCCTTTCCTTTCCTTTCCTTTCCTTTCCTTTCCTACAGGCCCGTCTCCCTTTGTATTCCTCCTGCTCCCTTCATTTTTCACTCCGACACAACCCCGCTCACAAAGGCAGAGTCCCCAGAATCCCATCACAAGTCGATAGGAGACAACGGAGAAGCGCAAACACGGGGCTGAGGGCGAGAGAGAGAGGGCGAAAGGCCTCGGGGTGTGCCCCCACGGGGGCCTAAAACGGTTCCTTTCGGCTCTCGAAACGCATTTTTCCCTTTGCCACGAGGATTGGCTTTGAAAGAGTTCCGCCTTGGGCTGGGGAGACGGAAAACGGAGGCGCGCTGGGAGTGGGGTAGGGCTTTTGTTTGTTGGTTGGTTGGTTTGGGGTTTTTTTGAACAGCGAATCGCCCCTCAGTCCCATCACACACACACACACACACACACACACACCCCAAGCAATGCAGGCCGAAGGCCGGACGTCAATTCCTAGGCCCGGCCCAGCGCCCCTGGCTCAGTTCTCGGCCTTAAAGGAGTCCACCTCTCCCCCCCCCCCCGAGAAAAGGGCAATTCTTGGGGGTCGCCCTGAGTCGGGGCCCTTCGCCAGCTCCTTCTCCTAGTGCCGGGCAAGGCAACGCAGAGCCCAAGAGCTTGCAAGGCCGCTTCGCCTGCATTTCCTACCCGCGAGCCCGAGGACGAACCCGGCCAGGCTGGCGACGAGCGAACGAGAGGCCCAGGCGGCGCAAACAGGCCCTGCTGCGGTTCTTCAAGCTGTTTGGGGTGGTGGATCTGAGGCCTGCCCTCCGGCACCAGAGCCCTGGCCTTCCCCAAATCCAAGAACGGCTCCCTGGGCATAGGGCGCTTGGCGGAGCCGGCCGCTCTTCGCGAGGAAAGGCGGAACACCGGGGCAATCTTAGCCAAAAGTGCCCCTGGAGGCGGCCCAGGCCAGGCGAGCAAAAGCGAGCGGGGTCCACCAGCGCCTCGGCCGCCCATCCCCAACCGGGGCGAAGTTCCACTCGAGGAGGAGGCGCGAAGGGCCGGGGAGACCGGCCTCCAGATCCTCGGGTAGACAAAAGCGGAGCAGGAACGAAGCGCCCGGGAACGGAAGGGAGGCGGCGGGGAACGTTGGAGCCGCTCCAGGCCGGCGGGCCGGACCCACAAACAGAAACAAATAATCTGAAAGCAGGACACACACACGCCCCGCAACACACACCCACACCCCGGCCCCTTCTCGGCTCGGTTTTTTCACCCCAGCGCGATTTGGTTTCCCTTCGCCTGGGAATCCGCCGCGCTCTGGCTGGAACTGCCATCCACAGAAGGGTCTGCTTGGAGCTGGAGAAAAGGGCCAGAGAGGACTCCAGCAGCGGCCCCCGAAAGGTTAACCCAATTTGTGGCGGGGAAGGGGGGGGGTGTTAAGGAGCTTTGGGGTGTCCCCGCCGCCCCTTCTCCAAACACATTTCCAAGCTCGCGTCTTTGGAACGCGGGGAGAGCGGAGTCAACGTGCATCTCGGAGAGGGGGGTTGCTTTATTTACTGGAGTATTTTTAAAAGAGGAGCCCCCCCCCCTTTTTTTCCTTGGTGGAGATTCGGGCTGAGCCTTTGGGGGGGGGTGGCAAGGGGGTCCCGCAGCCGAGCCCAGGAGGCCTTCTGCTCCCCGCCGCCGGCGCTGCTTCCCTTTTCCAAGGCGAAAGGCTCTTAAGGCAAGAGCGTGGAGGGGGGGGGGGGGAGAGAGGGAGAAGGGGGGGGGGAGGAACAGCGTTTCTCCGGCTGATGCTGCGGTGACGCGCTTTCCCTGCGACGAGCCTTTGCCAGACCAGCGGCCACCTGGAATTGTGGCCAGCCAGCCACCCACCCGGGAGCGCCCAGACCCCTCGGCCCCCCAAACACGCATCTCCCGGCGGCTGCAAAGAGGAACCAACCCCCCCCCCCCCAAGCCGTCCTTCTTATCCGGACGATGTAAGGCCGCCTGCCGGCAACCCCCCCCCCCCCGCTTTGCAGCTCCCCGCAGAAATCCAGCATCCCCACCCCCCTAGAAAGACACCCCCCCCCCAATGTCTTTGTACCTCCTAAGAAGCCACCCCCAGTCCCGCCGCATTGGTTCTTTCTCCCCGCCTGGACCGTCTTGGGCCCGCTCTGGTGTGGGGCGGAGGGGAAAAGGAAAGACTCGGAGGGCTGGCGAGGCTCCGGTGGGGAGGGGTGGGGTGGGCACAAGCGGGGCCTCGTGAAACCCCAGAGGGGGGGGACATTTTCCTCGGGAGGGGGGGGAGGCAGGGGACAAGGGGGGTCACGTTCCGGTAAGTTCGGGGCGCAAATCCAGCCGCTTTGGGGGCGAAAAGAGGGGGAGCTGCAGAGGTCCAAAGGCCCGCCGTCTGCGGGGCACAAGTCTCTGGAGGGGCTCGAGAAGGGGGCTGTTGCGAGGGGGCGAAGGCAGGGGAGGAGAGAGGCAATCCCCGGGGGGAGGAGGGGAAGAGAGGCCCGAGGGATGGGAGGTCGTAGGGGGAGAGAAGACGTTCTCTGTCCGGGGCTGGGGCCAAGAGGGGCATCGGTTTTGGGGGTGGCGGGGGGCGTCCCCCCCCCCGTTCCTTACCTCGCACCAGGATCCGGCGGCAGTAGTCCGCCTCGACTCCCCCAGCTTGGCCCTCGGTGTCGGGGGCGCAGGCCTTGGACGAGCCCGGGCTGGAAGCGGATGTCCCCGCGGGCAGTTCCTTGAGTCCTCCTCCCGGCGCCCCGGCTCGCAGCTTGGGCGCCTCCAGCGCCAGGCGGCTCTCCTGGCCTCGCTCCGGGGGGTCTCCGGGCTCCCCCAGCAGGAGGGCTCGCCTGCCGGCCTCGCTCCCCCCATCGCTCATGCCTGGGGGCGCCCCGGCGGGACGGAACACCCACCGGTGCCCCCCTCCACCTTTTCCCTCTCTGCTCCGCTGGGACGCCCCCCACCCGCACCCCGGCGGGGTCAGCAACCGGGGGCCGGCTGCCCCAAGCCCAGCCAACCGGCCAGGGCGAGCCCCATGGCCGGAGGCGAACCCCCCACCTTTCCCCGCAGATGCCTGCCCCCTCCCCCCCCAAAAGAAGGCTTCCTTCTCGCCTGGCCCCCTCCTGGGGACGGCCCCCGGGCAGCCCGGGAGCTCACAGCCGGCCCAGCCCCGTCGACCCCTCGAGCTCCCCTCGGCGCCCCCCCGGGACCCCCTGGAGCCGGAGCCGCCCGGCCATCTCCTCTGCCTGCGCGCTCTGCCGGCTGCCTGCCTCTTGCTCGCTCGCCCGCCCACCCGCCGTCTCTCTCTGATGAGCGAAGGCGGAGAGAGGAGCAAAGGAGGAGAGCGCAGCGCGGCGCCCAGCCCAGCCCAGCCCTCCCTCCCGTGCGCCCGCCTCCCCTTGCCCTCCCGCCGCCCGCCCCTTCGCCGCCTGCAGCTTGCGCTTTGCGCGCCCGGGAGATGGAGGGAGTCGCCCTCTGGGCCAACCTGCAGCGACGCGGTGGAGGCGGTGGGGAGGGAGGAGCGGCAGGAAGAGGAGGGGAGGAGGAAGAGGGGGAGGGGGAGGAGGAAAGAGGAGGGGGGCTGGTCCCTCCAGACCCTGCAGTCGCTTCTCTCCGGGCGCCCTCGCTTCCCCGCCCCCCCGCCTCTCTTCCCCTTGTGCTTCCGAGCGCCCCCCCCCCTCCTCTTTTTGACAACCAGGGGCGGCGCCTGCGAAAGAGAAGGCTCTTCAGAGAGAGCAGAGGAGACGAGGGCGGCCGGCGGAGGAGCCGCTTGGAACCGACTGGAGGCCGCGCACGCGCCGCTTCCTGCCGCCGGAGTCCCGAGTCTTTCCACCGCAAACAAAGAATCGCCCCTCGCAGCCGCGCACGCCCCGCGCTCTCTCGCCTGCCCGCCTTCCAGAAGGAAACTCCCGGTCCCGGAGCAAACAAGCCGAGCCTCACCGAAGAATAACAATAACAGCAACAATAACAATAATAACAATAGCAACAGTATTCTAGAGAGCGAGTTTGGTGTAGTGGTGAAGTGCGCTCCTGAGAGAATCAGGTTTGATTCCCTACTCCTCCACTTGCAGCTGCTGGGATGGCCTTGGGTCAGCCACAGCTCTGGCAGAGGTTGTCCTTGAAAGGGCAGCTGCTGTGAGAGCCCTCTCAGCCCCACTCGCCTCACAGGGTGTCTGTTGTGGGGGAGGAAGGGAAAGGAGATTGTGAGCCGCTCTGAGCCTCTGATTC